>NC_142380.1:7910500-8257000 GCF_059441005.1 Hippichthys cyanospilos
GGACTGAGAACAAGTTGGATTTGACGTAATTGAGTTATCTTGTAAACGCCTTTTGGAGTTAATATTCTTTAAATATAGCACCGATTTAATTATTTATGGTTTTATAATATGTTTTAGGGCAGAAGTTAAATGATTGTTATAGAAGCTACGGAAAACCCACAGAAATATCATTTTAATTGATATTTTCATATTTTGTTTTAAAATGTTTTTTTTATTTTCACCTTACAACATTTTTTCATGTTATTTGATTAATATTTTTTTCATATTTTCTATGTTTATATTAGTTGCATTTATTTCGATATTGTTTTACATTTGAAAAACCTGAATTTTATGCTTTAATGTTATACGGTTTGTTATTTATTTTTAATTTGTCAATTTTAACAATCGAATTGTATTTTTTTTCTTTTAGATTGAGCCTACAAAATTTGTTTTACTTCATTGCATTTTATTTGGAAATATTTTCATCCCAGCTTCTTACAGAAGTTTGAAAACAACATTTTGATTTGTGTCTCTTTAAGGCTATAAAACTTCTTTTTTAGTCATTTATCTTTCTATAATTTAATGATTTACTTATTCTTTTTAATTAATCAATGTATTTTATTTTAAATTTCATTTAATCAAACCAGTTTTTTTTTTCCTATTTTTAACTCATTCACTACCAGTGACAGCATAGAAGTAGAAAGAGACATCAAAGATGACGTTTTACTGGGCTGGCTGTGAAAGCGTTAGTTATCGTTTTTGCTTCTATAGAAAAAAGAGTTCGTGTGTATTTTTTGGCTCCGTTTATTTTGGGAAAGGGAGTTTTGCGTCCATTGTAGGCAATTGCGCCGGATTAGAATGCGCAAATGTACCTAATCCTGTGACCAAATCCTCGAGCATGCGCACGTTGCTTTGGGCCTTCAGAAGCCGAAATTCTGCTTTTCACCACAAGAGGTCAGTACAAGCCCACTACAACCTTACTGCAAGCCTTCCGAAGAATGCCGTAGCTGGTGTGTGTTATGCAAATGAGCTGTGCCTCCTGCCGCTAATGAGCGGCCATTTTCTATTTTTATGCTCACACTTGTTTGACTTTGTTGCACTCACTTGAAATAAATGGTCACGTTTGTCTCCATCTGCTTACCTTACCCTTTTTTTTTTCTTTTTTTTTTAATCGTCGGTCTGCTTGTGAATTATTTCACTCACTGAAGCCAGGGAAAAGATGAGGAGCAGGAAGCATGAGGGAGGAAAGTGACAAAATATGAAAAAGATGGACCGGATCTTGCCTCTGCCAGTAAGTCAATAAGCATGGGTGCAAACATATGAATGTAAATGCTAATGCTATGCGAGCTTCGTGCTAATGCAGTGTGACGAATATGTTAACAGAACGCAAGAACATCAATGTATACACCGGAAGAGGAACTTGAACCATTTCAAAATGAGTGAGATAATTGGAAATGAAAGTGCCGATTCTTTTTGCAGGTGGGTTTTGAACTTTGGCGATAATTATATAACAAGTTTTGAAACTCAGATGTGAAAAGTAAAAATAAACGCAGGTTAAACAAATAATAATAAATGACTGCTCAGAACCACACTAAATCGATAATCAAATTCACTGATCTTGTATGGTGAATAGAAGTATGTCACGTGGCATTGTTGTTTACCAGTTCAGATTGATTTTCATCTCGTGAATCAATTTAGTCTCGAGGAGGGTATCAACAAATCTAATTTTAATGCCGTGAGGTGAATGGTACAGTTTTCTTTTCAAATTAAGAGCAAATTATTGTGAACACCAAGCAACATGATTCTAAATTCTGTCATTGTGACTCCTTGATAAATTGCTGTATGCCAATTATTTTGCCAAGGTGTTTATTATCATTATTGGCAACATTTTCTGACAGATGAAACCAGAAATAAAACAAATATTATATATTAAATAATAAATATCATATATTTTATTTTTTATTTTTTTCAAAATTTCTTCATTTTGTGATTTTCAGTGTCATGATGGAAAAGGACAAATTAAAGGGCAAATTAATTTCAACATGAAGCAATTTATTGCTATAACTCTGAAATGACTCCCTTTGCGATGTGTTTTATGCATTTATTCTTTATATTTTGACATGAATGTGCATTCCCATAAGTGACGCAATTCACCGCCACATAAGCCTGAAATAAAACAGGTAATATTTCGTAATTTATCATTTGGAGTTGATGAATAAAATATGCCTAGAGATACCACAACGAATATATTTAAAAAGGCACAGCACTCGGTTTTAAGTTTGTCTGTTTGTTTTCATCTAAAAATGCTTTGCACTAGTTAGGACATACTTGTCTAAAAATAGATCATTAGAATAGCTGACATGAAATTGTCAAATGTACGACGCTAACCATAGAAGAGTGAACGCATCATCTTATTCGTGCCAATGCAACAATGTAGTTTGCCATGTCCCAAAATAGCCGGCGCGACTTTATCGAGTAAATTTTTCATGATCTTACAGTGTCAAGTCAAATGGAGAGCGTCGGCTACAATGCGCCTAATTTGCATATGTCCTCAAATATGCAAAATAGGCTTATAATGAAAGTGATGTGCTTCTAATGAGTTTGTGCATATTTCATGAGCACAACAGGATATTTCCACACGCGCGCTTTCCTCTCCGCTCCTCGGCGTGAATCCATACATGAATAATTGAGCTAGGAAAGATGAAGTGGCTTACCATGCGTTCTCATTTTGCTAAACACACACACACACACACTCATAATTTTATTTCTCTTGAGCAAGGTGACAGTAATTCTCATGCATTTTCAAGGAAAAATTCTATCCTGGAATATACTGGGGGGGTTTTTTGTGTGTGTTTGTGTACTTTTTAGGGTACATTTTTTTGCCTCAAACGTACCGGTGGTATCGGCACTTGGTATCAGTATCGACGACTACTCAAGAGTTTCAAGTCCTTGGTGAATTGTGCGGGTTGCACATACAACTGTGTTGATATATATTTCACACGTGTTCATCGTGGTGTTTATTGGTCGCTTTAATCAACGTATAGAACCCATTGGTGGAAGAACTTTTGAGATGAGGCACATCACAGGGACGCGCTAGCTAGCTTGTTGGATTTTAAACACCTTAGCAACGCTGCACATCGTCTACTACTAATCTCTTATTTCCTTACGCTTCCATTTCAATTGGAACTTTTTGGCTGCCGGAAATAAAACTCGAGAACTTACGGAGGTTGCTTTTGTAGTCCAAAATGGACATTTCTGTCCAACATTTGTCAATATCTCAAAACTAATATCAGTGAGCTACGTGTGGTGTCGTCAAAACACGTCACATTTTATGACGTTCCCTGCTATGTGGCGCACATCGAATGATTTAATTTTTAATTTCCTCGCTACAATTTATTTGTGAGTCAAATTCCACCTAGCAACATGCGATGTGGCCAAGAATGATATTTGCGCATCTGTGTCTGCACGACGTTGTCCCTGGCGGGAGTGCCGTCGGGGTCAATTCGACATCGGCGCGGACGCCCACGTCACTTCCTGGCCGGCCCTCGCCGTTGCCGTGGTAGCCAGCCTCCTCCTCCATCCTCTTCCTCCCTTGCGTGTGATCAGTCTGTTGCCATGGCAGCCCCGACGAGCTTTTCCTGCTCCCCTCATCCGCCCAGGACGCCGTGTCTTCATCTGTTGCCACGGCTACGCACCAGCGTTTTTCTTTTTTATTATTGATAGATCCGGCGCGGCGGGCAAAGAAGAGTCCTTTATGTGGCCGGCGGCCTCGTATTGACTCGTTCAAAGGAGACCAAGCAGCCATGCGGAAGGAAGTACGTTTGTTCACTTCCTGCAACCTGCCGGGGTGCAAGTGACCTGTGCCACGCACATTTAGTGGGGCATGTAGTTGGACTGAACAATTTTCAGGAAAACAATTGTATCACAATTGGGATTCGATTATTATGTGGACCGCAAGACTCAGTGCTATACAATTTGACCATGACCCCTTCATCGTCGCTTATTTTAGACCTAGAATTCTATTTATTGTAATATAACATTTTCTGTTCATTTCTGCTTGCTCTCCACCCAAAAGCTTGGTTTATACTTGACGCATGAACGCGGAAATGAGGCGCACGGAATCTCGCCATCGCCTGTTACTGGGTGCAGCTTTCCCCCGCAGTCAGCCGAGATTCTCCGATACCATAGGTGGCAGTAAATGGTATCTGCAGCATACAAACAACACTATTAACAGCGGTAGAGAATAAATAGAGAGAATAGAGTTGTTTTTTTTTTTTATAACAGACTCCTCATCTCTCCCCAGCATGCATGCTCGCCAGGAGTTGTTTACGGTATTTAGGTCACTGTAGTCCTTTTCAGCTGAATCATAATGGTGTTTTTGTACCGACCAACTTCCATAAGAAATAGTTCGTCTGGCATGTTTTCTGCACAAAGAAACTCCAGGAGGTACGCATTGTGGAAAATCTGGCCCACACAGGCTCCGCGTGGAGGGGCGTGGTTGCTGAAATGAGGTCATTTTGACACGCGGAGCTGTGCGAAGCTGGCGGACGTGTCAAGCATAAACCAAGATTAATGCAGTCCTAGCTAGGCTTTGTCGCCTAAGCAGCATAAAAAAAAGAAGACTTGAGAGACCGAACAACGTACATGTTATGATTTTAAAATAGTTTTGAGCTGGTTAGTATGATCTCGTCACAGTAGCATGCTGATTGGCTAGCTAAACGTTTCAGTTTAGCGATTAGCGAGTGAATATTCAATAAAGCCGCACTTTTTGTTACCTATCGGGCCAAAGGCTCATTTACAACACCGCCTTTGTGGGCAAACAAGTCGGAATGACTAAGAAAGTGGCGTGGCGAACAAAAGGCTGTTTATGAGGCCAATTTCTGCCCAGGGAACATTTAGGATGCATTGCTCTCATAAAGCGACGAGAAACGATCTTGTCTGCGGCGCAGGCCGGGCGACGCAGTCCATCGCTCATTCCCCCACCGGCCACGCGCCGCCTGCTTGCTTGCTTACTTGCGTTGCGCTCGGTGGAAAGGTGATGAATCTGCATTTGGCCTTCAGCCAGCAAACATTCAACTGCCTTTGTTTATGGTTTTGCCCTCCCTGCCCAACACACACACACTTGTTCTTTCTCCCGCTGTTTTATGATAGAATATCAAGTAGCATCCGTAGTCATTGTTGTTTTTAGCAATGACGTGATACCACTTTGTCATCTCGCATACAGGCGATACCAATAAAGCAGCCTCCAATATGTAGTACAGTACAATATCAACACATGGGGATCGAATAGACAGTTAAAGCCAATATAGTTAACTTCTATAAGCTCCAATTTGATACTGAAGGGTTGATTTCAGTAACTACCATTACTGATACTATTTTTAGGATGCAACTCCCTTGAGTAATCATCGATACAAAGACCGATACCACTGTTTACGATGCATAAAATTTCCCCCAAATCATTTTAAAGAGACCTACCTATTCTAATTACCGTTTGATATCAGACACTGCTATGTATCGGTCCAGTACTATTAAGTTCAATTCGATACATACCCTCCAAATATGATACAAGAAAATATATCATGATCAGATTAGCATACAATTCGATTCAGGTCGTTATCATACAGTTGATTTACACTTCAATGCAGTAAGTTTGATACCATGCTTTTAATATGCTGATACAAGGTGATACCAAGTCAATAAAACACCAAACAATTCGGTGCTTTCGTTTTTCCTATCGTTTTGTGTGTATGTGGGGACTTCTTGCACTTACGAGGACCATTTTAGTGAACCCCGTTATTTTAGACCTCTTTTTGAGGGTCAAAATTGCTTGTAGAGGATACGTATGAATTGGATTTTGGTTGAGGTTATGCTAAGGATCGGGCAATCTGTTGTGATGGTTAAGGTTAGGGTTATCAACTAGGAAACGCATGATGTCAATGGATGTCCCCACTAACAGGGTTAGACAAAAAACTATTGTGTGTATATGTGTGTGTTTTTGCCCTTGCGGGCTTGCAAAAGCGTGGACGCTCCCGTGACCTTCCGAGGTGCGTAGATGACAGCCGGTCGATAGGCATAATGTGCTGCCATTGTGGCGGATGTGCTCAAGTGCGGAGTTACATCACCGCCGCGCGCCGTGTCTGGACATTTTCACCCAGCGTCAAATACTAGCAACGTTATCCCCCCCCGGAATTTCTCGCCGTCCTTCCAGTCGGGAAGGTTAATAACGGCGCCGGGCTTTGATGAAGTGATTAGCGTGTCAAAAAGATGAGCCGCCTTCAAAGCCGCTCCGCGTGAAAGCGGCCAAGTGTCGGGTCGACCGTCGCAAAACTCATCACAAATCCATCAAAGTCCAGAAAAAATAATGGACGCCTTCAATTCACACTTTTGGCTCTCTTGATTATACTGTGATACTGTGCAATACAATATGATACCAAATGGGACTTTATAGCCCATTTTTTAAATTGATACAATTTGACAGCAAACGTTTAAATTCAATACAACGTGGTACACAAGTTCATAGCATACACTTGAGTTTATCGCAGTTTGGTGCTATACGGCTCAATTCGATAAGGTTGGATCAATTTCGTATATCAACAGCTCAATTTGATATGGTTCAATTTAGGAGCATACAAAGCGACTCAGGTGCAAGGTTACCAAAGGTCACAGCTTGCAGCAGGTTAACCTCCTCAGGTGACATTGCTGTAACCATGGCAACAAACCCCTTGGCACAGCATCCCCTTGCTTGGGCTTGATCCCAGTGTGGCACACACACACACACACACACACACGCACACACACACACACACACAAACGCCTGTCCAACTTTCTGTGCGGCATGTCAAAAATATGCCAATTCAGCAGCAGGTTGCGTCAAACCGACAGTTTCGCCGATGTCATCCTTTTTCCCGCCTAGTCGCTTTACTATTTTTTGTTGTTGTTTTTTTTGGCACATTGTTCATGTTGAGGAGGAGGAGAATGATCACGCCCATCAGCCGTCACTTTTGCCCCGCGGCCCAGATGCAAAAGGGAGCGTGCTCTGAAGTGTTTTTCCAAGCATTGTGAAACGGTTGCCATGGCAACCCAGCAGCCCTCTCCTCTTCCCAAGGCAACGAGAAACGGGCAACACATAGAATATTTAGCCATCCGTTTTCCTTCCTGCTTCTCCGTATTTGGTCACGGGCTCGCTTGAAACTTTCCCAGTTTACTTTGGGGAGGTGAGAGGCGGGGCATGTTCCCGACTGGTCAGCTGTCATTCGCAGGGCACCAACAGTGCCGGTCAAAAGTTTGGAAACACCTTTAAATGCTCTCACGTGCATTAAGGAAACAGGTGTATCATAATATTTTCTGTCTATCTATGTATATGTGTATATATATATATATATATATATATATATATATATATATATATATATATATATATATATATATATATATATAAAAAATCAATGAACATGTTTGTACAAGGCAGCTCAGTGTCAAAGTGGTTATCACGTCCGCCTCAAAGGTTAGCTCTCGAGTTCGATTTCCACGTTTCTCTGGCCTTCCTGTGTGGTGTTTGCATGTTCTCCCCGAGCCTGTGTGGGTTCTCTCCGGGCTGTCCGGTTTCTTCCCACCCTCCAAAAATATGAACGGCAGGTCTATTGGACATTTTAAATCGTCATTGGGTGTGATTGGTTGCTTGAATGGTTTTTCGTCCCTATGTGCCCTGCCATTGGCTGGCAACCAGGTCAGGGTGTCCCCTGCCTACTGCCGGAAAACAGCTAGGATAGGCACCAGCAGGCCTGCGACCCTCGTGAGGATCAGCGGCTATAGAAGATGAATGTTGGTAGAAATAGGCCGGGTTCAAACCGGGAATTTGAGAGCTATGAGGCAGTGCAAAGCACTCATTGGTTCTGCCCATATTTAAAACAGTCCTTTTTCTTTTTTCCCGCCTCATTTGATGTTTGTTGTTTGTCCCTGAAGAGATGGCCTATATTATGTAGAGATGAAAGAAAACGTTTTTGTTTTTTTTAACTGGCGTCTTGGCTGCAAGGCGAAAATAATCCCCCGATTGCACAACCACTGTGACCTCGCCGCAATCAAAGAAAACAAAACAAAAAAGAGACGCATGGCCGCCGCGCACAAGAGAATTTTAAAGTATTTTAATTAGTCAGTGCAAAGTCAGCTTTTATGGAAACTCTCATAAAAGTTTCATGTGCTCTATCCCTAAATCCAAAAGACCGACTCGGCTTCTCCTGGAACTGGCCAACTGTTAAAATCTCGAATGATGTTTCTCTTCCACAAGGTATACAACATACATGCGCCCCCCCCAACAAAATGTTTTTCATTAAATTCATGTGTATTTAAATTTTATTTATATTGTACATTTTTTCAAAGCATTTAGTGGGGGGGGAGAAGTGGTTAAGACGTCTGCCTCACAGTTAAGGGACCCAAATTTGATTCTAGCTGGCTCCGACCTTCCTGTTTAGAGTTTGCATGTTCTCCCCGAGCCCATATGGGTTCTCTCCAGGCACTTCGGTTTCCTCCCACACTCCAAAAAACATGCATGGCAGGTGAATTGGACATATTAAATTTTCCTTAGGTGTGACTGGGTGCGTGAATGATTGTTTGCCTTGTGTGTGTGTATATATATATATATATTACTTATATACTATACACATATATATATACATACACACGAACACACACTGAAAGAAACACACACTGAAAGAAAAACCTAGTTGGCGTAAAGTAGGTTGAGGTGGAGCACTGGGCCTGCTGCTGTCACAAAGGAAAGGCGCCAACTTAGCTCTGTGGACTTTTCCCACTTGTGGTAATGACTTTGAATAATTTACTTGCGAGGCGTCCCCGTGTAATTACACTCACCTGAGCCGGTGGAGAAAGTAAGGCCTGCGCACAGGAACAACTTTAATTGTGTCACAAGCGCCTCACACTGTGGATTTATTTCAAGGGCCGCAGCAGCGGTCCAATAAGTCAACGCCAGCCTCCCGGCGATTATTTCCCAGTGTGCCACATTCCTGATTGTGTCACCAAATCCCGCGAGGCCGCCGCAAATGTCTGCAAGTTGCTCCACCAAAGCGCTTCAATAGGCTCGACCTTCAATCTGTGCTCAATGTGGGACCGGCTCGTAAATCAAACACCTGAAATCCGTCCGGCGTAATGAGATGCATGCGGCGCGGTGGGGCCGCTGGAGCCGTGCGGGCCACAGAGACAGATGGACGTTTGGAGTTTGGGTCGGGGGCGGCCATGCGTCTCTGACAGCAGGCGGGCTCGGCTGGAAATGGAGCGGGACGCCAATTGGGTTCCAAACGGAAAGGTGTCGAAAGCCTCCTTTCCTGTTGGAATATATATATATATATATATATATATATATATATATATATATATATATATATATATATATATATATATATATATATATATATATATATATAATATATATAAAATTAGTATATAATAAGTATATAAAATTTGACACAGAATCAATGTCTGTGATGAAAGACAAGCAGACAACCAGGGAAGAATTCCATTATTAAGGGTGAACTGTACCTTTTGACATCAGCGGCACTATTTACTCGCTGATTGGCTGCTCAATTGCTGAGAATTGATTTTTTTCTCCCCCCATATTGACTCACAGATGTTCGAGACTGTCAGTCAATTCCCTGTAATTCTTGGCTAGTGTGAAATACAGCTGACCATGGATGTCATTTATGCCATTTTATTGCTCCCTTGTGGCAGCCCCAACCTCCATAAAACCCACCATGAGTCCCATGAGAACAATATTCGATAATTCGCATTCATTGAAATGCTCCATCAAATGGGAATTTCATTTTGTGTACGGATGCTGTGCCAAACCGTCTGATGGTCCTGAGGTCATTCGGAATGCTTAATTCTCCATCACAAGTCCAGAAAATCAAAGCGGCACACTGTCCGAGACTCAGATATACAACATAAGGAACATTATGTACTTGCAGCACCACAATGGATTTGAAATACTGCAAACAAAAATACTAATAACACTGTATTCCTACTCTTACTACAACTCCTTTTACTACCACTACAATAACAATGACAATAATATCACATTAATCAGTTGATCATTATTATATTATGCAGCACTTCTCAAATGTTATATTTTTAGTTTTAACAAGTTACCTGGAAGTATCCGCATATCTAAACGAATGCCTTTTCAAGCCGTGAACAGCGTTCTTTTCAAATTAAGAGCAAATTGATTGGAACACGAAGCAACCTATTACTAAACTGTGTTTTGTGTATTGTGTTTTTTTAAATGTCTTATGGTTTTTTGTTTTGCAAAGTTTTGTTTTCCTTTTCTTCATTAGGGACACATTTTTCCGGCAGTTGAACCAGAAATAAATGTTACACAGTATCTCTTCTGTAGTTGCTGAGTAAAGCACACCAATAGGTAACTCTACAAGTGAAGGTCTAGAATTTATTAAATAAAACACTCATTTCACATTACTCTTAATTTATTGATTTTCTCATCTAAAATTTTGTTTTGCTCGTTAGAGTCTGACAACAATGATACATCTCAGATCCAAGTGTGTTGCAAAGTACTACTGCCGTGGTACATAAAAGTCCAAGAAGATATATGCCCCCCCGCCCCCCCCCCCCCCTCTCCGTTTCCTGCTAGGCCCGCCCCTGCCCGCCCGTCTTGCCTTGCTTGCTTCTTTTTTGCCTTTTAGCTTGAGGCGCATCCTTTGTGGCGAGCACGGAGCTCCCCCCCCCTCCCCCCCGCTCTCCCTCTCCCTCGCTCCATCTCTCCCCCCCTTGCGGCTCCGCCACCAAAGTGGCGCACATCGACGACGACAATGCCTCCTTTTGAGGATGCCCCCGATTTCTGAGCAGGTAAGCCTGATTTCACATCCGTCGCTTACATCTGCGAAAAAAAAGCATCCACCGCTTCCAAAGCGTGAGCGCCCTGTTGGATTGGAAGTGTTTGATGTGCGGCATTTATCGGAGACCATGAACGCACCACGGTTCCGAGCGATGCGGCTCAACTTTTTGTTCTAATGCTTCTTGCTTGCATTCATTGTTTCACGTGCGTGCGCGATATGCATGTTACGTTTGCCCCCCCCCCGCCCTCCCTTTCCAAGCTGCGTCTCGTGCGCCCAAATTCGGCCGTGTTTGGAGCCTCGGGTGTCGGTTCTGGACATTTTCAGCTATAAACGCGCGCGCGCACGCTCGCACAGCTATACAGCGCACGCACGCGCATACAGAGGGGAAACAGATGTGCTGTCATGTCAACAGAGCATTACTCGTGCAACATTGCGCTAAAATAAAATCCCCCCCCTTCATCATCTTCCAACGTGTGAACCCGAACCAAACCGAACAAAACGGTCCACACCCACTCGAGATACCCCTTCTATTAAACCCCCCACGCCCCAAAAACAAACACCTCTTGCGTAAATTATTTAAAAATCTAAAACAATTTGCATATATATATATTTGGGTAACCTAGATAGCTTGTCCACCCCCATATTCATTATGATGCTGTAATTACCGGATAAGGCCGATTTCTAGTAATTACACGTGTGCACGAGACACTTCATTAGGTACGCCTGCACAAGCTAATGAGGTCAAATGTGAATAATTTGATTTTGATTGACATGTGTCACTGAGCTGCTGCGAGTGTGTCCTAGTGTGGGAACACTGGAAAAGGTGGGATATTATGAGTGCAATAATGCAAAAATGAAGGTTATAATCATGTTATATTGATGAAATAATTACAGCAAAATAAAAATATACAGGGGCATCTAATATTCAAATATTTGTTCCAATCTTTTTGAAATGAACAAAAATGTTTGCCATGTTTCAATTCAATGGACATTTTGCTACTCCGACTGGTGTGCGTAATTTAACTTACCATATCAATATACGTGAAGGGGAAGGTGAAAATAGTACAATTGTCTGTTTACGCGTGTTGCTGCACCATTTATGTTCAGAAATCCATTGCTGAACTCACTTCAACGGGTATCTGCGATTCTAGAAAGGTTCCTGCCAACCCACTTAAATGCTTTTTAATGTCATAACATTTTTCTTTTCGAATTAAGAGTAAATTACTTGGAACATAGAGTAACCCATTTCTAAATGATGCCTTTAACTCAAGTTTTATGTGGATGCACATTGTCTTAAGTGTTGAAAATTTCCAACAGACAACAGTGAAAGCAACAGATCATGTTACACATCTAGATTCTGAATTAAAAAAAAAAAAATCCCCAAAGATGTAGTTTGAATTTTAATTAAATCAGATGGGATGGCACAGCACTTGGTTTTAAGTTTGTTTGTTTTTTTAATCCAAATATCTAAATAAATATTTCGTAGTTGTCCTCTTTTAAGCACAGCCAACTAAGGATAGAACAATTATCGCCACCGATATTTAGAATTTTGATGAGTATTGACATTGACCCTTTAAAAGAATCTAATGATTGATAATACATCATTTTGTAAAACTGTTCACTGAACTATTTATTTGAATTTAACTTTTTAAGAAATTCTGCTGACCCTAAAATTCTCACATTTAGTTATTTGGAAAACCTTTAAAAAATGCACTTTAAGACCTGCTGATGACGCTGGAAAGTCCTTAATCTTTTTGGGAGAATTGACAACAAATATCTATGTTGGCTAAAATGTACTTAACAAATAATAAATGCAAAAAAAATGCAGATGTGAAAAATTTCTATTCATTAACAATAAATATTGGCCTTAAATATCGGTTATCGGACTATTTGACGACTTAATAATCTGTACGGGCACTGTGAAAAATAACATAGCAAAATATATGTGGAGCCAACCCCATATTGGCAGCCGTTTTTGCACATTTTTTTAAGTCTCTATCATCTGTGGTCCCTTCAACCCAACTGGTTGAAGCAGATGGCCGCCACGCTGAATTTCAGGTCTTTCCGAGGTCACTTCCTTGAAGGAGTTTTTCTATCTCGCCTCTGTAGTTCTCGCTCATTGCTCATTTCCTCCATATGTAAATTGCCTCGCGATGGGAATAAAATTGAATTGAATATGTTTATGTGACGCATTACTAGGCCATTAAAGTTACCAATAAAAAGCATATTTATGGCTTAATATACTGAATATACTTAATATACGCTGAAAATAGTGATGTCCCGATCACATTTTACTGCACCCAAACCCGATTCAGCTCATTTTGAGACCCGCCCATACAGTCCCCATCCGATATTGCAGCAAAGTATTAAGAGCACAAAAAGGCATCAGATTTGTCTTTTTATTTATTTAATCATATTTACTAAACTATTCTGACACATTTTACATGACAGGTGCAGCAAAGCAGTAGTTTAAGGCAAGTATAATATATAAAACCTTTTTTGGGTCACATCTGAGTTGTTTTTTTTAGAAAGAAAAAAAAAACAAATAAATGACAAACACTATCTGTAATGCAAAAAAACAATAAAAAAAAAATTGGGAACGTCTGTACACCCCTTAGATCATTTTTTTGCTTTGTCGCCATTAAATAGAAAACGAATACATGAATAATATTTCAATACCCAATTTTTTTCTCCTGGTTCTGATCAGCTGAAAATGAAGTGATTGGCCCCGATTTTCCGATCACATGATTGGCATGGGGGCACCCTTTGTGGAACATTTTCGCCGTGATCAGTCAGAGCTTTATTCCAAAATGCAATCCATATTTTTCTCCCTTAAATTTCCAAATCACCTAATAAAAACCCAATAACGTGACCGGAGTTCGAAAGAATCCGCCAAGTAGGCCCCACATCTGAGCGTTGTTCTTCTTGTGAAGGGTGTACCCCATGAAGTGTCCTAGCGCGCACGCGTGTGTGTGTGTGTGTGTGTGTGTGTGTGTGTGTGTGTGTGTGTGTGTGTGTGTGTGTGTGTACACTCGGCTGTCATCTCGAGGCACGCCGGCGTTGAGATTGATTCGCTCGGAGAGCAGGGAGGAGTGTGGGTGGGAGGACGTAGGTGGGCTCAACACTCCCGCTGGCCTCCTGTCTGGACGCATCACGTCTTCTGGCCGCCGCCGAGGCCCGGCCCGGCCCGGCCCGGCCGGGAGACTTATCGCAACATACAGATAGATGTGCATCCGGCACACCATGTTCCCTCTTTTTAGATCCCGTGGCATCAGATTGGCTTTTTGATGACTAATATAGCTGAAGTGCCACGTTTTGCGCCTGGAGGTCGAACCGGACCGGAGTGACTCGCCCACTGAAGCTAAAAATAATCTGTTGCGGTTCTATTTTTGCAAGTTGCAAGCTTTTCAAATGCTCCCTAAGCGCGGACTTGTTGACTTTGTGTCAAAAATACTGGCTCAATACGTTCTACTAGCATTCTCCGGATCGGATGATTACGGTAAAGACGGAAAGTTGCCATTTTAACCCTTGTGCAGTATTTTGACCATTTTTGGGTCATTTTCTTCAACATCATTCTGGCAGAATTTAGGCGAGGGATGGGACGCACCTGCGGATCTGATAACGGAGTGGTCATGCTATGTTGAAATCTGGGTGAAATTTCAGCTCCCTACTTTCTTCCTTCAATGCTTTTCCTTCAATATGAAATGCATTTGATGTAAAACACTGAACAAGGGTTAAAGTAAAACAGATGCTGGTATCGCGATACCGATATTGATACCTCAAAAATGTTACGTACATGAAAGGTTTACCACAGTGGAACAAGCACAAAGCATTTTTGGATAAAAAAAAAAAGGGGTGAATATGTGACAGGGCATCATTTACAACCTTCTCTTCTTTCGTCGTCTCACATTCAGTGAGTGTTCCAGAAGTAATTGAAACAAAAACCAGTTTGAATACAGTTTTTGATGATAAACCAAGTCTATTTTTCCTTTTCAGCCCCATGGGCATAAAGGTATCTGTAAAAAACCGTATTGCTTTATTCATTTTACAAATGAACGCACTACTTTGTATTGAAGATAAAATACAAATAGGAAATTGTTCTGGCACAATAGCAGTGGTCCTGTGAACATCTGGTGATGGAACCCCAGTTGCTAATCCATCCATCCGCTGTGATAATTCAGGATTAGTGGTATAATCTCTAGTTTACAGCGAGCGTCCGCCATCTGCTTGGCGCCGACCCTCATGTTTTGCCTCTCGTCCCTCCAGGTTGAGTGACAAGTCCGCCCCCCATTCGCCGCCATGATCGCCACGGGTGGCCTGCTGCGCATGAACCGGCGCCAGGACTCCCTGCGCTCCAAGAACCGCGCCGAGAACAAGAAGAAGCGGAAATCAAAGAAGAAGAAGAAGAATGATGTGGTGGTGGTGAAGGGCAAGCTGAACCTGTGCTCGCCCGCTGGCCTGGTGGCTGCCGTCGGGCTCATGGTCCTCATGGTGGGGATCTCCATGGCCGTTCTAGGCTACTGGCCCAGCCAGAATCAGCAGCAATACCAAGAGCGCCGCCGGACGGGGGTGCACCACGGCAGGATGAGTTACTCCCAAAGCCCCAACGCATCCTCCGAGGCGGGCCGAGATCCCCTCGGCTCGCTGAACCAGAGCCGCTCCAACGGGAGCGACCTGGCTTCGTCCCCTGCCCACTGCGGTTTCTTTTGCGACTTCCTGGACAACTACCTGTACTCGGACAACCTCAAAGTCTTCGGCCCGCTGGTGATGGGCATCGGGATTTTCCTCTTCATCTGCGCCAACGCCGTCCTTCACGAGAATCGCGACAAGAAGACCAAAATCATCAATCTGAGGGATATCTATTCCACGGTGATAGACCTGCACAGCGTCCGCTCCAAGGAGTATTCGCCTCTCAACGGTTTGGTAAACTACACCCAGTCCAAGAGCGCAGAGGGTCCGTCGGGGGGCCACCCGGCGGGTCGCGGTTCCTGGCCCTCATCCGCCGCTTTGGGCAGCGACGAGGTGTTCCGCCGTCCGTCGCGGAGCTGGTCCAAGGACGTCCAGACCTTCACGGACACCGTGTACAGCATCTACAAGGACTACAACAACGGTGGCGAGGAGGCCCCCCAGCCCCGCCAGTGGGACCCCACCTCCATCGTCACCTCCTCGGTAAACGCCTTCACCCTCCCGGTCATCAAGCTCAACAACTGCGAGGCTGAGGAAGACGTGGTCATCGAGGCGGAAAACGACCACGAGGAAGCGCCGGGCGACGAAAATGAGACCGGCCCTCCGCACCGGGAGGCGCCTGCCGCAGAGCCGCCCCAGTTGTTCCCGCCGTCCCCGGCGGTCAGGGCGATGGGCTCGCGCCTGTCCCTCAACTCGCTAACGGACCCGCCGAGGTCGGCGCGCCGCTGCAGCCTGTCGGTGGGCGTGGGCCACCAGGGGGAGCGCGGAAGGCGCTTCAGCTGCCCCCGCCTGGAGCGTTCCAACAGCAAGGGCTACATCAAACTCAGTGACCTCGGGGGCGAGTCCTTCGAGGCGCCGGACGCTTCTTTAGGGGCCGACGGCAAACAGGAAGTAACGGCCGACGACACGGCGCCGGCCGTGGAGGAGGACGATCGGGGCGACGAGGAGCAGGCAACACCCAGCACTTCTGCGGAATTCTAAAGGGAATTCTGAGAAGCCCCTTTCACACTGCTATACATTGAAACTGCATTCAAGCGGCTCCGGCTTTCCACATTCGGATAATTAGATGCATGGAGAGCATCGGACAGAAATAACTGCATTCAACACAAAAAACGGGTGGCCAGTGGGTCATGGGATTGAACAAACAAGTGGCGTTACACCTTTGATGCTAAGTGGAAAGCTAACAAATTCTAAACTCATAAAAACTCCCATAAGCCTTTTTTGCACTGCCCAACCGTAGAGGCAACAAATTCATAGAGACCCTGATTGTCACTATCGAATCATTTTAAATTCTATTATCCCCGTTCCATATTTTTTAAATAATTTATTAAGGTTGAACAAGATTCGAAGTATGGATGCCCTGTGACTACTATTATTTAGTTAAAGGCCAATAGTAGGGCACCACCGAGTGAAAACACAACTTTTACAGGGGGGTGAGAAAAGAATGAAAAACCAGGTTGGTAGGTTCATTTGTCACTCTATTTTCTACAAAAAGTTTTAAAGCGTCAAACATAGAATAAAACGGAGTATTATGCTGTGAAAATGGAGATACAGGAGTTATGGAGTTAAGTAAAATTCTTGGAATAAAAAAAAGGAAATCACATTTCAACCTCAGGTTTTCCGTACATTGGTTCTCTATGTACAATTAATAAGAAAAAGCACAAATAAACAGAATTGGACACTTCACCAAGTGGTCCAATTATAATGGGCCATACCTATTTATTATCTTCTTTAGATATGAAATTTAAGACACCAACAAAATGTGCCTATGCTAACTCGTTAACAATTACATTAAGCATAAAGCACACTAGTGATTACCATTTAAGGTTGACAAACATTAATGACCGTTTAGTTCACACGTTTCGTTATATGCACATTGTAAATCTAATAGTGACGGACAATGTTGCAACATTATTCCACGAGTAAACTCGTAGAGCTGCTCGTTAGCTATTATGAGGTCAATAACTTCCTGTTCTTCTTCTTCAGTTCGATATGCAGGCTGGGTACGTTTCGTGCTTGACTGGTTGAAATGTGAGCACCGAAAACCGAGCCACTATAGACTGTTTGTAGTGAGAGGTTATATTCTCAAATAATACAGACATCATGCTTTATGGCAAGTTATTTTCTTTGTTTTGGCAAGATCCATGTGATCACATGGTCTTTAACGGAAGCCCGCTAACTACTAAAGCAGTGTTTTTTTAAGTACGCAATTAGCATCAGCCGTTTGGGCCACTAGATGGGGCCGGATTATTCACCGTAATTTATAGGATGGTGTGCTGGAAAAATACCCTAGATGGGCAGTGTGTAATGGCCTTTTGGCACAAAGGGATGGTCCCAGTTTTCCACTAATCTCCGTAATGTCTAAAGGTTGAAAATTTGCAGGTTAGCATCCTACATTTGTACCTTCCACGCATGACGCCGAGTAAATGCTAGTAGTTAGCCAGTGTGAAAGGGGCTACCGTCTATTGTCTTTGCTTGGCACTTGCCAGAAGCGAAACTGGACATCGCCATGAAGACACAAAAGGGCAAAGGAGTCTCCTTTTCAGCACATACTATTCAACCGTTCAGATGTGAGTTTTCTATTTTTTCAATGTAGCAAGAGCAATACTAAAGATCGTTGAACAGGCTTGTAAACAAAAAGCACGACTGGATTCTAGCTTTTCTTTTGAAGTGTGGGGGGAAAAAAAAACTGTAGCTTGTTAGAAGCGCAGACGTGACTGGAAGGCCACAGAAGCACCTGTAGCAGCAAACTTTGAAAAGTCTACTCTTGTCAAGATGAAACTCAGGTAGACGTTTGATTTATCAGCCGGCGTGGAGCTCATGAGGGGACGACGTCTTCCCAGCACACTTCACGACATGGCGGACTAACTTTTGAACTACAAACCCCACCTGACCCACCTCCCTTGGCCCTGCTTCCACCCAACACTGTAGGCGTCATTTTGTGCACAAGCGAATGCAAAGTAGATTGTTTGCGCCAAATAGTTTCACTTGCATCACGGAAAAAACATTAAAAGCTAACAAAAATATTTCTGAGAGTCTTGAGTTTTTGTTTATTTTAATTATCACACAAACAGGATCAAATAAT
The DNA here is from genome assembly GCF_059441005.1 of Hippichthys cyanospilos. Classification (NCBI taxonomy): domain Eukaryota; kingdom Metazoa; phylum Chordata; class Actinopteri; order Syngnathiformes; family Syngnathidae; genus Hippichthys; species Hippichthys cyanospilos. Next base: position 7,929,107 of record NC_142380.1, read on the forward strand.
GGCACTAGCAGATGAGTTAGCCGTTAGCATAACATTGTCCATGGTGTGAAAAAAAAACAACAAGAAATGAAAAGCATGTGTGATGTGTCGGAGTAGCTTTCTTATCAAGTTCTGCGGTTTATGAGTTGCTCATTTAGAGCGTTGTTGCCCTCTAGTGGCCAAAAGTTACAACTGCTCAAACTTTTTTTTCATGGTGCTCCTTCAAGTGGCCTCTAGATTGCAGTAGCCGCGCGAGAGGGGTGGAAGGGGGGCGGGAGTGGCATTTGGAGCAGCACAAAGTGGGCGTGTAGAAAAGTTGATGGGGCGGAGTTAAGGCCAGTTTGGTTCCTCCTGGCTGTAAAGCGAAAGCCGACTTTACAGGTGCCTGCTCCCTACTTTCTTCTGTCAGGAGTCTCCAACGCTGCCTGGGAGCATTTTTGGAAGAGTCAGGTACAAAATATATCTTGCACATTAATAATAACACATGTAAAAGGGAAGAGGGTTGTTTATATCCGGTTGTTTTTACAACTCCTCCACTGGGGGCATGAATACACAATCTGATTCTGATTTTATTTTTAATGTACGCTTCTGTTGCCGGGCCTTCTTTCCTGCATAATGTGACCGACGACACCTCCCCAACTCTCGCCGGCCCACCCTTCCTGCCCTCCTGGAATGTGAAATGGTGAGTCCTCATTCATTCATAGGAGCAAAATAGACTCAAGCACGTGTCATGCCAACTGTCAACAAGTAGATAGAAATACATGGCTGACGTCAAGGCTCAAACTTAAGTCACAAATTGGGAAATTTCATTTTTTGTGTGGGTGTTATTTTTAAAAATTATTGCACAATCACAAGTGCCATCGGCTTGTTTTCCTTGATCATGTTAGTGGTTGAACAAATATACTATTTGGGGGGGGGGGGGGGTCACTTAAAAAGCGACTATTTTGGAGGTAGAAGGTTTCAGCCCGACAGCAGCGATCTATAATAGTAGAGTGAAATGGCCCAAATCTTAAATTTTTATATTTTTTCAGTCACTTCGATGAATTAATTAAATTTAATCAACATAATTAACCCAACAATTATTTCAAGGTCAAATTTTAATACTGTGGAAAATGTTAAGGTGACAAATGTAAATTTATTTTAAACCAATTTTAATGTAAAAATTCATAGCTTGTGCAACAAGGGTATGAGTGACTTATGTTGTATACAGTAACTTGGTTTAATGCAGTGCTTGTTTGTCTCCTCTCCTTGGGGGGGAGGGGAGGGGGGTTCAGGCACTGTGATGCTCTTGGTTATTTTTTTCTGTTTTAGACTAAACTTTTTATTTTGTTAATTTTTAAAAGGGGTACAGTTTAGGTATACTTATACAATTTTTATAGATAATAAGTGTGTGTGTGTGTGTGTGGGGGGGGGGGGGGTCTCTCTCCTAGAGGGTGCTTGGCAAAATATAGTTGAGAAGCACTAGTTTAATGCCACAACTAAGTACTATTGTAAACATGACTTGTAATCCACACAATCCAGCATTCTGCCAATTGCGCAAAATCTCAATTTCACAACTCATCTTATTTTCAAATTGATTATTAAAATGGTAGATTAAGTGAATTAATTCAATTTGTTGCCCGGCCATAATAAAAAGACAGAAAATGTCAGAAATGTCCTGTTTTAATCTCCATAAAATGTCATGAATATAAGAAAAAAATGTGCACATAACCAGAATGCTGAGCAGACACCCCCCTCCCCAACACACACATAAACGCACACACTTGATCAGATGTTTCCTGTGGAAATGGGATGTTTGCTCAGCGTGTGCAATTCCGTTCACTAACATAGAAACCGTGAATGAATCAAAAGTGAGATGCTTAGCGAGTGCTGACGTCTTCTTTTTATTGCTGGGTCATGTGCCGGTGGACACGTGGACCTTCTGCTGCTTTATGAGGGAAGTGAATGGTGGAGGTGAATGTACAGGGTCAGAGAGATAAAGGCGGGGCAAAGTCCGTGAGAGTTATAGGCGCACCCGTTGTGGTTGCGCTCACTCCAGCTTGTTCCTCTTTAAGAGTTCCCCATGGGACGATTTCGTGTTGCCATTTTGGAGGACTTTTGAAGTTTTTTTGATTGATAATTAGAGGTAAAGGTTTTAAAGAAAGGTTTTGATTCAGGGTTAGGGTTTTAAATTTGGGGTTCAATTTATTCAAATTAGGATTGCAAGCCATGACTAATGTTTCAAACAAGGGTTACCTTTTCAAAATAGGGTTCTGAGTCAGGGATAGGGCTTCAAAGTAGGGTTTCAAGCAACAAATAAAGTTTTAAATTCGGGTTTCACGTATTGAATCAGGGTTTCAAGTCTGGGTCTATCCTACAACCACTTTCTTGACCTCATCCTGTTTAATTGCCAGACTTGCTCTCTTCTTCTTTGGTGGAGAGGTACAGTCTCAAGTGATGTCTGCCATCTTGTGGCCAACACAGTTATTACACCTCAAAACTTCCCCCTCTGGGGACAGGGCACAATGGGAACAGGGCGCCAGTTACACAAGGAAATCACAGCCGGAATCAAAACCACGGTGTCCGCTTGCGAGGCGGACGTGCTAACCAGTCACCATGCTGCCATTATATTAATTATATGTTAAAAATTGTTATACCTTTTTTTATTTATTCCATGAATGTACATGGCACCATTGGCCACCCCTCAGTGAGGTGTTGTACCACCCCACAGAAAATTTTCTGGCTAAGCCCCTGCTTAAATCACACTATAACACTCTTTACAAAAAAAAAAAAAAATAGCACAGTTAACATTTAAACAAGAAATAAAACACAGAGTATGAACTTAATGAAAGTGTAATACACAAGTAAAGGTCGATTTGATTTATTTTTTATTTTTTTTACTTTCCCCCTTCCAAGGAGCCCACAGGGACACTGTAAGGCTTGTAATTGCAGGGATGGAAAGCAGGGAATTCCCATGTTACCTTTAAGGCCTGCAGTGCGGCATTTTGCTGCATTTTCACCACCGTCTGTTGAGAGAATTTTATTTTGCCGCTTGTTGTCAGCATTGAAAGCTACCGGACTATTTTTGACCGCTCATCTTAGGAATGCCGATCAATACCACTGTCATGTTAGGTCATGATCAATATGTCTGCCATTGTGCTGGAGGAGGAAAAAGTAGCATAGTTCAGCACACAAAACGGAGGATATTGAATGGATACTTGGGCAGTCAGAATATTAGGAACAGCTTTTGGTGACATATTGAACGGTGCGGGCAAACGTGATGGTTTATGGTGACCTTGCCGTCTTGGAAATGTAACTAGGAAGCAGAGCAAAGTCAAACGAGTGTGTGATGCCTTCAGGGCCCATGGAAGATAACGCTGATGACTCAATCCTGTCCGGTGGTGAGATAAGCCCGTTTGCGAGCGGTGTTATCTCACCACCTGCACAGGTCTGATCACTTGACGCCGATATATTAGGGATGGCCACTTACGGACCTTGACAGTGCCAGTCGACTATTTATAGTGGGAATGAGGATTAGCCTGGGATTGGGATAGCACACCAAAACGTGTTTATGTTTTAAGCCCTTTGCAAAACATAGTATGCATTTATGTTGTTCAAATTTATAGTAAAAAAAAAAAAAAGTTCTGTTCATCATAAATGTGACATAATATGAGGCTGTTTCAATGAAGATTCTAAATTGGGACTTTGATTGTTCACAAAAAACATCTTTGATGTCCACAAATGTTTGGCTGTTCAATTTTCTGTTTTGAATGCCGTGACAGAAATTGTAGTTTTCTTTTTGAATTAAGAACAACTTAATTGGAACATGAAGCAACTCATTTCTAAATTATGTAATAGCTACTCCTTTGCTCAGTGTTGTAAGCATGTAAGTTCTATATAGAAGTGCATTTTATAGCTTCTAGAGTTCCTGAATAAAATAAGCCGAGAGATATTACTACAAATGTCATTCCAGAGTTTACTTGAAGTCACTGAAAGTTATACGTGAGATGTTAACAGAGTTTCTGCAGGTATCATCAAGTATAATTTATGACTTATTTAATACTGTAAAAGGAACAGTTGACTTTACTTTTCAAATTAAGAGTAAATTAATTGAAACAGGAAGCAACATATTGCTAAATTGTGTCACAGGGACTCCCTTGCAAAACGTTTTATGCATTTATTATAAGTTGTGTGGCATAAAATTGTTTGCTTCCTCATAAATGTGACATAACATGGGGTCTTTTTCAAAGAATATTTTAAATAGTGTCTCCAATTGTTTGCAAAAAACGTCTGAACAGACAGTGAAAATGGCTCTTTGTGTATAAAAGGTTGCCAACCCCTGAAGCAGGTCAAGGTTAGTTGCTGAGCAGCATTGCAGGAACAGGAACAGGGAAAAAAAAGTGAAGACTTAAGCAGCCACATAAGCTAAGCAGAGTCCACACATCACATGTCCTGTGCGGTTGTGCTGAGCCAGCGTGTGTGACGAGGCATCGATCTGCACACGCACACACTTCACGGAGCGCATAAACACCACTGACACGTGGACTTTATCACAAGTGTTCTCTTATCGTTTGCATATTCACAAACGTCATCATTGCCTTCGGCTGTAGTTTGATGACTTTTTGATTCAAAGACGGTCTTGTCCTTAAAAATGCCGTAAAATTGAGTTTTCTGCATCGTGTGGACAAAACAGAGCAGACTTTTAATTTAACGAGAACTGCACAGTTTTCTCCTCGAATTAAGAGCAAATTTATTGGAACATGATGAAAACCATATTGCTTAATTGCGTTATCGTGATTCCTTTGCGAAATGTTACGAGCCTTTGTTTTGCTAGATGCACATTCTCATTAGTGATGCAATATTCCAATTGCCAAACCAGACAAAAAACAAAGGTTACATAATCTAGCCTGTGTAGTTGCTGAATAAATAACCCTTGAGATACCGCTACATATGTCGTTCCAGAGTTAACGAGTTAGGGCATTGCAGGTGGAAACAATATTTTAACAGGATTTCTGCAAGTATAAACAAGTCTAATTTTTTACTTTTTAATCCCAGAACAGAAATTATACCATTTTATTTTCAAATGACGAGAAATCGATTGTAACATGAAGCAATTTCTTGCCAAATTGTGTTAGCGTGACCGATTTGCAAAATGTTGCAAGCCTGTATAGCATATTGTTAGGTTTTATTTGGTTTATTTATTACTATTTAATGCCGTAAGAGAAGCAATATACTTTTCTTTTCAAATTAAGACTAAATTAATTGGAAGGTCAAGCAACTAGTGGCTAAATTGTGTTTTAGTGACTCATTTGCAAAACGTTGTATGCCTTTATTTTGTTAAGTTTTACATGGATGTGCAATGTCTTTAATGGCGTAATCTTCCTGCAACTGAACGAGAACCAAAACCATTGTTACAAGATCTAGTTTCGAGAATTGCTGAATAAAATCATTTAAATACCACTACAAATGTCGAGTTTTCCTGAAGCCATTACAGGTTGTATGTGAGATCTTCAAAGGGTTTCTGTAGGTGTAATTTACTACATAGTAATGCCGTAACAAGAACTGTCCACTTTTCTTTTCAAATTAAGAGTAAATTAATTGGAACATTAAGTAACATATTGCTACATTGTGTTATAGCGACTCCTTTGCTTTGCAAAATGTTGCATGCCTTTATTTGGTTAAATAATGGCTGAGATATTGTTATGCATACATTTGTAAGATCAGATGATAGTTGGATTCCATTGACATAGACCAGCAGTTATCGAGTGATTTTTGATAGCAGATTTTAACCGAATTACTGCAAGTATCAGCAAATCTAATTTAATGCTTTTTAAGAGAAAATGCACCTTTTTTCTTTTCGAATTAAGAGAAAATTAATTGGAACACAAAGCAACTCATTTATGATTTTTCTTTCAAGTTTTATGTCTTTTATTTTCATGCAAAGTTGCTTTGACCTAGTTAATAGTTCCTAATTTGAGAGTGGGTACACGTTTCGTAAGCAACTAATGTGTTATTGCATATTGTTGCCCAGCCGGGGGGGGGGGGGGGGAATTACTTTACTCCAGGCCGGTATGCAACTGTACAATTTCTAGTTCTTCTTCGAAGCTGTCAGCCTTGCGCAAGATGCTGCCTGCCAAGTCAAAGTAGTAAAAAGTTGTTTATGGTTAAGGGGGACGTTCCATCATGACGATGACATAATGACATTGCGGTATATGTTCACAATGTCAGCGTGAAAAATGATCTTTTGTTATTGCTCGGTGAGTGTAAGGAAAGATTTTGTTTGCTCTGTTGTCATGCCGGAGGCCGGCCTCACTCTCTCCGGGTTCTGACGCGCTTGCTTTTTGATGCGTGCGACAATTAGCTTGGCGGCTACTTAGGAATGACCTATTAGCGCACGCCGGCCGCGACTTTGTCGCTGTTGACGGAATTTACGCGCTAAACTGGAGCACTAATGTGCCCGACGTGAGTATGCGGCGGCACGCAGTAAGTCAGCAATTAAATGAAATAAAAGTCAAAACGTTTGACCTAGTTGGGTCAGGTTCCCTCTGGGAGGCAGGAGACAAAGTGGCACAAAAACACCCGGAGGGAATAACTCGATAAAAAAATAAATAAATAAAATAATTGCTTTGTGTATTAGTGTGCCGTATGATCAAGATTTGTACTTTTTTTCCTTCTAAAATGTTGTATTTTTATTCAAGATTAGGGATGGGACAGTACAACTACCAAGTATTGGTATCAGTCTTCCAAGTATAGTATCGGCGTTCTCTTTTTATGATCATGAACTAGAAATGACAAATTACAACAATAGAGAATAGCTCTTTCTTTCCAAATGATAAATATTAATCAAGTTTAGCAAAAAGACTTAAAAAAAATCCAGTTTTTGAGTATTTTTGCATTATTTTTTCTTTTTTTTTTCAACTTTCAGCATTTTTGTTCTTTTTGAATATAGCTGTATTCTTTTATTTTTTTAAAACGATTTTGTACTCATCAGCTAATAATTTTGTATTTTAAACATTTTTTATGTTTGTAATATTCTGCATCTAATATTATTGCAAATATTCCATACTTTTTTCATAACTTTTTGATTTTTTTCCATCTCCTGTTTTGTAATAACAGTGTATTTTTTCCCTATATATTCTCAACTTTTCAGCAGTTTTGTTCTCTTCTAATGTAGTTGAATTATTCTTTGGGATTTTTTTTTAAACAACTTTGTATTTATCACCTAACTTTTTTGGATATTCAACTTTTTTCATTTTTGTAATATTCTTCATATGATATGTTTGCAACTATTCCATAATTTTAAAAATATTTTTTATTGTTTTTCCTTCTCCTGTTTTTTAATAACACCATATTTTTTCCCAATATTTTGAGCCTTCATACTTTATCTTTCGTTTTTTACTTTTGAATTGTGCCGCACATTGCTTCTAATAAACCCATCCATCCCTTTTCCACAGCACTTACGAAATAGGAATCACTGATATATATTTCCTTGAACAATTCCGCAATAACACTAATCATTTCCCTTAAGATAATCACCTACCTTCCATTATACATTCTTCGCCTGCACACAAGTGTAAAAAGAAGTTAAGCAACGATCAGTCACCCAGTCTAAAGTTTTGCCGAACAACAAATGCGTAATGTGTGGGCGTAATGGAGGCACTCTGGTGGAGAACCTCGCGGTGGTAAACTTTCCCGCTTGACACCTCCAGGGACGCCCCGGTGATTGATGGCCGCTTTTAGCTTGGCAGAGCTGTGCGCCTGCGGTTTCTTTACATTTGCCAGCGTTGACTCAACAGATCCAGAATGCCATTTGTATCTTTTAATCTACTCTGAATGATCTACTAATGATTTTATTTTGAACGTCGCAGTTGTCGTTCTGGTAGTGGAATTCCAAAGGCTAGCAATACACTGACATGCTAATAAACAACAATAGAGTGGATTATAGCTGGATTATAATAAGTAATTAAAATAAAAGCAAAAAAACTCACTATTTGTAGGCATGTTGATGCAATATCAGTGTATTTTTCTTTAATATTTGCGTCTGAATGTTTTTTGGAACATACTGTATGCACATTGTATAACATTTTTGCATACAGTATCTATGAGCGTACTGGATCTTGTGGTGGGCAGCGCCGAGAAATGTATAGCGGTTAGCATGTGTTTTTGACAGTTCTGAGGTTTGGGTTTCAACCTTCTCTGGTGGAGTTTGCATGTTATTTTTGTGCTTGTCAGTGTTTTTTTTTTTTTTTTTCAAGTACTCCAGCTTCCATACACATTTGAAAATCATGACTGTTTGATTCATTCAAGACGCTAATCCTTTCTGCAGGTACAAATGTGAGTGTATGTTTTTTTAAGCAAAATGACAAATAAATAAATACTGTAAATAAATAAATCAAGGATGGGAAGTACAGTACGTGCAAACTCCACAGAGGAAAGAAGCCGTTCTTATTCTAACGTGAAAAATGGTATTACAAAATGATTTGTGTAAATTTAATTAACCAATTATTTACTTAAACAATTTGTTTTTGAAAAGATAAAAAAAATCAGTGAATTAAATATAGAAAATTCATTTGAAAATGAGTAAATAGATTTTAAATAAACAATTTTAGGGGCATAAAAACTATGTGGGCCAGATTTAACAAGCAAATGGGCCATATGTGGCCTGCTGGTCATATTTTGCCTTACCATGCATTAGAATTTGATCAGAATGGTATGACTAAATAATATTTAATTAATTTATTGGAATTTTCAAGCAATATGTAATAAATAGTTCATTTTATTTTTGTGTTGATTTCATTGTTTTTAATAAACCAATACACTCATTTCCGTGAAATAAAAGAACTTAAATAAGAATGGGTGAGTATCATGTAGTATGACCTCATGAGTTAATTTTTACTGGTATCGATCTGAAATAAGTGGTTTCGAACATCTCAGGAAAAAATATACATTCTGAATTCAAGTTTTGCAAAAAAAAAAAAAATCGCACTAATAATTATAGGGACTCTTGGAAAAGGTGGATTTAAGAATGGTAAATGTCACAATCAAAAATATATGCAGACACGCAAATGACATCATTACTGTTTTGGTGCACCATCCGAACGCACCATTTAATGAGGGGCGACTAATGACGTCACACGCCTCCGTCTGAACTATGCTGTATCACTCATCCAATTAATAGCCCGTGCGTGCGCGCGCGCGCGCAAAACCACTGTGTGCGTGCGTGCGCCTCGATTTCCCACAATTCTCCTCTTGGCGGCACGGAAGACGGAGAGAGAGCGGACGGCGGTAGAGCGGCCACGGCGCTGTCAGGGAACACGAACCCACGCACGGCGCATGCAACCCAGCGAGGAACGTCTTTGGTTCTGGTAATGAAAACACTTTTGTCACCTTTGTATATCTCGTCACGGCAAATAGGGGGGAGCTCGTCGTCACGTCATAGGCGCCGCTTTCAGGGTCGTGAACCCACGTAGGTGACACTGATACTGTATTTCTATCGGGAGAGCTGCGTTCAAATAAGTCGTTTTTCTCCGCTACGTAAACGCTAGCATACGAGGCTAAAGTTGACGTGTGGCTAAAGCTACTTAAAAGGTGAGCTAGCTTGTTTGCTCTGTCCGCTTCGAGGCGAAAGGGAAGAAAAAAAAGTGAAGGAAAACAACTGTCGAGCGCAACTTTGATGCAAAATGACGCCTCCGGTTGTGGCTCGGCGAAGCGGAGTAACGAGGGGACTCGGAATTTCGAAGGTTATCGGCGGCCAGTTGTGGTACAGTTGTGGGGCTGTTTTTGATCTGCAGTGCGGGTAGGCGTGGTCAGGGAGGTGACACTCACTCGGTGTAGCATCCTCACATCCCTCCGGGAGCTGATCTCCAGTCAGTTGGAATACTGTGCGCACACTGGCCTCTTGTTGTTGTGCAACATTGTAGGCCTTGTTGTCCATTCATCTGCTTAATGGGTGTGTGTTTTGTGCGGCGGACTTGCTATTCTCATTTTGTGGGCTAATTGAGGGCAATGATGCCCTCACTTTTGGCTTACCAAGTCGTAATTTACAATACAGTGTAACGTCGTATTTCGAGTGGCCTGCCTTTCCAATTTGTTGAAATACAAACAATCGCTTGGCTTTTTTCCCCCTGATTTATAAGTTGCCAGAATGATGTAGTAGGCCTGTGACAGTTCCACCATTTTTTTGTGACATGAACTCCTCTGAGAAAAAGTGAACTAGCTGAATAAAAATGTGTTTTTCACGTCCGTTTTTATATATCACATCAAACTGAAACCCTTTCATCGCCTCACTCTGGATTTGATGATTTTCATTCAATACTACTGTCGTAAGTTTTATGCAGATGTGCATTGTCTTCAGTGACACAATGTTCAGAAAATATAGCTGCTCATTTTGCATGAGCTATCTTCTGCAGTTGCTGAAGTTGAACAAAATATTCCTAACAATACCACTCCAAATGTTCATAAATCAGACATCGATTGTGCAACATTCTCTGTTAAATCCTCTTTTTTTTTAATCTAAAAAATGTTTTGTACTGGTTATGGTGTATTTGACCGAGGGAAAAAAGAACAGGGCTAAAGGTACATCATTGAAAAAAAGGTTTAGAACCACTGTTGTAGATGGCTGTTTGTCATTTTTAATCCTGAGTCGTTTAATCTTACAGTGCTTTTGGTGATGCTTGTCTGTGGACTGACTAATAGAGAGTTGTCAATGCCGTGTTACAATGGAATTGTAAGCATGGAATGGTAATAATGTTACATAGTTGACCTTGTGAACCCGCCACAGTGGAAAAACTCCAGATCAGCAGGTGGAGATGTGGTGAGAAGCTAGCATTGTGTGTATGTTCAAAGCATGCCACCTTGCAGTTTCCATTTCATAGTTCTGGTGTCACAAAAAGAAAAAAAGACCAGCGGAAGGTTGGTGAGCAATCTGCAAGAGCTTTTTGCTGACTTGCTAATATTTTTATGATATTTTGTCACTAAGTGCTCAAGGGAAAAAAAAAAAGGGGGGGGGGGGGATAACGGCCTGTCGGGTGACCTTGTACTTTCCATATGAGAAGTACAGGTCTTGCTTGGATTGAGAGCAGATGGAGTGTCCTGGCAGAAGACACTGAAGACAAAAGCAGACTTCGACTTGTTTGGATATCTGGAATTGTTAAGGCTAGTACGACGCATCGCACTAAGCAGCAGAATGTGAAAGCATGGTGCAGGAATGTTTTCCACGTCTGCTTGGAAAAGAAGCAGATTCGCAATCTGTCGATTTGTACAGTTAAAAAGAAAATGCCTCTAAGCTGACCAAACTTAGACTGCCAACATGCATGGACAAGACTATGGTATACCCCGCGAGACCTCGTTTGTGCAGCATGGTATCTAACATCAGCGTTTTTCAAATGGGGGTACATGAGATTGGATTAGAGTTTCTGCAAGTTTCAGCAAATCTACATCTAATTAAATCAAATGTAATGCTTTTTAGTGTTAAGACATGATCAGTACGTTTTTCACATTAAGAGCAAATATATTTTTCTGCAGACGAGCCAGAGATAAAATAGATGACGTTACACATCCTTGTTTAAAATTATCTGTCATTGTTTTGTTTGTCTTGGTTTTGCGTGGGGGTGGGTTGGGGTGGGGGGGATCAAAAGACCTTTGGTATCAGTATCTGAGACTGCTTAACAGTTGAGTAATCATGGTGGTATCGGTCTGAAAGAAGTCGTAAAAAAACTTTGATGTCCATAGCTGTCAATGGCAGTGAATGAGTTAAACTCACACTTTAATCAGTCCCATTCATCAAGGATTTTAGTATAAAGAGATACATATGAAATCAGTATAATCACAGTGCAGAGTTTTGAAATCAGGAAATTTCAAGAAATTTAAGTCAAACATTAGCTCCAAATGATTACGCAAGTAAAATAGTTGTCAATAAATTTGATAATCGGTTATTTGCCGTTCAACTGAGAAATTTTGACTCATTGTTCCCTGAAGGAATAATTACTGTTACAAATTTATCTGAGCCGATAACGTAATAATTCCAAAAAAAAAAAAATATATATATATATATATATATATATATATATATATATATATATATATATATATATATATATATATATATACAAAGAGACCTCAAATTCAATGTGAAAAGACAAAGAATTGGATTAGTTTATGATCACCTGATTACGGGCAAGACAACAGGTTGTTTTGGGCCAAACAAATCAATCATGCAGCCCTCCTCCTGTTTGCAATTCGGGCCACTTAAAAGCACTTCAGGGATCTGGAAGCTCTTAATCCCAACGTCCAGACCCGGCAACGTGGTTTCCTGTTACAGCGGCCGGGATTGTGCGCGGCAGCTGTCGGCCCGCGGCGGCCCACGTCGGGAGGGGCCGGCTTCCCACGCGATCCGAATGACGTGTCAGAAAAACGCCGGCCATGTAGCTTCGGCGTGCCTCCGGGTGCGGGGGCCCAGCTGTGTTGTAGTCGGGTTAATGTCGCTCAGCGCAGATGGCCGGCCCTCATCATTTGCGGGTATGTCATGATCTCAAATGGACCTCTCGAAACACGATTGCCATCCAACCGCTATCAGAGGCACGCGATGACACTCATGTCAAGTAACCATACACTGTACTAAGTATGTCTCGTTACAATTTTATCACTTTGGATGCGATACCGATATTGTATCTTAGATCACTGTCCGATATTGAGCCAATATCAGCAGGAATCATACCAGGTCGTTTGATTTATTTTTTGTAAGAAGCGTTAGAAGAGACTTGATCAAGTGATGCCATTCAAACAAAGAACAATTCTCAGCATTAGAAGGGATGAGAAAATGACCCATTTATAATAGTATTGAACATTCCTAGTTATGGTTAGAACAATAGAGGGCGGGGCAAAAAAAAAACATAATTCCCCAAATATAAGAAACATTTTTTCCCCAAAAAATGAAGGCCAAAAGTATGGGCCCATCCTATAGATGGTAACTTAAAAATGTGTTGTTGTTTTTTTTTAAGTCATCATCAGAGTAAGATTGATGTGGCAGCTGCATAAGATGAGTTTTGACGCACAGTTGTGCATTTTTATCTGTCATAGTCTTATAATAATTACTGGAACGGTACGATCTAGAGGGTGGACATCAGTTGGCTGTGTTAGCATCATGTGAATGTTGGAACTAACAGCAGCTCGTGTTAGCTGAGGTTGTATATTATATATATATCTTAAGCATATGGACACCAGAAAACATTTTGATTTATTCTGTTTTGCCATGGTTTTTACATTGTTGCCAATGTGTTGGTGCAACTTATTCACGGATAATAGAAAATACCAGAATTTGAGCCCAAAATTATGGCGGCATCTTATACACTGTACATAAACGTGTTCTTTTGTTTGCCTTGACTATCTTCGTAACGCCTTTGATCATCATCTCTGGGATTATTTTGGCAACTGGAGAAGATTTAATGGTTCCCGAAGGATGCTTTGTTTATCGCAGAGAAACAGTGAGAGTGCTTTGGTTGTGCCTACCTAACTTGCCTCCACTGATAATGTTCATTTGGCTGGGCAATCGAATTTATAATTTTTTGTCATGAAAGAAACCTACAAACTACATTATTGGTCACCAGGCAAGGCAGTTTTATTCACTTAACACTAGGGCTGCAACTAACGAATATTGCAATCATAGATACATCTGTCAATGATTTTGTTTATTAATATCTTTAAAATTAAAGTACATCCGTTTATTGAAAAACAGAAACATTTGTTTCAAATTGATAGTGCAGAAAATGCACAAACATGAATTGATTATGATTTTGCACACTGGTTTGGTCTCTAATACCATAAAAAGGCAAAAATCATCTTGTTTGTAAACTTTATTTTTTTTAATCTTAATTGCTGAACTATTTCATTAATTGTTGGACCTTTTTGGAAGTGTATAAAAACATCAACTTTTCAACACAGAGAAACAATAGTACGTGTCTATTTTTTTTAATTCGTTTATTTTAACTAGGATTGATTTACCAGACTGTAAAGAGGAAGGTTTGCCATACAGCCTGTCAAGTGATACCAGCAGCACAAACGAACAACAAAATGGAGCAAAGCCGGCATTTGTTGATAACATTACAATAAAAGCCCCAGCACTGATTTCAACGCATTTTTGGCCGTAGAATCAAGCAATTTCTAAAAGTGCCCTGTCAGAGCTTCGACTCCAGCGACTTTCTAGTGAATTGAATAGCCCGCTTCTCTTTATACCATGATAAAATGCATGGTGAATGCATCTTTCTTTTACTCATAATGTCTGTCGTGGTCCACGCACAAGACGACTTGTGTGCTTTGTTGCGCAGCGCCTGTCACCATTGACTGAACGTATTCTTCCTCCCGTTTCTATCGCTCTGCTGACATGCCCTTTTTTTCACTCCATCCTGGAAGGCAAAGGTTAGCTGCGCTGCCATTTGGATCATGTGACTTGACGGCTGCAAATGCTTGTAACTTATATTTCCTAATCATGAAGTTACATAGTCTGGCAAGCCAGTCAGCTTGTTTTGAGTGACTAAAGTTACCTCCACCCGGGGAAAGCAATTTCAGAATTGCTTTCAACAGCCGAGACTCTTAAGTGTTTTGTTTAGTTGCTGCGGCGGGATTTACAGCCGCTTTTAAATTAGCACCATTCATTTCAGCACTTTTTTTTTTTTGGTGTGTGATTTTGTTGGCATAGCTATATGTTATACATGTCAAGTTCTTTAGTTTACAATTTGGAAGTTTGCAAGAGTATGTCTGTCCATGGTTGCTAAATTATTAGCTCATGTTGGGATCTGTTTGGTATCTTTATTGTATGAAAACAGATTTTGTCAATGTCATTAGACATTAGACATTAGACACTGTAAAAACAGTTGGGTAACATTTAACCCAAGTACTGGCCCAATATTTGGGTCAATTTGATCCAACTTTCTGGGTTTAAGCAAAGTAACCCTATTTTTGATGTGTTTTTGTGTAAACTCTTATTTATATTGAAAAAGAGGGTGCTTAGCATCGCTATCCATATTTATCAATTTAAAGTACAATATTATATTTACACTCACCCTTTAGAACAAAAATCACCTTTTTGCCATATTATCACTACATCTAGGGGAGTGCCCATATAACTTTGTCTACTTTAGAGCTGATACTAATATTGCAGCCTTTAGTACAGTCTGATACTGATAATCATGTCAACACAATGCAGTATTTTATGTATCTTTTAGTATGAAATCTTAGAATAAACTTGATCAAACGATACTTTTAAAACGCAGAACGATAGTCGGAAACAATAAACATAAAAAAATATTAGGGATGATCGATGCCACTTTTTTTCCAGACAATTAGGAAATCAAGTCCAGAAAGGAGATCTTGAGTAAACAACAACCCCTTCACTTCCAGTCCATGTGCTGTAGCCTTGGGGTTGTTAGATTGTTTCGGTTTTGAACAAAGTTCTTTTTGTACATCGATATCATGTATCCTTCATCAATGCTGTATTACAGCGTTGTCATGCTCCTTGCCCTTTGACACACATTTTTAAAAGACCTCTGGACTAGTGCGGGTAGCTCGAAATGCGAAGGCCTCATGGCTATAGCATTGAAACATATGGTAATGTCGTTAGTGCAAAACGTAGCTGTGGGTGCCATTTTTAGTGGTGATTCTTTGAAGCCTTCCCTTTGTAGTATCCTTATCCTTTGGGTTTTATCTTTTTTTGGGGGGGAACCCCTCAGACCACAGTGCTGCCTTTGTTGCTCCGGTGTCCCCGACATCCTCATGACCACGGAATAAACACAGCCCTATAAATAGAGCCGAGGGTTGGCTGCAGAATGCTAATGGTCCGCCACTAGCAACCACGCAGCAGCAGACACCCACAAATCCTGTGCACATGCCCTCTGATCTCACAAGCGCAGCCTGCGGGTAGTTTCAACCAGTGGGGCCCCGGAGCACCAAATATTATCCGTCATCGGCATGTTACCTCTCATTAGCCCAGATTAGGACCTGTGGGATGGAACATTTCCTTGGTTTTCTTCTACTAAGCAAGTCTTTAATTCCGAGATAGCATAGACACAAAGTGTCCTCATCTTACGTGTGTGTGTGTGTGTGTGTGTGTGTTTTTTTTTTTTTTTTTACATGAGTGATACAAGTTAGGGCTGGGCAATGTGATCCAAATAAAAAAAAGTGTCTTTTTTTTTTTTATTTGGACGATTACAAATTTAATTTAAAAAAAGATATTGTGCGAATTGTTCAAACAACAATAATTTATAGTGATTTTTTTAACAATTTTAAACGTACTGAACATTCATAGCTCAAGCAAAAAAAACATGTTAATCATAGCATATGTCTAGCGAAAATATTGCAATGAAATAGTCACTACTGTCTACCTTCTGCCATTTGTGCATAACCTCAATTTTACATCTTAGCTAATTTTTGAATCGTCATTTCTCATGAAGAATTAATTGCATTCACTTGATTTATTGTCCTGTCATAGTCATAGTCGACAACAAATATCCAAATGGAAGTCTTTTTGTTTGGGAGTTGTTTGTCAATGCTGGCAATAAGAATTAAAAAAAAAGGAAGCAATTAGCATAAATTAAAATAAAGCCCATGACCGTACTAATATACCAACTCTTTTCTATAGTCATTCTATAGCCCCAATTTGACATTTTTTCTTGTGTCAAACCAGTCTCAGTTAGGTTAACATCGCTGAAACAAAACGAGTGCACCGTACTCCCTAAGTGGTCAGCTGACTCATCCTCTCCTTCTTCCGCCTCAGCGTAATTTACCATGACAACCGAATCAGGCGCAGGCTCTGAGGCCAAGCAGGAGCACCACCAGCAAGAGGAGAGCACAGAGGCTCCCAAGGAGAACCCAAAAGCCGCTGAGCCCGCCTCGTCTCAAAACCAGCTGGAGCAGCTTCCCGCCGCCGTGGGACACAGCACGCCGGCCAGGAAAGAGCAGGTCAGATGCTTGGTTTGTTTCTATCAAACCGGGCTCAAACGGAATCAAATGTGTCTTTGTGTAGAGAAGTGGTCAATCAGAGCCTGCAGCATATGCAGACAGAGGAACATGTGCCATAAATGGGGATGTGTTCACTTTCCACTGGTTAAGGATGACTTGCGCACTATGGCGTTAAAATTGGCTTATTACCAAGAGTTTTGATATCTGGTGTTGCTTGCTTTGGGAAAATTGTGAAACCACCTGAGTGCATTCCATGGTTGTTAGGTTTCCCAACAAGCGTTGCCAACCCCACCCCCTTCCCCCCCATCACTGCCAATTCTACCTAGCAACACTAATGTTGGGGTGAAGAACACATACTTTTTTTTTTCATATTTCAAAATTTTTTCAAATATACATTTAGTTTTTGATAGTTTCTCCACATTTGCATTGGTCTTGGTCTATGGTTGAACTGCCATTAACTTTTAACTACTATTTTTTTTTAAAATCAGTATTAATTATTTTAGTTTAAAATGTTTCCACAGGATTTGTTTTTTAATAAATAAGTTGCCCAGCCCTTATTATAGGGTGACTCAAAAACATATTTTTTTAATCATAGTTACCATCACTTCCTGAAGAAAATGTCCCACTTAATTATTACCTAAATACCAATGGAACATTTCTACATTTTTTTTACATCTTCGCATGCTTTCTTCCTTGAGATAATAATCATCTGACAGTATTCATTTAGCCATCAACTAACGTAAGACAAGCTGCAAATGTGTCAACATGATGTACATTTTGCACCTTTTTGTTCACCCATTACAGCTGTATTGAAGCTCTGATTGCCAAAAGAGGTCTTCTGCCAAAATGAAATGCACACTCCTGGTAACAACGTTTGCTATGAGGATGCAGCTGTTCTTTTTTGTGTCATATTTTGGCCAAAGTACTTGCGCGAGAATGCAAGAACGATGAGAGCATGACTTCCTTTGGTCACTATCCAAATTTTAAATGCTAAATGCAGAAGAAGTGAGACTACCATGTGTTGGAGAGCTCAAACCTGCTGACCCAAGCTGTGTGGCTTTTGTTGTCAGGACAAAATCACAGATGTTTTCATGAGCTTGAGTATGAATCATCACAGACAAGTAACCCCTACGTAAAGTCTCAAAGTTTGAAACAAACTTTTTTTTTTTTTTCTTCAGACTTTTAGGGTCTTAGTTTTCCATAAAAGATCCAGACATTTTGACCTGGATCTGTATTTTAAACTATCTGCATAATGTTTGATTATCAAGTAGAGAGAGGAACTCATTTGGAGAAGCGGGCTCTATTTTTAACTTACATACATGTGACAGAACTGCTGGTTTTGTTTAAGTTGTCTATGCGAAGGGAAGTGGAAGTTGGATGGGATGTCTGGTCCGTCTGTTCTCCAAATATTAGTATTCATAATTTTAAACCTTTCAAGTCATACTCAAGCTTACGCAGTCCCTGATTTGCATGTATCTGCATTTAAAAATGTATGATGATGGCAACATAAATTAATTAACCAACATTAAATATATAAAAATAAAGAGTGCACTTATTTTTAAAACCCCAGGGACCGGTTAACATCGTCATTAATAACAGTGTCGAATGTATGATCTTCATCCATCAGGATACGCAAGAGGAAGACCAAGAGTCCCGCCAATCATCCACAAGTCGTCTTTCCAGGTCTCCTTTAAAAGGGGTGAAGAAGGTGAAAATCATGCAGTGCAAAGTGACTCTACTAGACGGCTCAGACTACACCCTGAATGTGGAGGTGGGACCCTGTGAATGCAGTTGAGGGCCACAAACATTGATTGACTTTGTCTGGCTCCAATAGAATGCGAACAAGAAGAGTTTTAAAGAAGCATGTCATTCCACTAAATATATGTAAATGCTTGCTTAAGTCATTAGATCACACCAGGGCCATTTGCCGCCATCTTGTGACCTTAATAATTCCATTACTTAATGCTCATAGAAGTACAGCTGTTGTTTTCATACGAGCAGCATTTCCCTGCTCCAGGACTGGCGGAGGAGGACTGTGGCTGAATGTTACATTGAGATGTTTTTTTCCAGAATTACATCTTGCCACTGTCTGGAGGAAATATTATTGAAAAGCTCTTGTAGGAGTGTGAAGTCCATGTCAATGCAGTCTGGGTTGAATGTGTTGTGCTATGCTGTCTCAGCAACAGCAGCAGCAGTGGCAAGCATGCGACATTAGTCTGACAAGACTCTGCTAATACTTTGAGACATCCTGGTGGGATTAACTCTCCCGGCAATTGTCCTCGTGGCTCTTACACAATCAAACAGGAACGCCGCACAGATCTCAGGGGAGCCGTGCGCTCGGGGTGATTACGAGTGGGAGTTGTGCTAAGCTAATGGCTCAACTGACTGTACAAACCGCAATGTCATCTTTTTCAGTCTTTCAACTCATTCAGTGCTCGCCATTTTTAGACTCTTTCACCCTACCATGTGAAAATAAGGAATATCTCATCTGGATTCTCAAGACATAAAAATACGTCTCTGGCACTGAATGAGTTTTAAAGACATTTGGCAAGAGTGCTTTTGCTGACTTTGACCTGAATTAGAAAGAAATACTCAAATTAGCCCCTATAATATATAAATGATATATATAAGGATTAATATTAACTTGCATAGAAGTTCGTGGTTGATGGCGTCGGGTACATATGGTAGAAAGATCAATGGACTTAATGTCAGTTACGCTGCTTCTCCTCTCACAGAAGCGGGTCAAAGGCCAAGTGTTGTTCGACAAAGTCTGTGATCACCTCAATCTGTTGGAGAAGGACTACTTTGGCATTACATACAGAGATGTGGAGAAACAGAAGGTGTTGTGAACACAAATCACAATGCATGCCAAAGCTATGTTGTTACACTTAGAGAAAGATGACGATGTTTTTGTCTAATTTTTGCAGAATTGGTTGGATCCAACCAAGGACCTGAAAAAGCAGATCAGGAGTATGTGTCATGTTAATACAATGCTTTTTAATGCTTTTTTTCTTCATTGCACTCATGTTGCTATACTGGGGCAAACAAATGAGAACTGCTTAATTAAAATCTCTCAATTTCTGTTTGCTTCTCAGCTGGCCCCTGGAACTTTGCTTTTAATGTGAAGTTTTACCCGCCAGACCCCTCCCAGCTGACGGAAGACATCACAAGGTGTGTTGGCTTGTTCTTATATGTGTGTGAATTAGAGGGACCCAAGTGGATACAGGGAGAATCTCTAAAGAAGGTGGAGGATTTCAAATATTTGCTATATTATGCTAACCCCTCTTTCGCCACCCCCCCAGGTACTACCTGTGCCTACAGCTCCGAGACGATGTTGTTTCGGGCCGCCTCCCCTGTTCCTTTGCCACCCACACCGTTCTGGGCTCCTACACTGTGCAGTCAGAGCTGGGCGATTATGACCCCGAGGAATTGGGCAGCGACTACATCAGCGAGCTACGCTTTGCGCCCAACCAGACCAAAGAGCTAGAGGAGAAAGTCATGGAACTCCACAAGACCTACAAGTAAGATTTTCAATGCAGCAAATTGCTGCTCATGAAATGCACCCCCCCTTCTTTTTATTCAGTGTAGAAGTGACTAGATTACAAGGGTCACCAACTCAGGTCCTCGAGGGCACTGCTCAAGCAAGTTTTTGGTGCAACCCTCCTCTGATGCACCTGATTCAGATGATCTGGATAATTATTCAGCTTCTGCAGACCTTCCTAATGAGCTGATCATTTGAATCAGGTGTGCCGAAGGAGGCTTGCACCAAAAACATGCTTGAGAAGTGCCCTTAAGGACCGGAGTTGATGACCCCTAGACAAAAATGACTCTTATTTTGACCATTAACACCATGAGTTCTGATAGACGCCTTTATCGTAATTATTGATCATGTGGCATCTGTAAAGCAGACAGGAACATATCAACAAAAACTAGTTGATAATAACACAGTTTAAACTATGGTGAGGTGGTGTTTACTTTTCATTAACAGTATAATATAATTAAATATTTCCCCCAAATTTGAAACACTTATTTTATGTTAAAAAAGCAACGCAGCTTTCAGTTGTCAGTGATGGGTGTCAGTCGACAAAAAAATAATGACAAGACAGATCGCGCTGCAGATGGCTGTTTTTATGCCACCCATTCCATATGTTCATTAAACTCAACGCAAGATGCTTACATTGCTGGTTTGCGTCTACACAACCCTAATCATAATGTGTATGCACTTCCACATTACAGCAAATGGCTCATGAATATTGAGTAAAGCAGACTCGGACAAATTATTTGATCCATTGTGAGATGTTAGTTTCATTGAGTAGATGCAATGAGTGTGGGGAAAACCTGATAGCGGCTAGGATGTTATCAATGAGGAAAAAAAAAAAATCATAAAATAATGTCCATCCTCCAGTCAGGTGGAAATTATAGTTAATATTAAATTGCATGTATAAATAAAGCCTCTTCTCTCAATACTGTTTCCCTTCACCAAATGCCTGGCACTCAGTTAAGTGAATAAACAGCCACTATGTGTACATACATGAATTAGTAAATAAGTGCAATGCAATTTGACAGGAACTGGAATATTTGAAGTTATGTTGTTGTTTTTGCATCTTCTGTGATACTGCTCCGGTAGGCAACACGTTTTCCTGAAAATTGGATTTGTGTCTTTTCTTAAATTGGGGGGGCATCAGTTGTGCGCCTCAGCATCATATTCTGTCTGAATCGCAACGATTTGTGAGTAATTTGATGCAGTCAAGGGCGCAGCAATGCCACACAGTAGCAGTCAGTGTGAGATGCGCTCTCTAAAGTCTAAAAATGGATGCACTCACAGCTGCTCGGTGGAGATTCAGCTGAAAACATTCATGAGCACAACAAGAGGAAATTGATTCACTTTGGATTTTATGCGATGCAACTGAATTAGGTCTGTTTCCTGTTGAAATTGATTGAATTCTCCAGGCCTATCTGCTTTTCACAGTCCTTTCTTCAGTGTTCCTCTTGTGTGCTGTTGTCGTTCAATCAGGGGGATGACTCCGGCTGAAGCCGAAATGCATTTCCTGGAAAATGCTAAGAAATTGTCCATGTACGGTGTGGACCTCCACCATGCCAAGGTAATCACAATGCTTCAGTTCTAGTCTAATGCTTGCTTTGTCACTCTGCACACCTGGAAAGGGGCTCTATCGTTTGTCTGTTTACTCAACTGCATTTTTGGAATCGTTGTTACCGGCATATCACATTAATTTTAAGTTAAACTCTATCTTGGCAAAATGTCAAATGATGAAGATTGAGCAGAGATAATAAGGAGTAATATAAATGGATGCCCACAACAATATGGATACTTGCTATGGCTGCCACACAATCGCTCAGATGTTACTGTCTTGTTTGAAAAAGCACTGCTGTGTTGGTTATTAATGAGTCCAAAATCTAGACTATATTCTTGCATTTTATTGTTATATTGCAACTGCGTCCAAGTCACTTGAGTTTGAGGATCTGCCCATATAGAGTCCTGATTCGATATACCGGCAATATAATGACAGAAAAAGGTGCATCCAAATACTTGTTTTTAACAATGTTGCCAACATGACACCTTTTGTATGGCTAATGAAGCAGTGGTTAAAACCATGTAGCCTAAAACTTTTTTTCCCCAGTTTTAATGTTCCTTGAATGGCACTCCTGTTTTGTAGAGCAAACAGTTCAAATGCTCAGTAGATAACCAATTCCATGCGTACATGATTGTGTTTTTGAAATTAGGTAAAGTGTTTTTGAAATTAGGTAAAGTGCTTCTTACCCATACTTCTTTTACTCCCAAGGCCTGGTTTGGAAGAAAAAAAACTTGTGCTTTGATGCCATCTTGTGGCATCTATAGACAATTATACATCTTTTGGTGAGGGCATCAAACAACAATTTTTGATCATCGTGATCAGACTCTGTCCTTAACTGTAATTACAGTTAATTTCTGGTTCTTTTTTGATGAGAGAGAAAGGGAAGCCTGGTTTGAATTTTAAAAGATGATTAATTTAAAAGCAGCTTGAGACAACTCCATTTGATGAACACTGTCAGCTTTCATGCCTCACTTGCACCTCCACCACTACCACCGCTGCTGCTACTGCACTGCTGCTGTCTCATCATTTCACCACTTCTCCTTGGGCTTGCAAGGGGCCCAGTTGGCACTCTGAGACAACACCATTAAACACACATGAATTTAAACAAGCAAAAGGTTATTGTATTGGCAGATTAAATCATTTGGTGGTATTTGATCAAATAGTCTTGACGAGACCAAAGGAGCTTTGTTAATCAATGTCCCGTCCAGTGTAATCTTGTTGATAAATGATAAGACGTTTTACAGCATGTCAGACCGGCCTCCCTCTTTTTGTGTTCTCTCTCACTGAACGCAAAGTTGGTAGGGCGTCTCTATCAAGGCTTGGCTCGTGCCGAGGGAGAGGTAAGCGGCAGTTTATTGTGTGTGCAGTTTCCACATGTGCATGTGGTTGAACACACGTTTCAACATCCCTGAAAGACTTCCCGCTTCGGACCGGCTCTTTCCTAGCAAATGGCTTCCACTCAAGAGCGTATTGCCACCCGCCATTCTCGCTTAGGCACCCCTCCAGTCTTACTTTGAGGTAGCAGAACCATTTGCTTGATTCCACTCGCCACCTGCCTGCTTCATCCTGTTAGCATTCCGTGCTGCTGTCCTATACATGCTGTGAAACTGTGTGCTCTTTATCATCCTCTGGTGTGTTTTTTCTCAGGATTCTGAGGGTGTGGAGATCATGTTAGGAGTGTGTGCCAGTGGTCTCCTCATCTACAGGGACAGATTGCGCATCAACCGGTTCGCCTGGCCCAAAATCCTTAAGATCTCCTACAAGAGGAACAACTTTTACATCAAAATCCGCCCTGGCGAGGTTGGTTACTATTCTAATTTCTATAATAGGAAACATTGCACTTTTTTCTCCGGTCTGATCATAGTTTTGGGTTTCAAGTTTGAGCAGTTTGAAAGCACCATCGGCTTCAAGCTTCCCAACCACCGTGCTGCCAAAAGGCTGTGGAAGGTCTGCGTTGAACACCACACTTTTTTCAGGTAAGACTTACAAGCAATTAGACAAGCCTTCATTTGGTCCTTTGCCTTAAGATACACATCTATACAGCCTGTAAGCGCTCATATGGCAGCTATACAGCCGGCAGGTTAAAAAGCCAATGTACCAGTCTGCCTTCTTGGCACAAACAGATGGACTGAAATTCCTGACACCAACCACAGCATTATATAAACACAATATTATGACTTTGATATTCTATCAGTAAATTAGGAACCAAAACAGGAAGAGGAAACATACTGTACAATGTACATAATAAAACAAATTACCAGTTACTGTGACAGAAAATAAGTTCTTCCATTCATCCATTTTCTACGGCCGCTTATCCTTACTAATTTTGCTGGCTTGCAGGTGCTTATCCCAGCCCTTTCGGGCAGCAGGTGGGGCATACCCTGGACTGGTGTCCAGCCAATCCCCGGGCACACAGACAAACAACCATTCACACTTCACAATCACACTTCAGGGCAATTTAGACTGTCCAATACACCAACCATGCTTTTTTTTTTGGAATATGGGAGGGGACTGGAGTGCTTGGAGAAGACCCATGTGAGCACAGGGAGAGCATGCAAACTCCACACAGGAAGGCCAGGGCGAGCTGGAATTGAACCCTATGACCTTTGAACTGAGGGAGACAATGCTAACCAGTTTTTCACCTTGCTGCCCAAAATAGTTCTTCATTCATTAAAATTGGTTGATACTAACTGTTGAGAGTCTGAAGTCAAAAGGAATGGAACCAAAACACTGGTTCAATAATGCGTAATGGACAAAGGTCATAATTATTTTGTCCATCTAGTAGAGATGCAAATAATAAATAACCACATAACCAAAGTGTTTGTTAAACAAATGCTTCTATATTGATTTATAACATGTATATTTGTAACTTTTTTGTTTAAATCAGGCTTGTGTCTCCCGAGGCCCCCCCAAAGAAATTCCTCACACTGGGCTCCAAGTTCCGCTACAGTGGCAGGACACAGGCTCAGACTCGCAGGGCCAGCTCACAGATCATTCGCCCTGCCCCATTCTTCGAGCGCTCCGCCAGCAAACGTTACAACATGTCACGCAGCTTGGACGGAGGTAAGGTCGCAGTGTTGGACTCGGGGCAAATCACCAGACACGCTCGCCTTGCATTGTCAACACTCTAGACTAAAACAGAAACTATCACACATCTCTAGTCCATGTGATTCAAATCAGATGAAAACCATTCGTCTTTAAAGGATAACTGGAAAAATGACCCACAAATAGCTCCTTCAAACCAGACATGATTTAGATTTTTTTTTTTGACACGTTAGCAAATTCCATCCTGATGCTCCACCCACATGCAATGGCAAAAATAGCAAATTATCATAATGTAGTGTCATCAGATTGTATACATGTTTCAAACTTGGCAGCAATCAGGCAAAGTCTTTTTAATTAATTAATTAATTAGTTTTAGAAAAGAAATATTAAGTCTGACCAGGCCACAAACATATATTTTGCAAGAGGAAAGCGGTATCACATGAGCTCCTAAACTACTGGCAATTTTACCGCTGCGCTGTTTCCATACTGATAATAAAACGCAAATAGACATCGATGTCATTCGTCTTTGTCCCGGCGTGTTCCAGCACCTATCACGGAGAACCACGAGACTCTGATGAAGGACAGCGACGGTGCCGCCAATAGCAGGGGAGCCATTATTACCACGGTGACCAAAGAGAAGAAGGCGGAGGAAGAGAAGGCGGAGCGGGAGGACGCCCGCGCCGACACGACGGAAACCGCCGCCGGCACCGAAACTCCGCTCAGGCAAGAAGCAAAGGTAAACCGGTGACGTGAGACAAACGAATCTGTGAGAGGCCGCGTTACTAGTTACGTTCTGCAAGGTTTTTAGATTTCCTCTGGCTGAATAAAATATCCCACTTGCTTGTAGATTAGACTTGGCTTTTCATCTTCTGTGTGCTTTACTAATTTGCTTTTTCCTCCTGTCCTTCCTTTTTAACCCCACACTTTTTCTCATGTGTGCTCATGCGTATTGGCCTCCTTTCCCCATCGCCACTCATACACACGCACACGCACGCATCCCCTCCTTCCATCAGCGCTCCCCCCGTGCTTTCCCCATCAGCCCCCTGGGGTCAGAACTCTCGCTGCCCTCATCCCCCGTGTCATCGACAAAAGTGCGGCGGCGGCGCAGGGAAAGTGCGCGCAAACGGGCCTCCTCAGTGAGCCCGGTCAAGGACAGCGCCGGTCGCCGCCGCCAGCAGGCCCGCTCGGAGCGGCAAGCAGCCCTGCTGGCGGAGCGGGCGCTGCTGCTGTCGGCCCGCAAGCAGCGGCTGGGGCAGAGCGGCGGGGGGCGCGGCGGCACGCTCTTCTCTTTCTCCCTGCACCTGCCCGACCTGTCGGCCATCCTGGACGAGGACGGCTACCTCAGCTTCCCCGACCTGTCGGAGATGCGCTTCCTGCCGGAGTGCGCGCAGAACTTTGTGCCCATCAAGTCGCCGTCGCTCATCCCCTGCTTCCTCTTCATTTTCTTCTTTCTGCTCTCCACCTCCTTCTCCGTGCCCTACGCCCTCACCCTCTCCTTCCCCCTGGCCTTGTGCCTATGCTACCTGGAGCCCAAGGCAGCCTCGCTGACCGCCTGCATAGCCCAGGGCTACCATGACTATGACAGTTCAGAGGAAGAGGAGGTGTGTAAGAGTTGAAACCCTTTTGACGCGCTCTGCTCTATGGCCAGTCCAGAGCCGACCTGGAGACTTGTCTTGTTCCAGTGTCTGTCCTACTTTTCAGAACCACACACTCTTCATCCCTCATCATCATCCAGAGAAGTCACCATTTCATGTTTGACTGGCTTGGCGAGAGGGTACTCAAGGCCAGTTTTTTTTTTCCTTAAAGGGGACATATGGCTCTCATTTAAAATATTCCCCAAGCCTCTAATAATGGCTCTTTGTCAAGATACCCATAGGCTCGAGGATTTTTGCACTCAATTCTTTTGTCAGTAAGTTGAAAATAGTCTCGCTTAAGCAGTGTTTTATTCATTGCCATGACAACCAGGGTGAAGCTAGGCATTGGCATCAGGCAAGTGACGACTATTTGCGAGCAGATGGCACTTCCAAATGTAAAGCAAGCAAATGCAACTCCAGTGTCTACGGTAGACTTTGTGCTAGTTACCATTTGCTAACATTAGGGGTGTCCCAATAAAACTTTTTCACTTCTGATGCGATACCGATGTTGCAGCCTAGGGTACTGTCCTGTACCAATATCAACCCAAAACAATACCAGCAGGAATCATGCATTATTTTCTTTATTATTTTACTTCGAAACGTTAGAAGAGACTTGATTAGGTGGTGCAATTCTAACAGATATGAGAAAATTTGACCCATTTGTTGTAGACATTTGGGTTGCATAAATTCAACCTCAAATATGAGACTGAATTGCTATTGAATAAAATAGATATAGAATTAAGAAACTAGAGAAATAACCAAAATAAAATCAATAAAAATAAAGTGTACAGTTTGAGTGTACAAAACAAAAATTCAAATACATGACAGATTGATTATTCGTGTATGATTTATTGAACCTTGGAACTTTATTTATAGAATGTTGAGTTCTGCTACTAATGAAAATGTGCATCGGTATAACATTTAACAAATAAAGGATTGCAACGTTTTGCAAAGGAGTCATTACAACACAATTTAGCAATAGGTTCCTTCATATTCCAATTAATTTGCTCTTACTTTACTGTTTCTCTCATGGAAAAAAAAATCCTGTTAATCTTGTAGCAGTGGTAATATGAAAATTAAGAGACGGAATTCTGCGGGGCTCGCTTTCTTAGGGAACTAGGCGGCATAAAAAGATTACTGGGTCGTGTAATTTCATACTTGGGCAGACACTCCAGTGACCCGACTTTTGCACACAAGAATTAAAAAGCCACTTTTCCATAATATGTCCCCTTTGAGTATCCTATGTTTAGTTACTAATCCCTGGCTAAATCCCATTTAAACACGCAGCTTTGTGCCTCTTTGTCTTTGTTCTACCCATGACTTCTTTCAGTGCAGACGGCATGACAACGCTTCCATTAGTCTTGACACACTGCATTGCTTTGCATTGAAATGATAATTCCCCTCGACTGTAATATGTACAAAGATCTGAGCGAGCCCTTGGATCTCACACCATCTGCGTAATGTAATGCAGAGATGTGTCAAATATGCATGGAGAGGAGAGCCCTTGCAAGTCAAGTTATAAATTCAGCCACGAAAAAGGGACTGACTGCAGGTTACAGCTTCCTCTGAGTCGGTTTTGCTTGCTACTTGTGTTTTTGTTTGGGGTTTTTTTTTGCCGCTCTTTTCATCGTTTTCCTCTGTTGTTTTGCGAACCTTCTCTGGAACGTTCGTCTGAGTCGACAAACAACCCGTGCATTTCCATTTTGTTTTCATCCGTCGTTCTGAAGGCTGAAGCCGTGTGTCGTTTCCAAGTGTTTTACAATGTCGGGCTGTTGTTCTGTTTGTATTCTTTCTTCTTGCGGCTCGGAATGCTCCCCGTGGCTTTGACAAAGCAGACCGACAGCGAACATACTGACTTTGCCTTCGACGGAGATATAACTGCCACGGAGGTTTGTATGTCGACAGGGGGACCCCGTAGAGCATGACTACGTAATTTGTGCGTCTCATGTCACATTTTACTCTACGTTCATGGAATTTTGCGCACATTAAATATTTGTTATACTGAGTATGAGTCAACACACACAATAAGTCCAAACGGCCACACTGAAAAGAAAAATAAATCTAATGATAAAAGTAATACAGTACATTCTACTTACCATTCCTAATTTTGCGAGAGAAAAAGTGTTTGTTTTTTTAAAAATGCATTTGTCTTAGGCATAGACCGGTTTATTGTCGCCAATAGTTGGCATTCTAAGAAAAAGCTGCTTGAGTTCTTTTTAAATATTGATTGCTGACAGGAAAGTTAACTTTGTAAGATCTTTGAATCTGAAAATTGAAATTGGCTCCAAATTTCCCTTATCAACCTTGACTATTAATGGTTGGTAGCGCGCCTGAAAAAAATCACATTTGGTCTTTTGAGGCTGATCTATCTAAATGCTAATCAGAATGTTTCAAATGAAAAATGTAAGAAATTGTATCACAGAAACAGAACATTTGTTAAGATGATAACGTTTTGGGAGGGAAAATAATATAATAAAACAAAGACTTTTAAGTAACTAAAGTCACATTATTGGGTGAAAATGAATCGTTTTAATATTTGGAGGAAGGGGGGAGGGGCCATTGTCCTATCACAAATCAGTTCGTGAGCATCACAAGACACTGTCCTATCACAAATCAGTTTGTGACCGTCACAAGACCAAACTTATTGATTGGTTTTGCCTTGAACAACTATGATGTCATTTTCAGTGGACAGCAACTGGCAAAATGGCCGCACCTGATAGACATAAAAACGGGTGGATTTTGCTGCTTAATTAATTTTCCACAAATGAAATATAAATCAGAATGCCATGTTTACATGAGTGAGGGTCCATCAGACATCATTGTAAGATGTGGGTATTCTGACAGACTAATACGCATCCTTTCTTGAATAGAATACAAGTCATTTTCATTACAATTTGACTTTGTAATTTACTGTCTTTTCCGGTAACTCCTCTTCTTCAGTGTGGCCCTCCACCACACAAAAAGCATCTTTACAGTTTCCCACTGATTTTTGCCTCTTCATATACCACCCGTTTCCACATATTTTCACACCCCACATTAATCAAATGGCCTTCATTTTTGCCCTTCCTGTCACCTCCCTTTTGCTCGCGTCACTACTTTTCCCCTCGCTGTCAGTCGGATGGTGACGATGACTCTGAGATGCCGACTCAGGTATGCTGTGTCGTGTCACGCCATCGCTCGCGTTGATGCTTGCTTGCACATTGCGCCTGAATTCATGCACCCCATTTTTGTTTTCTTCCACACCAGTCACCCCAATCGTCTGATTTGACAAATGGAAGCCGCTTTCTTTTCCTCTATCCATGTTTGCTTCCATGTTCCGCAGAAGCTCTCAGAGTCTGAAAGCACTTTTGTTTGTTTGTTTCCCCCCCTGCAGTGTAGTGTCATAAGACGAGTAAAAGGGGAAAACGTTTTTGTCAAGCACAGTAATCTGATGCTGCAGGTTTGTAAGAAAATCAAAGTTATTCTAACAATACTGATTTGGCATCATTGTGCGCAGTGTCTCAACTTTCCGGTGTGGACTTGAGCATCTCAAGTTGCTCCTGTGAGCATTCCAGGATGGAATGACAGCAACTTGATCTGTCTTTATAACGCTAACTGATTGGGGGCTGTTGTGCTCATGCTTTGTGACTCACTGCATGTGTTTTATTCTCTTTGGGTCCCAGTTTGAGTGCATTA
Source organism: Hippichthys cyanospilos (assembly GCF_059441005.1). Taxonomy (NCBI): domain Eukaryota; kingdom Metazoa; phylum Chordata; class Actinopteri; order Syngnathiformes; family Syngnathidae; genus Hippichthys; species Hippichthys cyanospilos. The sequence continues at coordinate 7,959,462 of NC_142380.1, forward strand.
TGGCTTGTTTTTGTTGAACTTACGCTCTTAGAGTCACACTACAATAGAGATTTTTCATGCATAAATGTTCAGAGGTTGATGGAGAAAACTGAACAAAAGCTCATATCTATTGTCAATTATCGTAATTTAATGAGATTTTCATTTTTAGGATTGTGATTTCATCCTTTTAAAATGACATCTTCATTTTCCATGAAATTTTGTTTGTGTTTTGGGATTTTTTTTTTCATTTAATTTCTTAGCGCTAAACTGTAAATGATTTTTTTCTCAATTGAAAATACACATTTCTTTCTGTGAAAATTGTAATATTTTCCCCATTTTTACAACATTTTCTCTTCACAAAAAATACTTTATTAACAAAAGAAAATCATTGTTGGTAACAAACATCCCTTATTCAATATACTGTAGAAACCCTGCGAAAGTCTCATGTACCTCCTAAAATTCCGTCGTGTTCCCCCAGTTGAGAACGACTAGAGAAGTTTTGCGATGGCAGCCGATAATTTTTTTGGTCTAATTTCAGCTTTGGTACTTGTAACTGTATTGCTCTGAAAGAAAAAATGGTATTGAACATGCCTGGTATAGATGATGTTAAGTTTAGAAGTTGAAATGCTTGAAATCTGATTGAGCATGAAGAAAACAAAGGATCAGTTTTCAATCTGTTTTCACTCATAAGATATACAATTTTTCATATACTTTATTGGGGTTTTTTTTTCTTTGTTATATTCTGGTAAAATGTGTCATTTTGGGGGAAAATGTAAAGAAAAAAGTGCCTATCCAAACTTTATTCTAAAAAAATATTACATTAATATGCTATTCATGTGAAATGACAAGACTCCTCCCAAGCATGTTTGCCAGTCATGAACAATTGTCTAGTATCTTTTTAGGTTTGTATAACAGTTGCTAGTGTTACTAATTGACGAGAGTTTTCTCTGTGTCTCATGAGACCCTAACGAAGCACCCAAACAAATAGCTTCTATTTTTTAACCCCTTTTTATTCTTTTTGGTCACTTGTATCCATCGCAACTTTTGCCATTTTGTTGGTTTGCAAGATGACGTTGCATAGTCAAAGCATGGCAATGCTTTTCCCGGCGCTCACCCTTCGTAATCATGGTCCCCCCCCCACCCTGGCCGCACGCCGTAGGACACAGAGCCCCCCGGCGAGATAGTCAAGCACCAGACCAACATCAGCGAGCTGAAGCGCTCATTCCTGGAGACGGACGCCGGCGTCCCAGGCCTCACCGAGTGGGAGCGGAGGCTCTCCTCGTCCCCGGCGCGCTCGCCTAGAGCGGACGAGCCGCCCATGATAGAACCTCTGGACCTGCAGGATGTAAGCGCATGCGTGTGTGTAGCAGTATTTTTTATGTGGGTGGACATTAAATGAGAATACCGGCACGGATGATGGATAAGAGTTCAAGTGCTGCCCATTAATTCCAACAGGTCTTGGCCACTAGCAGCTTGATCACATTATTTCTCCATGGTTGTCAACTTTTTCATTGATTTCTTCTTGTGGTTGCCGAGGCACTATTTCTGGACGACTTCCCGACGGTCCAGAAACGACACATTTTGTTTCCCGGAACTGTAATCGTTTATTGGTGTCTCACTTTTTCTTTTTCCCCCCCCCCCTGCAGGCGGAAGATGAGGAGCATGCAGGGGACGATACAAAGGTGGAACCTAAAGCCACTGAGGTGACGTTTTGCTCATTGCTTTCATGGTTTTGTTTGCTTGTGTGTCTGTTTTTGCATTGTCTTTCTGCAAAGTTGGTGCTGTCTTCTCCTCCTCTGCCTTTTACATTCCTTTTTTCATTGCGTGCTGAAACAAAAGAGATTTTACAAACTGAAATTGCTCATTCAAATGACATGTCAAAGCTCAAATTTGTCAGATCATGCTTTTTTATACACAAAATGCAATAAATTATGCATGAAGAAAGATACAAATTTATTTGAATTATATGTTAACTAATAATATTGCTATTTTTCAAGTCACAACTAGCTACGTTTATAGCTTTTTAACTCAGTGCTTTAGCAATGTTAGATTACAACTTTTCCATTAGAAAAAATTACCATAAATCCTGGAATTGGATATTTCAGCATCTTCAAATTCAGTTCTTTCAAAATTAAGCCTCCTTTAATCCTCGAACCCAGCCTATTTATTGTGATTTGCGTCCTCTGATTTTTAATCCTTGAAGCAAGAATATGACAGACGTGTTTCAAATCGCAAAAAAGGAAAAAACCCTCCAAGAGTGTCCTTTAAAAGTCTTCGGTCTTCAGTTCGGCTTCCCTTGAAGCTGCAGAGATGCCCTGTTTTTCTTTAGAATATAACTTCCAATAAGGCAAGTGTCTCCCCCAGGCTGCGGAATATCATCTGAATTGCACTGCAGATAGTACTCTAGCAGAGGGAGAGCAGGGGATTAGCCCGTCGGCTGCTTTGGACGACGACGTTTTCGCGGCAGAGGAGAAAACCCCCGACTCCCAGGACGAGTTGTCCCAGAAGTCGGCGGCTGGGCTGAGCCCAGGCTCCGTCAGGGAGGAAGTGTCCCAGGCCATCATCGACAAAAGAGGCATGCTCATCATTTTGAGGGAGGCCGAAGAAGGGAAAGAAGAGGTGGAAAAGCTCCTGGTGGCCAAGATGGAGGCGCTGCTGGAGGACGCGTCTCCGCTCAGAGGCTCGCCCAAAAAGGCCATGGCCTCCTGGTTGTCAGAGGAGGTGGAGGTCTTTGGGGCGCCGACGAAGGAGATGACCGAGACCCTTGAGCAGTCAAAGCCCGACGTGGCTCAGATTACGCTCTCGGAGAGCCCGCCCTTAGCAGTGGTAACTGTATGAAAAGCATCGCCTCATTACACCCCTCCAGCCCCCTTCCCCAGGCAGCAGCCAACTCAGCCTAGTTCTGATAATAACAATAACAAGAGTTTCATCCGGTGCTGTGCATGGCTAACTCGCTATCTCGTCCCTTAACAGGCACTCTACCTTCACGCTGCAGTGTTATTTTGTTTGTTTGGTTTTTTTTTTAATTTTGTGTTAATGGTGAAAAATGACGGTACATGTCTTGATTAGCAGTTGCTTACAAATTGCAACATAATTTAATTTTTCTCATAGACGTTACAAAATGTTTTTTTTTAAATTACAAGATTTTTATATATATATTTATATATATTTTTTATATATATTTGCACATTTTTCTCCATAAGAATCACCTTTATTTTGAATCAAATTATCCTAATATTGTCATAAAAGTATAATTTTTTTCAGGCCCCGCACAGTATTATTGATTGTTTCATTAAAGTTCAACTTTTTTTGCGGGAAATTGTAAAAAAGAAATTGCAATATTGCCATAATATGTAATAGGTTCTTTTCAGCCTATCCATAATATGTTATGGTAATATTTGTTTGAGTTAGTCTGCTAAAACCGCCTTGGCTTTGCATTACTTAGCAGCTGCTCCCACAGCTGATAAGGAAAACAATCGGCAGTTGGGTGGGACAGCTTTCGCTGTGCTGCAACATTTTTTTTTTTAAGCAGCACTGAATTGCTCGATGGCGCCACCTGGCCCGCCGCCACCGCTGCGGCTTTTCTCCTCACCTCATTCCACTCCCCCGCCCCCCGCCCCTTGAAAACATTGTATGGATCTACCTGCAGAGACACAAAGCAACCAGAGCTTAGTTCCGGTATTCCGTACAATCCATCACAAACTTCCCCACCTTCCTTCCTTTCTCTCTCACTTTCCTGTTGCTCTGATGTCTCACTGTCCTGTCTGTCTTCTTTGTCCGTATCCTCCCGTCTTGTCCTTGCCAGTCGCCTCTCGGATGGCTTTCCTCCTCTGTGACCTCTGAAAAGGTGACAATACTTTGCTGGTCGCTCACCGGCTGACTTTGTTGATGTATTTTTGTTTTGGTCAAGATGTATCTCGTCTCCCTCGCGCGTGGAAATGAGCAGGATTATGTTGGTTTTGGTCTTCTTTTTTTTTTTTTTTAATCAAAGTGTACCACCCAAAATATTATGACTATTCTTTATTTGTACTTTTTTTTTTCTATAAAATTTTGTTTGATGTAAATGTGTGGACTTAGGGCTGTATAATACAGTATAATATTAGTTTTTTTCTGTCGATTTGGGCCATTATGATTTTGATCAAAGTAATAAAGCCAACAAACATTTAAAGATGGTTTGCTTTAATGAAAAATAGTTTTTAAATAGTGTGAAATGTTCAGTCAACAATAACGTATACCGATTTAAAATCTGTTTAAATTCAAGCCTTGTGCATAACTTGCTTACGTGCCATGATTAAAGTAGCAAAATCTCGATTTCACTGGGACATTGATAACCTTGAAATTTACTATACAGTAAAATCAAATGCTCCCCGGGTCCAAGTATTTGCCAAGTTAATATTGAATGACATTTCATTCTAACACGTGAAGATGATGAATTTAAAATTTGTGAGATACAAATTGTGACTGTCAAAAATTCAGTCAAATTTAGTAATTGCTATTTTCTTTATTGTAATAACTTGTGAAACTTTGCATATAATAATAGTAATGCAATGATAATGATAACGCATGGTAGAAATTTTATTTTGCAAAAAAATCATTTTAATCACGCAATCATTATTTTCATTCACAGGCCTCAGCAGACCCGGAGCAGAAGAAGCTTGTTGCCATGGAGATGGACGGCGCAGCAGACAATTGTACAGTGAGTAACCAAACAAATGACAGCAAAATACTAATTAGCAATGATACTAAATAGGAACCGAAGACCAGCAGTGTAAATCCAGATTAATACTTAAAGCATCGTTGACGTGAACAGTTAACTGAAACGGTACCAAGGGAGCACCATCAACGTAAAAAAACACAAAGGTCTATCAGAATACTTGAATTTGCAGGTTTTCTTTTAAAAATACGTTTTGCATCAAATGAGTGAAGATGCATATAGTCAAGTATGCACATAAGTGGTCCACATGCGTGACAGAAATCACCTATGCGTAACGCCACATGCTTCACTTTGCGCACTTTGTTTACCCTTATGGCTAGCAAACAAGCTCATCGAGAAGCAATAGCTAATTGCCCTTTTGCCAGGTTGCCAAACAAACTGCAGGAACAAGTCGGGCTCTATCTGCTAGTTTTCTCTTTTTTTTTTTTTTTTAAAATAAAGCTAAGCATGCATGTCCCATGTCTTCTTTTTCTGAGGATTTTTGTTTGTTTACTGAAGCGGCTTGGATTGGCACAGATCGTTTATGTTGTCACTCTACAATGGCGGAGTACCTCTTGACTTCCTTGAACTAATTAAAGTGGGTCCAGAACGACCCACGCAAGCATAACTGATGGGCTTATGAAACGTTACAACAATGCAGGCTTTAATAACGCGACATCGCTGATTGCACACAAACAGTGCGCTTAATGTGGGAATGACACAGAGAATGACATTGAGGAAAACTTTTTAATGAAAGAAAGGATGCGTACGAAACACCACGTCCTAGTACTCATGTGAGTGACCCACAAAAAGTTTTGTTCACTCCTGCATATAGTAGCAGAAATCACCTTCTGTGCCGCCACCTAGAGCTCAGAATGTGAAAATGTGTGTGTGTGTGTGTTTTTTTTTTTTTAATTGTCTGGCAGCATCCAGAAGAGGGCGTGGTCTGCTCCAAAGAGACGCCTGTGGTCCATACAGAGACCAAGACCATCACATATGAGTCTTCAGTGGTACGTGCTAGTTCCAATCATCTCTGACCAGATGATGCTGGGTTACGCGGTAGCGTTCCCTGTCCAGCTTTCAAACTTCACCTTGTTTGAATCTCTAAATTGGTTCTGTACTTTGTCAACAGGGCGACATGAACGGCGACACGGACCCCGGCGTGTTGCTGAGTGCACAGACCATCACCTCGGAAACCACCAGCACCACCACCACTACACACATCACCAAGGTCAGACTTCATTTTTTATGCTGGGCACTGAAGACCCCCTCCCCCTCCTTTTTTTTTTCTTTTATTTGTTTAGTTTTTAACCTGGGGCGAAGCTGGATTTTCGCGTCAAGTGTGAGACATAGCCTGTACACACCGGCCAGTTGACAATTTTTTTGGACGTGCTGTTACAAAACCAACTTTCACCCTTCATTACATGTGAAATTTATTGTCTTTGTTCATTTTTATAAAGTACATTTATTATGATGTCAAACTATGACATTCTTATTGGCCTCAAAGTTTTAATGCTAATTCCATTTCATTCTTTTGGTCCTTTTTTCACTGGTTTATGATTGAAAGTGTTCTGATAGGTACTCTGTGATTTTATTTGTAATCTGTCAGACTGTGAAAGGAGGCATTTCAGAGACTAGAATCGAGAAACGGATTGTCATCACGGGAGACTCCGACATCGACCACGATGAGGTATTTTCCTTTAAACAGCTCCTTTTTGTTGGATATAAAGGAGGAAGTCAAGCCATTTTTTAAACAGTAATATGTTCTATGCAGCCCCACTAGTCGAAACACGGTGTTCTGATTAAGTCTTTCAAAGACGTGAGAGTCCAAGCATATTTTTTTTTTCTAAATCCATCCTCGAGTGGTCAATTTGCCATGTGCTGTCCACTGAAAATGAGATCACAGTAGCCCAGTGCTCTGGTAACAGCCAATCACTGCTTCTCTCATGACCAAACCAAGAAAACAGCTGAGCCATGATTGGTCATCCTTTGAGCAAGCGTGTTGTCATTTTCAGGCAACAGAAAGTGGCACAAAATGGCCACCCTGACATGTGTAAGAAAAACTGCTGGATTTTGCTGCTAGATTATTATTCCAAACATGCAATATTAATCAGAATGATGAGTTTAGACTAGTTAGGCTGTATAGAACACATTATTGTATTATTGTATTTTGGGGTTGGCTTCCCCTTTAAATAACAAGTTGAGAATTCAGCCATCTCCGGTCCTTCTTCCGAGCCCACCTGAGCCACTTGCAATCAAAGGGGCAACGCATGCAGCCTTGAAATGACTGAAATTGTGAACTTTTGATTTTAAAACCTGATTAACAGTGCCTTCCTATCCCTGACCTCCACCCCACCCCCATTCTCTGCCCCCCTCCTGGTGACCCCCTTCTGGCACTGCACCTGTGCATATGTAGGCTCTGGCTCAGGCCATAAAGGAGGCTAAAGAGCAGCATCCTGACATGTCAGTGACCAAAGTAGTGGTACATAAAGAGACAGAGATCACGCCAGAGGAGGGGGAGGACTGACCCAGGTAAGTCAGCCAGTGCAGTCCTACTCCCTGCTACTGGCATGCCCGCTTTCTCCAACCCCCACATCACCCAGTAGTCGCCCCCTTCTTCTTTCATAGCGCTTCTACGCTTAATGCTTTTGGTTGCTGTGCCGGGGTAGAAAAAGGTCAGCCGGGGCGCACGCACACAAGGGATATTGCGGATTCAACTTGTAACGACAAGCCCTACAATCCCTTTCCACTAATGCTGCTGCCATTCTTATGCAATCTCGTGTGGTGGATATGCGCCCCCTGCTGGACGTTAATGAAACGACGCGGCCCGTTGATCACTTTATTAACAATTTAGGCAATGGGACCAAATTATTTTTTTGTGTTGCAAATTTGCACTACGCTGGTTTCTTGACAAGGAGTGTGTGGTCTCACCAGGGAGCCACCAGCGGTCCGGGAAAGATAAAATACCTGCTCAACCGGCTTCTGCAAACATGCCGACTTCCAGCGCAATCTGATCTCAAGTGTACACGGGCGTGCCTCACTTGGCAGAAAGCTGCCTTGGAAACCCATGTGCAACAAACTCCAGTCAAAAGTCCAAGGTGCTATCACCTTTAACTATTTGCTTTTAGAGTTCAGCTCCCTCCTCCCCCCTTCACACTGGAATAATAAAAATGTTATTTTGTATATGTATATAATGTATCGTGCTGTCTTACACTCTAGAACCAATTAGTAAGATTTTATACAAATCCCGTTCCATTTGGTTTACGAAACAAAGTGGTGTCAAAACCACAGAAGTGATAGTTGTTGAGTAAAATAGCACGGTTTCGTAAGCCAGGTTTGTTTAAAAAAAAAAAAAAAGAATCAGGAGGAACAGCAACTAGCAACTGTTGAGCTATTCACATCTATTGAACTGCCTTTGAAATAATCATGCATTTGGATAAAAATTATATATTTTTCGGCCTTGGTTCAACAAAAGCTACGAATACATAAAAAGTTACCCATACCTTTTCAATTTTATATCCCTTTTTAATGTTAATTTAAACCGCATATGCTACAGCATACACTAAATAAATGGAAGAAAAAAATGCCTATTTTTAACCGAAGTACTCGGAATTACTCGAGGAATTGTTCGTTCACAAATACAAGTGGATATTTGCCTCGTCAAATGCAACCAGTGTGACAGGTTTGCTTTTTGCAAAATACTTACATTTACTGGACTATTATTTGAAGATAAGTTCAGTAAATGCATCACATTTGCAAACATGTCGCTCTTCCAACTTTACCAACGAATAACCTGGGTATTCAGTCTCCCACTTTTGAGCCAGTTTGGGTCTTTTTTTTTTTTTTTAAGGTGCAAGATTCCTTAGCTGCAACTACAGCATTTGCGCTGCTGACTTAGTGGCTTGGGACGAGCTGGTGTGCGTGCGCTTGAGTGACTCAACTCATGAGAATGTTTGCCTTTTGTCTCTGCTGCCTTTAAGTGCTTGTGCATTTGTGCACGTTTCCTTCTAAGTAGAATTACTAACCTGATAATGAAAGTTTCCTTTGCAGAGCACAGATGCACACACAGTGCCCGGGCGGCGACACAATACGCAAAATTGTCATCCACTTGAAATTCAATCCTCGTATTGAAAAATTCTACTTATCTACTTTTCAACAAATGTGAGCTAACTTGTCTTGGCTTGCCCCATGTTCAATGTCAAATTGGTTTGATGCCACCATTGTTGACCGCGCCCCACATACCTGTGCTATCTATGCTAAAAAAGAAAAAAAAATCTGTTTATTCCCTCCTTCAATCCATACTTGAAAGCCCTATGAAACTAACATTACTAGAACTGTGGAACCTGCTAAGGTCAATCGGGGATACTCAAATAAATTCACCCATGGATGTTAAGTGTTGATCATATCAAGAAGGGAAAACAAAACGCGAGTGTGCCTCATGCAGCTTTTTTTTTTCCTTCGCATTTCTTTCACAAGTGTAAAAACTTGTACCACTGAATCTAAAGTTTTGAGCGGCGCAACTCAAATGGCGTTTCCTTCAAAGGTTCCACTGTATGGGATCCATTTGTGGCCGGCCTCCCCTTTTACAATTTTCTGTGAATGGAATTGCCAAAATGGATCTCAACTACTAATCACTCATTTCTGTGCCCTGTGCTGTCAGTCGCCGGTTTCATGCTGAGACCTTGCAAAATTGCGCCATCAAAAACTGTAAACCAGTTCTGGTGTCACGGTGTATTTGCTTTCAACAAAACATGGCTGGAGAAGTGAGTGCAACATGTTACGTGTCAACCCCCTTTCTGCCCCGTTCCACCACTGTAGAATACCTTTTCACGCACATCTCAATTTTTTCTGTTACTGAATCATATGGCAATAAATGCTGGTTCTATCTATCTACACGTCTATCTTGTTACCAAGTTCTGCTGAGAATTGCGAGGGGGCTGCTAAATTTCACACATCCGTTTCGGCATTGCGGACCACACTTACACACAAACCTCTACTACCTCTGCAGGTAGAAAATTGGTTGATTTTACAACCAAACCTAGTTAATTTTGAAAATGTTTGGACGTTTCCAGATTTCGCCCACCCCATCCTCTTTTTCTAGCCCTTTTCATGTTGTTTTTTTCCCCCAAATTACTGCACCGTATGAGCGATACCATCGTACTGGGGCGGACCCACAAAGTTGCCATTATCAAAAGCGGCGTCAAAGATAGACAAAACACGGGCGAGCATCTGCCGGGATGCGGGTGTGAGGCTTGATCGTCACTTCTCTTACCTTACTGTGTTGAAAGCAACATTGACCCATCGCAACAGCTGGCGGCTCCGGCGTCATGTCATGTCATGATCTTGTCATGTCACTGATGCAACCGTTTTGTGCACATCTTGTGTAAAAGGGTTCAAAATAAATACATTTTTATCATCATTTGGGAACCAAATGGGGTTCCTTCATGGGGGTGCCCTGCTGACACACATGCACTGACCTCTGGCCTTTTGCGTTCTTCCAGGATTAACCACACCATCCCAGAATTCCACATTGGACGGCGGGACCCGAAACTCTTTCTCTCCCTTCCTCATCCTCAAGCTTGCCCGTTAGTTGCAACCATCCAACCTGCAGACGTTAAAAAGAAATAATAATAATTAAAAAAAAGAAACGCATGCACACACCCATGCGAGATGATCCCGGAAAAAGCTGTACGATTTAAAAGAAGTAATAATTAAAGCAAGTTGCTTTCACTGCCTTATGACTTTAAAGCGTTTTTATGAGAGTAATTGTTCTAGCCTGCTTTTTTTTTTTTTAATTTTATTTATAAGGTAAAAGCCATCACTCCAAACAGAGGCTGCATATACGTTTAGCGCGTGCACTATTTAACCTGCCTGTAGATGGAGTTCCTGTCAGGTATGCCACTAAAAATACAAAAACACCAGGCCATGTTCTTTGATCTCTCATTGTTGATTTTTTTTTTGTTTTTTGTCATTTGTACTTGAACTGCTTTGTTTTGTTTTTAACAATCATATCTGTTGTCATTTTTGTACATGTTAGCATCGAAGCTATGACGAGGCTTTTCATGGGCAAGACGCCAAGGAAATCATTTGAATGTGCCTGTGCAGGCTTCGAATGAGTCCGCCGTAGCACCACCCGTCTCTGTAGCCAAGTACCGTTCGCTTCCCATGCCACGGGCGGGAAAAGTGCCCAATTTGTGTCTGTTTTACATTGCAGTTTCCGTCTCCTGTCAATAAAATGTCGACACATCACAACTGACGTGTGGCTCATTTCTGGGGGGGTCACGCTGGCGTGGGCAACTTCAGGCATGTGGGCTGCAGTAGTGCCCTGTGAAATTTCCATTTGGTCTAGCACAACGGAAAACCTCAATGATCTGTTATTTTTAATAAAAAAATAAACATAAAAATGCTAATGTTGAATAATCCTAAATGTGAGTATGATCACTGCAGTCCGAATGAGTAAAGGCTTTCACAAGATGCTAGATAAAGTGTGTTTCTGCTCATTTATTGTAATCAATTTGTTAATTACCCCCCCCCCCCCTTCCTTTTAGACTAAAGGTGATGCCTAGTACTGGTTCAATTATTTGCGAGTCACAAATGGGAAAAAGTAACTAAAAACAATGTGTTCAATATTACATTTTAAATAATTTTGAATTGTTTACATTCCTCCTGTTAATGTTTCTTTCAGAAACAGTCACATTTATGATTATCCAAAAGTGTCAGAACAAAGCATGAGGTATATCTCATTATTATTGTCTTGCCATTTTATTCAATTTGTATTTAATAATGTCTTAACGTTTCTCGAGAACTACCAATGTCACTTTTTGTTGTTTTAACTTTTAGCCTTCATTTTGCAGAAATAGCAAGTTTCTGGGTCAAATGGATCGGTTTAGTGAGCTAAATCAGAAACAGGCAAAAACCTCCAAATTTTTGGAGAGCATGTGTTTCCTGTAAGGCTATGCAGATGGATCCTTGTGTTGATACTATTTAGAATAATACTAAGGCAGGCTTAAGAATTCAGTATGAAAGGTTCATTTGGGGGAACAAAACATGTTAATATTTATTATTTAAGATGCCAATATCCTATTTTATGAATTATTTAAGATGACAATTTTTTTTAATTATTTAAGATGCCAATATCATATTTTATGAACCTGAAAGTACATGGTATTGGCGATACAGGCACTGATATTAGTATTAACTTCAGTAATTTATTAATTTATTATAAAATGCTATTTTAGACACTCCTTTAGACAGGCAATTGGAAAAAAAGAAAAATCTGTAAAGTACCTGCGATTGATTGGATTAATACATGTAAAACTATGTTTTGGGGAGTGGGTGAGTAATGATATGCACAGCCGTTTACTTGGCGACACTGGCATATCATTACATTTATTCTCAGTCAGAGCCACCTTTGTTCTTTTCCTCATATTCGTTTTTCTTCTTTTTGCTTGCCTTGGTCGAAGTTTGACATACGTGTTCGTCATCGGCGTGCATGCAGACGTAATTCAAGAAGGGAGCTCTCCTGCGGCCAAATTACTTTATATTTGTGTTAACTTTTTTTAGGTTGTGAAATTAACTGCGTTCTAATGTTTTTTTTGTTTCTTCCTCCTTTTACAAGTCCACGCCTGATAATGGGGCACATGTCCCAGTGAACCCTGTCCAAGACTCTCCTATTTGTCCGCAACGCAGTAGGTAAGTCCTCCGCACCGTCGACGTTCTGCCAGCGCCTCCTGTGCGCTAGATGGCGCTAGAGTAAAGCAGCAGCTCCTGCGCGGCGCGGCTGTCTCAACAAGAAAGAGGAGGAAGAGGAAAACGACAGCAGCAGCCAGTGTGGATTCGTCGTCAACTCGCCTTGCGTGACAACACGGGCAATCGCATTCGGGCTTCGGGTAGGCACCTTTTTCTTTTAGCATTTGAGTTCTTGTGGAAAAGAAAGATTGTTTATGTTTCGACTACGACCATATCGGCGTTTCCGCGCTCGTTTCTCGCCCCCCCTTCCTCCCCCCTCCCTCCTCCTTCCTCGGCGAACAACATGCCAGCGGAGCTTGCTTGTGCTTGGTCAAAATGGCTGGGCGCAGTGAAATGTGAAATATTCCTTCTCTCGTGGGCTTGTCACGCGAGCCTTGAACACACCGTCGAAAGCCTTAAGCGCAAGGCGGATTTTTTTTTATTTTATCGAAAGTGCGTTTTGTTTTTGTCTCGCACTCGAACGCAACGCGGATTTTTAACGAAAGTGCGTTTTGTTCGTGTCTCGCGCTCGTCGACGTTGACTTTATTTTGTTTTTATTCTTTTCGTTTCCTTGCTATGGTACATGTAGCTACTTTGTTTTTGTTTGTGTGTAAGGGAGGCTTGGTGTTTACGGTTGCCTCAAGGATTACAGGTGGACTAGCTGCGCGAGTACAAGTAGTCGATGCAATGGTGGAAGGTGAACGCGAGACGAAAACGAGTCCGGGCGCGGGTGGGACAGAGTCTGGCGGTTGAACTAGACAGAAAAGCTCCACTAAAGTGAAAGAAAAGCTTACTCCTCTGAGTTGAAATCACTTGAGTGAAGTTATCTCCATGTTAAGTTCAAACGATGCTGCTAAGTTAAATTAGGTACAGTTTTTAGCCTAAGTGTCCTCTCTTGCGGACAGTAGTTTTTGCTCTGTATCTTGTGACTCATCGGTGCTACCCTAATAAATCCTGGTGTGCTCAGTAGAGGACATCATGGCCTTTCCTATGATGTTCCATGTGTTTGGGTGGCAATGCAATTCACTTAGCTGTCTTGCTGAAATTAAATGGACACCGTGGACGTATATGAATATGCTGCGTTTCAGGCGGATGTCGTATTTTCTTTAAGATTTTATGAAATTAACGGCAAACTATTTTAAGGAATATGTTGCCTATTCTAATATCGTCATTTGTGTCCACTGTAGACGACATTAGTTTCCAGGCCATATTTGACACATTGGAGTTACCTTATGAAATCCTAGCTTGCTCAGTAGTGGACATCCTGGCCTTTTCAATCTCAACATTTTTAATGGTAAAGTTAATGGTAAACCATTATGAAGAAAGGCTAATAGGTGTACCTGTTCACAAAACTTACCTAGTCTTAGTATTTTAAACTTTACTCATCCGGGTGTGATTGACTGGTGTAGTTAAATGCAAATATTATCAGACAGGCTGATTAGTCGATAAAATAATCGAGTAGAAATATTAGATTGTGACTGTTTTTAGTCCACTCAGTGTTCAGTAAATGGGGCAAAAGGGGAGCATCTACGTTGCAAAAAAAACTATGTAAAACAGTGGTTCTCTCTCACGCGTGAGATTTTGACAAATCACATTTCATGCATTTTTAATAGCGTGCATGGAATGTGTACATTTTTCCTTTCAAATTGAGAGCAAATTAAATGGAACAGGAGGCAACTTATTGCTAAATTGTCTTATAGTGACCCTTGCAAAACATTTGCTTTTATTTTGTTAAGTTGTAAAATGGTGATGTTACAGGAGACATTTTCTGGTGTTAATGTATAAATTAGGCATAGAGGTACCGCTACAAATGTGGTTCTTAAGTTTGATAAATTGGGCGAAAGTGAAACGGCGAGGGCAGAGGGCAGGCTTCGGGTAAAAGGAAACGCTTTGACTCAAGTCCCGCCCCTTGCTCCTCCCCTTCGCAGGTCGCTCCCTACCGCCACCATGTCTGAACTGTTGCGCTACATCGACTACGACCACAAGGCGACCTTCCTGAAGATGCTCAACCAGCAGCGCATGGAAGGTGAGCACTGCGACGTGGTGGTGGTGGTGGAGAATATCGAGTTCCGGGCTCACCGCTGCGTCTTGGCGGCCTGCAGCAACTACTTCAAGAAGCTCTTCAAGAAGCAGCCGGACGAGGACAACTCCATCGTAGAGCTGGACTTCATCCGCTCGGACATCTTCGAGGAGGTGCTCAACTACATGTACACGGCGCGCTTGGCCGTACGCAAGAAGGACATCAACATGATGATGTCGTCGGGCCAGATCCTGGGCATCAACTTTCTGGACAACCTGTGCTCGCAGAAGCGAGAGCTGACCAACATGAAGACGCGAGAGAACCAGGCGCCGCCGGGCGACCACGGCCTGCGGGCCCAGGACGCCATCCTCAAAGAGCTGGCCATGGAGGAGGTGCGCAAGAACAGCTTCTACGACACGGCCATGGACGCCATGGGCGGGGCCGGCGGCTCGCACCTGCCGGCCGCCCAGCCGCACGGCTACGGCGCCGGGACCGGGCTGGGCAAGGACCCCCACGCCCACGGCTGGGGCTCCTCCTCCTCGGGCGACATGAAGCTGGAGTACCTGCTGTACGGCCACCGCGACCACGGCGGCCCGCTGCCGGCCAACCCCGCCGGCACCAAACCGCTGGAGCACGGCGCAAAGAAGGAGCGCCTGCTCACCGCCAACCGCCCCTACGGATGCGAGCACTGCCCCAAGGCCTTCACCACCGCCGCCCACCTCAAGGAGCACCTCAAAATCCACTCGGGCTTCAAGCCGCACCGCTGCGTGGTGTGCGGCAAGGCCTTCATCCGCGGGCCCGATCTCAAGCGCCACGAGCGCGTGCACAGCAACGAGCGGCCCTTCGCCTGCCAGCTCTGCGAGAAGGCCTTCAAGCACAAGTCGCACCTCAAGGACCACGAGCGGCAGCACCGCGGCGAGCGCCCCTTCAACTGCGGATCCTGCGACAAGGCCTTCATCAAGGCCTCGGACCTCAAGCGCCACTGGAACACCATGCACAGCGGCAACCCCCGCCGCCAGATGGCGCTCTCGCCCGCCGCCTCGCAGCACCCCGCCGATGACCAGCGGGACTGGAAGCTGGAGGCGGCGGCCGCCGCCGCCGCCGCCGCCCACTCGCACAACTCGGACTGCTGAGGCCAAACTGATGAACGCCAATGAAAACATGCTCGAAAGACTACTGGTCCTCCTTTTTTTGGGGGGGTTCCCGCCTGTAAAATCCATGTTTAGTTTTACTCACAAAGCACCGATGTCTATTACTTTGCTTTGTTTCATGGTGTGAGACCATGACTAAGAACAGCTTAAAGGAGACATATTATGCCCCCCCCAGAAAAAAAATTAACGCTTCAGGAACAAACGCATAGTTCGTCATGATTTCTTTGCACACCCCTGTTCAATGGCCACCTTCAATCATTTCAAAACTTCATGAATGTAACCGTTTGAAAAAAAAAACAGGATTTTTGGGGCCCATTAGAGCGTCTGTGTCTATTTAAATAATTTGTCTATTAACTGCATATATTTGCATACTGTTTATAAAGCGTTAACATTTTCTCTATTTTTCATCAAATAAAGCATTTTGCCATTGTTCAACATTCTTTGCCGTGCCTAAACCAAATATCAAACGGCATCAAGGAGGTCTTGATCATCGGGCTGGACATGAGCGCAGCCACATATATGATGGCCACTTACTTCACTTTATTACTATTATATTCATTTGTATATCAAAAAGCTTTTGGGGTTTTTGTTTTGTTTTTGTACAGAATATGTAGGCTTTTGAAATGGTGTCTTTTTTGTTTTTACTTATCACTAAACCTTGACTTTTGAACAGGGGTGTGTCGGCTTTGTGTTTTATACCCGCAATATTGCCGTGCATGGAAACGTAAATTCCAAACTCGAGCATTTCAATCGATTCCATTTCCGCTTCAATGTAACAGATGTCAAACAACCGTTCAGCGTTTCATTTTTTGTTTTTAAAGAAGAAAAAGCAAAATAAAGGTTACATTATTTCTAGCTCGCAAACAAAGCAACGTGACTTCTATGCTTATTTCAATGTTTTTGTTTTGTTTTTTGCCATCAAAAAAAAGCAAGGAATTGTATGCTTTTTGTTGTCGAAATGAATGTCTTCAAAAATACTTTTAGATATATCAATGGGGTATTTTTTTATCAAAAAAAAAACGTTCCCATTATAAAACATCTTGATTCCTACACGTAATCATCAGATAATGTAACGATACAACGTAAATAGGGACAAAAAAGATTATTTTTTTTAATTTTTTAGATTGAGTTTGACGCCAAGATGGATCTAAATGTTTCATAATATGTCTCCTTTAACATGAGTTGCATATATTCATGTGGGTGTTTTTGAAATGGATGTGTTTAGTTAGTACTAATTGGTCGCACTGTACAATGAAATGCGAGGCGACTTTCTTGCATTTATCACTCGGCGATAAAAGCCAAAGCGTCGGGTCGCCCTTGACTAATTTACTGTCATACAGTAACACACACATGTCAAAGGTCAGTGATGGACATCTGTATATACTGTAGCCCTACTTACCGTAATTAGCTTGTGGCACAATTTAGCATCACAACGAGGGATTATGCACATACGTATATATATATTAAAAAAAAGAAGAAAAAAAAAGAATTATAAAAAAACATGTCCGACTCCGGCGCTTTGACAATAAACCACCATTTTGTATGTGTTTGTTGGTTTGTTATTAGACGTTCAGGGCGCATTTTTTGAATGGACGAGGAGCGTTTTTAGGCCACACAAAAATTTCAGTTGATGACAAGTGCTACTTCTGCAAGAATTAAGTCACTATTTAAAATGGGATTTATTTGCTTTCCAATTACAGTACTTCATTCTTGTTGCGATACAAAGTGAACAATATATCTACTTGTTTTTAAATTACCACTTTATATTTTTAGAATCCCCACAAAAATCACAATTGACTGGAAAAATATGACTATTCTTGTAGTAAGGCATTATTTAAAAACGAAAGACTATATTCTTGTAAACTTTTTTTTCTGGAAAAAATATCCAACTTTATTCTTGTAATTTTTTTTTTCTCTCATCTGACTTCTTAAAAAAAATGTACCGTAGAAATATGCCTATATTCTCATTAACATAACAGCTGTCAAAATTCTTATAATGTATTATTTTTATCACAATATGATTTTCTGGACATTTTCAGTGTGGCCCTTGTACGCCTTCATATTGAATTGTGCGCTCATACTATTTTTTTTTTTGGTTCATTTTGTTCATGTATAATAAAAAGATAATCAGGGAGTGAAAAAAAATCACACTTCACCAAAGCTTTTACTGTATTCTAATATGATTTTATATAACTGACAGGTGAAACTCAACCCACGGGATGCAAGTATATTTTTGTATATTTAATGACCTACTGCAACATTCATTTAACTATTACTTGTTTGTTTTTATTTGAAAGTTTAAAAAAAAATCGACTGTCACTGTCTCAATGAATATGATATATTTGTCATTTAAAAATAAATGCTGTAGCTTGTTTTTTTTTTTTTTTTTTTTCCTTTTTTTTTATAGCTTTTATTTTGGTTGTTCTTCCGGCACTGGCCGTGTTCTGGTGGAAGGAAACTCGACGTGTCACGAGGACGAGCTCGTGCTTGGTGGCGTGGGAACCGGTCACGCACTTATGGAGCGAAACACGGAAGGGTCATTGACTGGCGGTGACGCTAGGGGGAACCCTTTGACCATTCTCATCAACAGGAGATTTGAGGAAGTAGGGCGAACTTCCGTTTTTTTCCGTCTTGTCACTGGGAGGAAGTGATGTCAAAGCGGGTGCGTTTTTTTTTTTTTGCGTGTTCTGTCTCCGGAGTTTTAATGTATGCGAGTACACGCACGTGTACGTGCACACGCATGTGTAATGAGCGCGCTTTACGTGTTGCGTGCTTATTAGGCTGTGTTAGAAAGCTTTGTGAGTGCACGTGCGTTAATGAGACGTATCGCGAGTGTGGACGCGCATGCTAATATCTTGCTTTTTTTTTTACATGGACATATCGAGCTTGCTTTTTGGTTTTGAGGGGATGAAGGATGAAGTTTCATTTAACTTGCGCGGTGCCGAAAAAAAGCTGTCACATTTTCCTGCAGTTTTAAGCTTTAACTTTTTGCCTCTTTAAAAAAAAAGTCTCGTAAGTGAAAATTTGTCGCATACCTACACAGTTAGAAAATACATTTACAAAGTTAAAAAATGAGGCAACAGATTACAAGCAATGTCATTGACACTAAAACAAACGTATTGAGTGAAATGAAAAATATTCTAAATATGTAAATAGTGCTCGTCAAATGTATTTACACATCAAAAACTATTTTGTAAATACCTTTTTTCTAGTTATAGCTACTCATTAATTTGATAGTTGTTTAATATTTACTCAGTTAATTGTGAAATTGAATAGATAATGCTTGTAATCTATTCCCTCATTTTAATTGAGTAAATGTGATGGTGGTTTTTCAGTGCAAGCTTTTTTTGTGCTTGTGTCTTGTCTTTCTTAGTGTGGACATTCTTCCTGTTGCATACCAAATGGTGCTTTGTGTTACGAGTGCCTTGTTTGTAATTTTAAAAACGAAACAATCTCAATTTGAACGTTTTTTTTTTAGTTAAATTTTCTTTCAGACCTCCACCGCTAGAGAGCAGCAGCGCACTGTTCAACATCCACCCAACCGAAAGTCATTTTACCTGCAGTGGGAGGACCAAGTGGTTTGGTGACCAGGGGAAAGATGACGATGTCGGAGATGCGAATGAAACTTGTACCTCAAGGTAAAAGTGTTGGGTGGGGAGACTAAGCAAACGTTCTGGTCTGCAGAAGTTTACATCGAGGAACTTGATTGTGTGGAACATTCCTGTTTGCGAGTGTGTGAGACAGTGTACACACAAGATTGCGTGCACGTGTTTGTGTGACTGCGATTTTTTTATCTTTATATTTGCTTTTTATGTGTTCCATTTAAATGGTTGCATATTTTATGAATATGTGTTACAGAGTTTGTACTCGTCTTCCAATCTTAGTATGTTCCAATGTCATTATTTCTCTGAGGGATGACACACAAAAAATTCTTGTTTGCATCACTTTATTTGAGTCGTGTGTATATATGTGTGTGTGTGTGCGTCATAGGTTTTCTGTCTGTGTACGGATCCAATTCCGGTTTTACTCTCTGTGGGGACCTCTTGCACTGTGGGAACCATTTTTGTTGGACCCCACAAGTTCAGAACTCTTTTGTGTTATCGTGACTCGCCTTTGGAGTAGAAGTTTAAATTGGATTTTGGTTGAGCTGTCAACAATGGGATGTCCCCATAACGATAAAAAAAAAAAATATGTGTACGTACTTGTCTTTCTATCTTAGTGTGGCCCTATGTCATGTTTACAGTAAGTGAGAGATGCTGCATATAAATTCTTGTTTGCGTTAGTTCATTGGACTCGTTTTGTGTGAGTGTGTGTGTGCGCCCTTGCATTTTCCTACATGATGAGGACCAAATTAGGTTTTACTGTTTGTGGGGACCAATTGCACTTGTGTGGGCATTTTGGTGGACCCCTTAAGTTCAGAGTCTTGACTTGCTTTTCAAGTCCACGTTTGAATTGGACTTGGGAAGCTGTTACGTCAATAGAATGTCCCCTCTACGATAGAAAACCCCTTATATGTGTACGTACTTATCTTTCTATCTTAGTGTGGCACTATCATTATTCTGTGTGTGACACTTTGTGAGGGATTATGCACACAAATTCTTGTTTGCATGAATGAATTTCACTCGTTTTGTGTGTTTGTGTCCTTGTCTTCCTATCTTAGTGTGAACTCCTGTCATTACAATGTGGGCAAAAAATGCAGTTTTACTCTATTAGAATGTATGCATGTACTTTTGCGTGCGTGTGCGTGTTAGGCATGCACACACACACACGCACACACGGTTTCCATTACGGGGGCCGGCGTGGTTCCCTAGGCCTGACCGCAAGCCTCCTGTCTCCACTGAGGCTCCACCCAGCTCCGCCACAGACTTCCCAGAAAAGAACAGCGTCTAATTAAAAAACACACACACACGCACAACTTTAATTACATTCATCCATTTCTCTCTCTCTCTCACACACACACACACACACACACATATAAATATGTATAAGCAAGTGTATACAAACAATTCTGCGTGCACTTTTCACCCTGCTGAGTGCAGCATGGTCTCCTGTGATCATCTGCTGCCGCCTCCCACAAATATTCTCCAGTCCCAAAGCACTTTTAAAATGGCAAAAGAAGCTAACGTGTGTGTGCGTGTTTGTATTTGTTTGCCTGTGCCTAAATATTGATTACTGATCAATCAGGCTCTAATTATTAGTAGTTGAGGATACCGATAACTGAAACTGATGATCAAGTAAAATATTGCCACTCCAATTGAACCATTTTGAAATGTCCTCAAGCGATATGTTGATGTTTATTTGTTATGTTTGTATGGACAGGTTTTTACAAAAAAACAAAATTTTCTGGAGCTCCCACTGTCTTATTTATTGATTTTTTTTTACGTTTTTACGTGCGCTTTAATAGCCATTTGAATCTGTAACAGATGAATTGCTTTTCTATTTTTTTTTTTTTCCGATGGGAAAATTTTGTATCTTGTCATCATTCCCGGCCACAAAATTAATGTGCTTCGCATGTGTGTGTTTGTAACGCAGATTATAAGCTTAGAAAGTACACACACGCACAGACGTTTGAACTAGGGATGGCTAACAAGTATTGGTATCGTGCCGATATGTCATTGATTTTTAGGGAATATTTTGTGTATCAAAAAAGTCTAGTACAGTATTATCGTTATTAGTGACTATTAAAGAGGTTGAGTACTGATACTGGTACCGGTCTGTAATAAAAAAAAAAAAGTAGTATTGATCATCATGTATCAATAGTGCCTGTGATATCAGTACTTGGTATTGGTGACTATTCGAGTGTTGATTACTCATATTGGTATCAGTCTGAGGAAAAAGTAGTATTGAACATTTTGGGGAAATGCTATGTATTGAAAGTACCAGTGGTATCCGTGATGACTAAAGTTGGTATCGGTCTGAGAAAAAAGTGGTGTCACTAGTTTTTAGGAAAATTTTAAGCATCAAATGTACCAATTGTATCAGTGACAGTGACAGTTTAGTACTTGTACTGGTATCGGCGTGAAAAAAAAATAGTATTCAACATTGCTAGTTTTTGGGGAAATTTTAAGTATCGAACATACTGTACCAGTGGTATTTGTATCTGTGACTGCTCAAGAGCTGAATACTCATAGTGGTATCGTTCTTGGGAAAAAAAAGTGGTATCAAACATCTTGTGTTAAGGGGAAATTTTTAATATCAGTTACCAGTGGTAAACTGTACTCGGTATCAGTGACTACTCTGAGTTGAGTCCTCGTACTTCGATGTGAAAGAAAAGTGATATCCAACAGGTAGTTTTTGGGGAAATTGAATGTATCAAACGTACTAGTGGTATCGGTACTTGGTATCTGTGACTACTGGAGTTGACTATTCATACTAGTATCGCTCTGAAAATGTATGCAGCTGTATTGATCCTTGGTATCAGTGCCTACTGAAGGTTTGAATGCTCATACTGGTATCTCTGTGAACCTTAAGTGATATTGAGCCTCCCTCGTTTGAACCTTTGCCGTATGTGTCTCATCACATCGCAGTGAGTTAGAAGGTGACTGCACGGGTAAACAAAGGATGACGAATGACACAAAGGCCCCAACCCGTGTGTGTGTGTGTGTGTGTGTGTGTGTGTGTGTGTGTGTGTCGTGACACCACAAAGTTGGCGGGCGAGGTCAGGCGATTGATTGGGGTCTTCTCAAACGAGATCGGGGAGGCGGCGGCTGGAGAGGATGAGGCAAGTGCCTGACGACAAGTTGGACGCGTTCCTTCCGCCAGATGAGGAGGGGGGAGGCGGCGCCAGGCCACGCACTTGTTGACAACTTTGGAAGGCTGATGAAGTGTCGGGATATACGCTCGCTTTTGACCCCCCCCCCCCCACTGACTTTCTGCTGGCAAATTCAAATTCTGACTTAATGCCATGTCAATGTATGACACAAAGTATTTTTTTCTGATGATAGCATCGTTCGAAACCTTTTTTTTTTTTTTCAGATCGATATCCCTAGTATACTACACACACAAAATTGTTGGCAGTTTTATATTCTTCTAATTTGCCATCTCTAGTTTGTAAACTCGCTCCAAGACAGCGACAAATACCTCCATTACTTTTGATACACAGACTGATACTGATAGTTTTTTCCAGACTAATACCAGTACAGTATTTGCAAGTAACCATTAAATAGTCACCGATACCACGTAATGATACCTCTGGTACTTTTGATAACTGAAAATCCTTCTAAACTTGGAATGTTTGTTTTTCCAGGCTGATACCAGTATTTGCACTGAAAACTAACCGATACCACATACTCTCTTGTACTTTTGATATATTAAAATCCTACAACACTAGGAATGTTTGATATCACTTTGTTTTTCCAGAATGATACCTGTACCCGTAATTAATTCCTGAGTAGTCACAGATACCAAGCACTGATACCTCTGGTAATTTTGCTACATAAAATTTCCACATTACTAGGGGTGTTCGATACCACTGTTTTTTTTCAGATTGATTTATTTTTTTGAGTCATTAGCATATTGGAATGAAACAGAAATGGGCTGATGGTATCAATTTGAATCTGATTTTTGCCTCCTTTTATTTCAGTCCACGCTCACAGCCCCACACGTGGCATGAAGATTTAGGAAACATGTGTGACGCACACTTCCACCCGAGCGAAGGCTGCACAACGTTAATGCTTGAACGTCCACCAACGCTATTAGCTTCCGGCTTTTCTTCTTCTTTTTCTTTTCTTGTGGTGGCCATCTTGTTAAATGGCTTCCAGAGGCTGCAGGGATCGTTTGCAGTCACGAAGACAACGAAGACAAAAGTCTCTATCTCAATTTTATGTATCACAAGTACCAGTGGTAACAGTTCATGGTACAGGTTACTACTTAAGAGATGTGCCCCGGTATCAGTCTGAAAAAGGTTGTACGGATCATCCCTTCATTTTTTGGGGGAAATTATATGCGTCAAAAAAAACAATGGTATCAGTACTTGGTGTAGGTGGCTACTTAAGAATGACATTCGTATTGGTTTTGGTCTGATAACACTGGTATCAAGGAGCCTTAGTTTGGTGAAATTTTATGTGTCAAAAGAAACAATGGTATCAGTACTTGGTATCAGTATCAGGTGTCACTTAAGAGTGACAGTCATACTGGTTTTGGTCTGAAAACACTGGTATCAAACAGCCTTAATTTTGGTGACATGTATCACAAGTATCAGTGACATGGGTACTTGGTATCGTTGGCTACTTAAGAGGGACATACTCATACTGGTATTGGTCAGAAAATACTGGTATCGAACAGCTTTAGTCTTGGCGAAATGTATGCGTCAAAAGTAGCATTGGTATCAGTACTTGGTATCGGTGGCTACTTAAGAGTGGTTTTGGTCGGAAAACACTGGTATCGAAGAGCCTTAGTTTGGTGAAAATTTACGTGTCTAAAGAAACAATGGTATCAGTACTTGGTATCAGTAGCTACTTAAGAGTGACATACTCATACTGGTTTTGGTCTGAAAACACTGGTATCCAACAGCCTTAGTTTTGGCGAAATTTTATGTATCACAAGTATGACATGGGTACTTGGTACCATGCAGCATTTATTGCTATTGGTCTGAAAAAGTGCTGTGGAACATCCCTTCGTTTTTGGAAATTGTATATATCAAAAGTATCACTGGCTGTTTGAAAGTTGAGTACCGGTAGTAGTATTGGTCTGAAAGAACTGGTATCGAACGTCCCTATAATTGTAGACCGCAGTGGTCCCTGTTCCACTGCCAATAGCGGGGGGTCCACTGTATATTGGTACGTATCGCAGCAGTAAAAAAAAAAAACTACCGGTGTATTTTTTGACGATTTTCCAGGGCAATAAACGCACAAACGTTGTCTCATGGTTTGCCGGCCCCCCGCCTGCTCCGGCGGAAACAATCCCGCTTTGCTCCCTTTTCTGTGTGTGCTGTGATGTAAAAAAAAAAAAAAGCATGTTGGTGTAAGTGGATCTTGAGTGGTGCTTGAAGACTTTTCCAGACTGGCCGTGAGCGCGGTGCCAGCGGTCCGTTTGATGTGGACGGCTGGTGCCAATTGAAGGATTCCTCTTTTGCCTTTCCGTCCTCTCGATCAAAGCTCGCCTATTTGACTGAGGCCTGCTGTCGCCACGACAACTCAGATCACAGACAGGAAGCTTCACGGACCCTTGTCATCGACAATGACCCCCCCCCCCCCCCCCCCCCCACACACACACACACACACACACACACACATTGGTGTGCGAGTGGGGGCGGGATTTAATTCCACAAAGTACACTGTCTTCCTGTGTGTGTGTTCTGCTTGACCAAGCGTGCGTGTGGAGTTTTGTCATCGATACGTTTAGTAAAACACAACGAAAGAAGTTTTTTTTTTTATCTCATTCGAATCGGAAATAATTTTTCTTTAGCTAATATCTTTTTTTCAAAAGGCAAGTCTGGCAAAGTAAAGCATTTCTTGTTGCTACAGCTAGGTCGCTAACACTATAGCATGTTAAATAGCATGGTATGTAAATGACACATACCAATGATATCAGTGATGATACCAGTGATGCAAGATTATCACATTTTTTCCCCATTTCAGTCATGATTCATGACTGCATTAATAATGAAGTGAAAAAAAACAATCATAAGGACTTAAATGTATGTATATGCAGTAATTTTTCGACTGATACCAATAATATCATGTTACAGTCATAATTGATTAATTGATAAAAAAAACAATTACAAGGATTTTATCACTACATCATCATAATGTTATTGCAATATTTTATGATCATGATATTTAAATATCATGATACAGCAATTAATAATATGTCCTAACAAAATCAATCAATCAATACTAAAGATCTCAAAATCAAGTTATATGAGTAAATATATTTTCATCATCAAGGTATATTTTATCAGTATTTTTCCCTTGATGTAGAATTTGTGAGATAATGGTTACAGATTGGTATCAACAATTTTCCAACAATATGGCCAGTATCGCCATAGTGATAATTAATATGTTGTAGCAAAATAAAGTCATAATCAAAATATCAAACGTAACAAAATTAGGTGTATTTTATAGAATTATGTACATATCAACAAATTTCCAATGATATAACCAGTATCATGACGACTATCATGGAGAATTACTTTGAGGATGGCACGAATTGTTTGAATTTGAATGATTCCAATTGATACCGGTTTGTAAGAATTTTCAAATGAGTTTTAGTTACATTTTAGTTTACTTGTGTCCATGGATGAATTCTTTTACATTCTGCTTGTATTTTATCCATGAAATGGGACACTCCTGGAAGTGTGATTACTAAGCGGTCATGCCATTTTTAAACTTTGACATGATGTCACCATTTGGGTGAAATTTCAGCTCCCTACAGTCTTCTTTCAATGTTTTTCCATTGATGTAAAGATCAAAGTACAAACTAACAGCACAGGAATGAATGTTTTATTTTGACGCGAGGCTCGCACACGCTTTCTGAACGATTCCCAGAGAATTTTAGTCCCGCTTCCACGGAATTCTCAATTCCCGATCCCCGACATATGAGGTTGTGAATGTTGGTGGTCAGACAGAGCAGCATTGTGCCAACCTAATTTGTCAGCAAATATGTGCAGCGTTAGCGCACGAGTGGTCAACCAGGATCGGAGGGAAAAAAAAAAAAATCAAGGAGCCGTTTTTTATTTGTATTCGTTAAAAGTTTCCAAACGGACGACAAAATAGCATGAAAGGAAGAAAGAAAAGAGTAGTTGTTTACTGTAATGGCTTTTGCATTGTTGCCGCCATTGTTTACAATGCATGTAATTAGCAGCGCGGCAATAAAACATGCTGTCGTTGCAAGCGCAACCAAAATAACACCAAACTTTTTTGGGCTATTTCAAAAGCCTGCGGTGGCTTTGCGAAGGGGACACAAAAAGCCACAGCTGGAATAGACGAGTCCAGACAAGTGTTATTCTCGCAAATCCTGCTGGGAAATGTAGTTTAAGATGAAATGAGTGTGCGGCTAGCATACCTAGCATGTATGCACTTTAATAAATATCAAGATATCTGCAATGATCCAAAAGTAGTATTTTTTTTTTTTAAACACTGAAGATCTTGTAATTCTTCATTGAACAAATTGTACATATTTTTGTAAATATCAAAGACATTTTGCTAAAAGAAATTAGCATAAAATGCATCAATTGCAATTTGGGGTACAGCTAGCTTAGCCTTCATATAACTGGGGACACTGAAATAAAACTACACTTTTTTACATAAGCATCAAGGACTATTCAGTGTCTTCAATGAACCAAATGTATATTTGCAAACATCAAAGACATTTCGTTTGCATAAAAATAATTTAGCATAAAATGCATCAATTACAATCTGGTGTACAGCTAGCTAAGCATTTGATTAACTTGATGACACTTATGTAAACCTTTTGTACATGTTTACATAAACAAAGGACTCTTCAATGTCCTCAATGAACCAAATGTATTTTTGTTAACATCAAAGACATTTTAGAGTGTTAAAAAGAACATAGCACAATAAGCAATAATGGCAATTTAGTGTTCAGCTAACCTTTCATACTTTTTAACTTTAAGGACAATCTTAGTTGCATGTGTTATCATAAACACCAAGCAGCATTTAGCATATTCAATCAATCGATTGCATGAATTTTTGTAAACATCAAAGACACTTTAGCATTCAGTGACCTACACATATTAACATGTAAATTCTGAGGGAACAGCAAAGGCCATTTGGAATATTTAATAACACCTTAGTGTTTTTGTGGACATCAAAGACAATTCAGTCTTCGGTGAACCTGATATGTGCTTTTTGAAGACATCAAAGACAACTTAATTTCTAACAAACGTAACTGTTTTGAAAGCATCGAGGCCAATATTGATTCTGTATCGGACCACATTTAGACAATTCAGTCTTCTGTGAACCTGATCTATGGGGTATTTTTAGAGATCAAAGACACCTTGGATTCTTACTAACCTAACACTGTGTTTTGAGAGCATAGAGGCCAATATCGATTCTTTAGCGGACCAGGTTTAGACAATTCAGTCTTTTGTGAACCTGAGCTATGTTTTCTTTGAAGACATCAAAGACACCATGGTTTCTAACAAACCTAACAGTGTTTTGGAGAGCATTGAGGTCATTATTGATTCTTTAGTGGACCACATTTAGACAATTCAGTCTGGACCTGATATATGCTTTTTTTTTTTTTGGTAGCCATCAAAGACACCTTAGTTTCTAACAAATCTAAGCGTTTTGAGGGTTAGGGTTAGTCGTCTCCAGTTAAAACTTTGATGTTTTTCAGATCATCAGACAATCTTTTTAACGACTGATAGTGATTTTGTATTTGTATATTTTTTAGTTTAAACCCAACAAATGTACAGCATTTTTTTTTAATGAACATCAATGACAAATCTGTGTCTAGAGTTGAACCTTCTTTGTTTTCTTGGCATCATGTGTTCTTAAATTTGCGGGACATATGTGTAACCCTTCCCCCCCAAAATTCCATTGTGTACGCGTTAAAGATACACTCCGTGGGAATGCTGGGAAATGTGTGACTTAATGCCTAAGAAGAACATCAAGGAGACATCAGCGACACATCTGCTTTGTGTTTTCTCAAGTGGGATTTCCCTCTAGTGAACTCCTTGATTGTTTACCTGCTTGGAAAACACGATTGTCCCGTAATCCCCTTGCCCTTTTTTTTCTGGCGCTTTTTGGACTTTTCCACGAGGCACACGGCAGCCTGAAGATCATCTGGTTCCTCTTGTGCCTGCGGTCGCAACAGTGAGAAGGCCACATCAAAGGCGCAGCCCGCAGAAGACGACCACGACCATCAAGAGGAGGAGGGAAAAATCTGGGACAAATTCTGGTGCCTCACACACACACACACACACACACACACACAAACACACACAGCAGTAACATGTCTGCGATGGTGGAAATTGGGGAAGAAAGATGGCCGCCATGTTTGGCCTTGACATTGACGCGTTTGGAGAGGGATGCAATAAATGTCGTTGGCGAGAAATGATCTTTGATGTCTCGTGTCATTGAAGGCATTCGGTTCTTTGATGTTTATGAAAAAGTAAATCAAGTTTATTGAAGGCAGCAACGGGGATTTTGCATTTGCTGTTTATGAAACGTTGACCAAAACGGTACCTTACATCTTTGATGTGTGAGAAAAAAAATATTTAATTGAAGGCAAAAGTGTTATTGATTTACAAAAAAAAAGCATATATCTGTTGTTGTTTGTTTTTTGTTTTTTTCAAAAGCATGTTGGGTACCTTGAAGAACCTGTCTTTGATGTTTCTGAAACGGTGCTATAAATGTCATTGAAAAGAAATGACCTTTGATGTTTGGTGTCATTGAAGACACCCAGTGCTCTTTGATGTTTATGCAAAAGTACATTTAAAAAAAATTCCACAAATCCTCCACTGACAAATAATCGGATAAAAATAAAAACTTAAGCAACTTAAAAACTGTGTACACAAGTTACAAATGAATAAGGAAATACTTTATTGATTGCTTCAGAATTTTGTCCAGTCGTTTGATTTTTACATCAAAGGCATTTCACTTCAAAGGGAAAGCAGTGAAAGAAGAAACTAGGGAGCTGAAATTTCACCCAGATGTCAAAGCTCAACATGGCACGACCGCTTAGTTATTGCACTAGCAGGACTGTGCTATGAAGAATGATGTGGAAGAAAAATGCGCCCAAAATACTACACAAGGGTTAACCGTAGAAAATGCCAGAATGAAAAAGTTTCGTGGGCGTCATGAAAACGAAGACTCGCACACAAACATCTTGAGAGGCCAAGAGAAGATCAAATGTTTTCGGGGGTGTGCTGGTATGTTTTGAAATGCGACCTTGCAGCAATTTAGCTGTCGCTCAAGACCCCCCCCCCCTCCCAAAAAAAAAAAGAAGAGGAAGAAGCACGAGCGTACCTGGCGCTCTGCGCTTCTCTTTGTGTTTTGCCGGGACACGTTGGGATGCCCCGCCCACCCCTTCACCCGCTTGTTATATTAGCAACAGATGAAAGCTATGCGGGCCCAAGCCAGACGTTTCATCGCTTCCAAAAGCTGCCAAGAAACCTTTCTCGTCCTCGTAGAACAAACATTCGCAAATTGCGCAGTTTTTTTTCTTTCCCCCAACACGTCTCGTATCTGGATTTTAAAAAAAAAAAAGACATCTCAAACGTGTCTTTGATGTTTTATGTATGCTAGCTCCAATGACGACAAAATCCTATTTACTAAAAGTAGTGTTTAAAGGATCACTGGGATGACATTTAGGAAACTGTGCGTCTTTGATGCTTAGAAAAAAGTATGCTAGCTTCAATGAAAACGCAAATAAACTAAAGTGATCATGTAATGGAAGACTTCCTGTTAATCTTGGGTTCATTGAAGGTCTTTGGAGCCCATGGAAAACCACTTTAAGTGAATTGATGGCTCTAAATTGTCCTTGATGTTGACAGAAACTCCTGTTGGGGTTATTGATGACCGTAAATGGTGTTTGTTGTCTTTGATGTTTTTGTAGGTTCATTTAGACTTCAATTATCTTTATCTGTAAGGAAAAGCCATATTCAGTCAAAATGGTCTTTAAGACGTTTATCAATGGGAAGTACAGTGAAAACCTTGGTGTCTTTGATATGAAAGAACTTTAGCCTTACACTGACATTGGAGGTTTATGAGAATTGTGAGAACTTCAACAAATAATCTTTGCTTTTGATGAAGAAAGTTTGCTAGTTTTTTTGTATCTTTGGGCCATTAGTCATAAAATTGTCTTTGATGTTTATAAAGTATATCGTTAATTTTAGACTAGCTTCTCCTTCATTGTAATGAAAGGGGACATTAAGCTCACTGAAGACAAAATGGTCTTTGAATTTTAAGAATGTGTTGGGTCTAATGAAAACTCCGAAGTGTCTTTGATTTGAAGCTATGGTAACCTTACTGGCATTCAAGTTTATAAGAAATATGATAACGTCATAAATTGTCATTGATTGAAAAAGTACGCCCGTTATATCTTTGGTACATTGAGTCTCTTTGATGTTTATGAAAAAGTATTGGTTAGTTTACAGATTAATTGTCCTTCATGGTGACAAAAAGCTTGTTGAAGACAATGGTCTTTGACGTTCGAGGATGTGTCTTTGAAATGTCTTTCTCATTTAATTTTATTAGTAAAAAAAAATGTCCTTTTGTCTTTGCATTTAATGGTAAACTTACACTAGTGTTGTTGTACCGTACATTGAAGTTTCAAAATTTTCTTTGATGATTATGATTAATTGTGTTGGCTTCACAAAAGATTGTTCAATTTTAACGAAGAATTAATAGTGAAATTAATAGTGAAAAAATAGCGTTATAGGAAGAAGACTTCTTGAAGAATTGTCATTGATGTTTACAGAAAAGCTTGGCAGATTCGTATGATGTATGGTAGATTTTTAACTCTGATGTTTAATGAAAAATATGGCAGATTATTTGATGTTCGAAACTGTCTTTGATGTTGGCCCACTGAAGACTGTAAGTCTTATGTGTGGTTTGAGATGTCATGTTTTTTTTGTTTTTTTTGCGTGTTTGTTCTCAATTGAAAACAGCGAAAAGGGTCGCTTAAATGTGCTGAGCAGGTTTCGCAGTCGTCTTGCTCACATATGTTTCTTCCGGGACGGCACGTAGCGAGCGTCAGCTCGCGTGGAGTCCGGTCCGCCAAAGCCACAAGAATCCCAACTGTGTCGCCACAGTCCGGTCCGGTCCGCTTTTAGATGCCTCAAAGAGTTGCTGCTGCGTCATGGATTTTTATGAATGTGAAGGACTTGACATCTTCTACTGGCATGTCGTTGACCTTGGAAAAAAAAAAAAGGAAAAAAAAACGCCACTGGCGTCTTTGATCGTATTGTCGTCTGCAGGCATGTTACCACAAAATGATTCCATGTTAGCTTTATGGAAGAATCAAAAATGTCTTTGATGGAGCTAACATACATTTTGTAAAGTCAAAACTGTATTTGATGTTTGCGGGTAAAAACTAAATTGGCTTTGACGTTTAAAGATTCAAAGATCAAAAGTTTGTTAGCTTGACTGAAGAAAGAAAAAGTGCATTAGCTTGACGTACATGAAAACGCGATAACATTTTCACATCGGTTAAGTATATTGAAAAACAAACGTACTATTCCAGTATATTTAAAAAAAAAAACTTTGTAAAAAGTGTAAATTGTAATTAATGCTTACGAAATTATGTTTGCTTTTTTGTGCACGGGAAAATTGGTTCATTAAAGAATCTTAAACTGTCCTTGATGTTCCAAGAACAAGTTTAAACATGTTTATGAGTTTGTTAGCATCATTTGAGAAGTGAAATTGTCTTTGTTGTTTATGAAAAACCTCCAACATTATCAGATCACTTTCATTGCAAATGCCATGAAGTCAAAACTGTAAATGTGTCTTTGATGGTTCCAAAACCATCTTTTGTTGTCTTGGTTTTTGTCTACAGCAAAATTGGTTCATTGCAGAAGCTAAACTGTCTTTGATGTTGCAAAAAACATTAAAAAAAATTATTGTGTCTTTGATGTGTATCATGAAACCTATATTATTATATAAAAAAATCAATGTTATTGAACTAAAAAATGTTTAAACTGAAAATTGTCTTTGATGTTTACTGAACCACATTTTTTTCTTTTTGTTTACAGCAAATTGGTTCATTGAAGAAGCGACATTGTTAACATTTGGAGTCTTTTATGCAACAAAATTGACTTTGATGTTTATGATGAAAACTGTATTATCAAAATAGTGATTTCTCAAAATTTTCAATGTAATGAACTCAAAAAAGTTTAGTAAAAAATGCAAATTGTCTGATTTTTTTTTCAAAACATCTTTTTTTTTTTTTTACAGCAAAATTGGTTCATTAAAGGCACCAAACTGTCCTTGATGCTGCACAAAAAATTGTCTCCTAGTCCCATTTTACGCAACAAAACAGTCTTTGATGTTTATGACCAACCTATAATATCAAATGTATTCAACAGAGTTTTCCCCATAAATTTTCAGTTTATTTAAGACAAAAAAAAAAAGCTTAGTGAAGACTCTAAACTGGTTCTGATAGTCAGGAAAAAGAAAATGGACAAACGGGTAACACAATTGTCTTTATCTCATAAAACAAGTGTCTCCTTTGCTTCCTGTGGTCCACGTGGAGCGTGGTGACTCCTTGTCACCTTTCCACAAGTCCCGCCTTGCAAGCATACCCGAATTTTTCCGAACATGGATTTAATCAGGGGGGGAGCGGCAGCAAAAGAGAAAGAAAAAAACATTTTTGGAGGGGGAAAGTGAATTTCAAAGTTCTGGTAGCTAAAGGACTTTTTTTTTTTTTGCGGGTGCAGCGATGCCGCGAGCGTGCAGGGGTCACCACACAAGAACAAGACTCCCAGTCTGGTCCTGTCATGAATGCCCCTTCCGGCCTCCTTGCAAATCTGGTTGTCCGCATCCCAGTTTTTCCGGGGACCTGAAAGGGGAGGAAGAAGTGGAAAAGGGGGAGGGCGGAGTCACTGTGCCGCAGAAAGGATTCCGGATTAAAGGAGAAAACGGCAGGAGCGCCTTAAGGCTCCAAAGAAGACACATTATTCATTATTAGGGAAGATTAGCAGATCAGACCAGGGATTTTTTTTTCTTTTTTTCGCTTGAAATTCTCACTGGAAGCAATCATGGAAAACAGCTAGCGAGCGGAATTAGAGACACAACCAAGCAAAATTTCAAGACTACAGATTATACATGTCATTTTATCCAACAGTCAAAGCGTCGCTAAGGGTAGGGTTTTCAAGTGGGGTTTTTGTTTCAAAAAAGGCTTCCAAAGTAGGATTAGGGTTTCTGTGTAGTGATGTAAACAAGGTTAGAATTTTGAAGTAATGCTTCAAATAGCTTGAGGATTTGGGATTAGGGTTTAAGT
Organism: Hippichthys cyanospilos; assembly: GCF_059441005.1. Taxonomy (NCBI): domain Eukaryota; kingdom Metazoa; phylum Chordata; class Actinopteri; order Syngnathiformes; family Syngnathidae; genus Hippichthys; species Hippichthys cyanospilos. The sequence continues at coordinate 7,992,941 of NC_142380.1, forward strand.
TTGGTTTTTCAAATTAGGTTTAGACATAGTAGAGTTAGGGTTTTAAAGTGGGGATTCTTAGTAGGTTTGCGTTTTTTCGAATTTAGGGCTTCAAAGTACGGTTAGGGTTTTAAAGAAGGGTTTCGGAGAAGGGTTAGGGGTTTGAAGTAGAGTCCCTAAGTGTGGGGTTAAGGTTTTAAAGAAGGGTTTCTGAGTGGGGTTTGGGTTTCGAAGTAAGGTTGGGGTTAGGGCTTCAAGGGAGGAGGAGTTTTAGAGTTTCAAATTAAGAATTCAAACTTGGGTTGGGGTTTCGCAATAGGGTTTAAAATTTGTGTTAGGGCGTCAAATTGTGGTTAGGGTAGAAAAGAAGGCTCGGGTTAGGGATTTGAAGTGGAATTAGGGTTTCTAGTAGGGTTTGGATTTTAATGAAGGTTGAGGCTTAGGGGTTCTTAGGAGGAGTAGCTTTTCAAATTAAGAATTCAAACTTGGGTTTCGATATAAGGTTTAAAATTAGCGTTAGGGCTTCAAAGTACAGTTAGGGTTGTAAGAAGGGTTTCAAAGTAGGGTTGGGAATTTAAAGTAGAATTAGTGTTTTAAAGTAGTATTGGGCTTTCAAAGAGGTTAGGGTTAGGGCTTCAAAAGAGGAATCGTTTTAGAGTTTCAAATTAAGGATGCAAATTAACGATTTTTGAGTTGCTTGTGGCATTCGGCATCCGTTGTCATGTTCACGTGGAGGACACGCCCACTTGGTTTTTCACGCCCACCAGGACCGCAGCCGTGCTCGCAGCTCAACTCCGGGGTTCACTGGCAAACCGAGTGCACGAGTCAACGCGTCGCCGCTCTTCTCCCCGAACTTTTTTCCCCTCCCAAAAAGGACCATCTTCTTCATTCTCGGAATCATCATGTGATTATATATTGATATTTCTTCAAGCTGAAGAAGCAAGGACGCGACTTGTTCAAAAAGGAGAAATTGATCAAGTGTGACCAGTCGAAGCTTCTGAAGCCGAGATGGACCCCGCTTTACTTCTCATCATTTCCTCCTGTTTAGGTAAAAGCAACTTTGTTAGGTCATGACCTTTAATAATCTTGCAAGCCGTCACTTGGAGTTTTTGCGCACCTGTTGGCACTGGTGTAAATGGGCTCCCTGTACGCCAATTGGAACCGTCGCGTCGGCGCATGCGCAAGAAAAAATGCCGTCAGCGCACCCCCACAGGCATGTTTATCTTGATTTATCCTACATTTGATAGTTATAGCTCAACGCTACATGGAAGTGGCAGGAACGCATTCATATCATCGTGTCTCGAAGCACGGCTGCGCTAATGCTTGGTGAGACGTTCAGGTTGCCTCGATAAAAATGACTTCCCCAAACCCATTTGGGGGTTGGGGGTTGCTTGTGATGTGGGATGTTTGAAGTTAATTTTAAAAACTAAAAGAAAAGAAAATGGTACTGGGGGCTTCTGAACGTGAGCCGCAGGGGCATTGTGGGATTTTTCCATGTTGTGGGCCAATTTTGCTCAGATGAAATGAGTCAATAATGTGAGGAAGTACGGGTGAATTTGGGGCTTCCGGCTATTACTATTGTTACGAACGTATCAATCGAGCCAATTCGGCTGATTTTCACGCTCCGTGACGCGCCGTGATGCCTTCAAGGACATGATGGAAAGAAAACAGTCCGATAAAAGGATCTCAGGGGTACGACATCATTCGACAATTCACGGGGAAACGTTAATGTTTTTAAGAGATGATTGGTTGAAAAATGATTGGTTGAAAAGATGTGAAAGTTAAGGAACTGAAGTGAAGAGTCAGAATTTTATGAGTGGCGTTTTAAAGTCCTTAAAAACATGAGGAAAATGGTAGTCTAAGGAAATATTAGTCTTTCAAACAAATACAAGAATGTTATGTAAATGAACACAACAAATTAAGTATGCTTTTGATTTTTATTGTTTTAACGAAATAGTCCCGTGTTTGGAGAGTCAGTACTTTTCTATCCAAAGAAAAACATTTTTTGTTTTTCATGAAAAAACGTTTAATGAGGAAGTGTTAAAGTGAAGTTATTGAGATGATGAATATTTTAAAATATTATACAACAGTACTACAAAATAAATCCTGATTTGGTAGACAAAATCATGTTTTATTCAGATTTTGTCATTCAAACGTTTTTTGCTGGCCCAGTTTGCATTCATTTTGACATTTAATTCAAGGTGTGGCGGCCGTCCTGTAACTGAAGGGTTAGCGGTTCGAATCCTGCTCTGTCTGAGTCGTGTGTTGTTGTGTCCTTGAGCAAAACGCTTCACTCACCTGCAGCTACATAATGTAGTTTAACGCACTGGTGTGTGACTGCATCAGGCGTTTTTTTTTCCACACAAAAAAACGACCATGTCTAGTAAGGCGTTTTTTTGTTTGTTTTTTTCCGTAAAAAGTGGTCTTTTTGTGAAGAAACAAACCCTTTACTGACTGAGCCACGGTCGCCCCCGCCTTGAATGAAATGTCAAAATGAAAGTGGCCACAAAAACTGGGCCAGCAACATTAGCTGACTGCTGAGATGACGTCAGCACACACGCTGCGACCCGCGCAAAGACCCAACAAAAAAAATTGACAATGTATTCTAAGGTGGGTTTTTTTTCACAAAAAAAGTAATTTTTTCAATTTGTCGCAAAAAACGACAATGTATAGTAAGGATTTTATTTATTTATTTATTTATTTTGCAAAAGCCTTACTATACAAACATGTAAGGCTTTTTTTCCTCAGAAAAACGACCATGTATAGAAACGTTTTATTTATTTATTTAGCAAAAAGAAGACCATGTATAGTAAGACTTTTTCTCTTCTAAAAAAGAGGCCATTTAAAGGTAAAAAAACAAGGCATTTTTTCCACCCCAAAAATGACTATGGTAAGCCCCCCCCAAAAAACAACAACAATGTTTAGTGAGGCAATTTTTTTCCCATAAAAAATGACCAATCAGGCGTTTTTTTGTTTGTTTTATTTTTAAGAAAAAAGACCATGTATAGTAAGGCCTTTTTTCACAGAAATTTGAAGCAACAACTAGTTAACCCTAACCCTCGCTGCAGGTTTGTCGTGGTGTTTGTCAGCGGCGGCGGCGGCGGATGGCTGGCGCCCCACCACTTGGGAGAAAGCGTCGGGGCCCTCCCTCAAGGATTCTTCCATGTGCCAGCACATGCTGAAGCACCTCCACGACGGGGCCCGCATTAGCGTGCAGATGCCGCCCAACGTGGAGGGCCACTGGGTGTCCACGGGGTGGGTGCGGCCCCCTCTCCGCCCCTCCGCTTCTTCCCCTCGCGCTCAGCGTTTTCTCCCTTTCCAGCTGCGAGGTGAGACCCGGGCCAGAGTTCCTGACCCGCTCGTACCGCTTCTACGCCAACAACAGCTTCCAGGCGCACCAGTTCTACTACGAGGACAACCACTGCACCAGGCCCAGCTACACCCTGCTGATACGGGGGCGCCTGCGCCCGCGCCAGGCCTCCTGGATCGTCCGGGGCGCCACCGAGGCCGAGTACCACCTCCAGCGGGTCCAGATCACCTGCCACGGGGCCCGGGTGGCCCGGGAGCTCAGCCGGAGGTTGAGCGGCGGATGCCGAGGGGCGGGGGGCCCCTGGGAGCCCCGGGTGCCCTACCGGCTGTGGAGCGAGGAGGAGGGCGGCGGCGGCGGCGGGGGCTACAACTGCTCGCGGGAGCTCAACTTCGCCATGCATGAGCTGCAGCTGCTGCGTCTGGAGAAGCAGTACTGGCACGGGCAGCCCGAGCGCCTGGTGGAGGAGCTCTTCCTGGGCGACGTGCACACGGACACGGCGCAGAGGCTCTACTACAAGCCCTCCAGCTACCAGGCGCCCCTTCAGAACGCCAAGGTGCCTTTGCTTGTCGTGGTCGCCCTAGTTTTTGCCCTGTCCCCCAGTTGGGACCTCCTTGTGGTGCTGCAATCTTTTAGTAATCTTACTAAAGGTGAACTTGACTTGGAGTGGATACAACACCTCTCATTTTCTTTAGATACACATGTGGCCATGCTAACTGGTTAGCCATAGCGATTAGCGTGCTAGAATGAACCATTTATGCTCAACAAAGACTAATATTTAGCTCACTCATACGTTTCCTTTTGTGTACGGTCCACATGTCCTTAAAGACACTTGCAGGCAATATTCCATGAGTACATTTGAGAGTGGAACTGCCTGTTAGCTGCTATGAGGTCAAGCATTTCCTGTTCTTGGTCTTCTTCCTTTCCTCTTCTTTATCCTCTTTATTCTTTTTCCCCTTCCTCCTTCTTCATCTTTTTTCTTCTCTTCCTCTTTCACCTTTGGCTTGTATCTTTTTCCATCTTTTGTTCTTTCTGGTATTTTTCCTTATTTTTCCTCTTCACTTTTCCTCTTTGCTTCCTCTTCTTTTTCCCATCGTCTTCCGTGATTTTCTTCTTCCTCTTGTTTCCTTTTCCATCTTCCTTTTCTTCTTTCATCTTCCTCTCTTCCATCATCTTCCTTCTTATTCTTCACTTCTTTTTTGCTTCCTCTTCTATGATCTACTTTTTCTTCCTTCTTCCGCTCTTCTTCCATCATCTTCCTTCCCTTTCTTCTTCCTCTTGTTTCTTTTTCCATTTTCCTTCTTTTTCTGTGATCTTTTTCTTCTCCCATCAACTTCCTTTTCTTCTTCTTAATCTCATTTTTTCCCATCTTTTATCCTTTCTCTTCTTTTTGCAATCATCCTTTTTTCTTCTGCTTTTTTCTGTCTACGATCTTATTTCTTTTTCTTTTCTTAACCTTCATCCTTATTTCCTCATTACTTTCCTTTTTCTTTATTCTCGTCTTTTCTTCCACTTTTTTTCCTTCCTCTTCCTCCACGTGAAAGTGTGTTTTTGATGTTTTACGTTTCTGGGTGGACCAGATTTTGCTTGACTTTTCCTTCTATTTATTCCATTATTTATTTGAATGCTGGTTACTTGAAGCTCTGTCTGCATAGCCAAGCAGGATCGTCAGGCCTTCGCAAAGTTGGGAACTTGTTTAACACGCTTAAGAAGCGCGCTCAACAATCTCGTCTCCCCCTCAAATATGGCGGGAATCCCCCCAGAGGCAAAGCCCTGCCAAAAAGTCATCCATTTTGGCCCGGCTGCCACTTTATTTGCTCCTTTGGAACAGACGAAAACATGCTCACCACAAAGCCATGCTGAAATGCTTGCTTTGTTCTCGTGGACAAACGGGGATTCTTTCTGCTTGCTTGAGTTGCAAAAACATTTGTGAACACTCTTCCTTATTTTCAAGAACAACAAAATTGGTTTTCTTCCTCCTGAGGGGACCCTGTTTTTCAATGTCTGACTAAACACACGCCCTCCAAGTGGAATGCCCTGTTATGACGCCCTGGAAAAATGTTTCATTAGTCAGATAAGTCAAATTTGGTGGTTCGGCCATCACTAAATAACAGGCGTGAATCTCAAATCTTCTCTCCTCGTTGAAATGAATGGAAATTCTTTGACCGATCAACACAAAAAATTGGGAATTGGGCGCTTTTTCTGTGATACCAAAGGTCACAAAGGTCAATTTGTTAATGTACTCAATTTATTGAAAAAGTTTTTTTCTGATTTTTTTTGTGACCCGATTTTTTTTTTTTCTTTTAACTAACAACTTATGAAGAAATTCAGCTAACAAATGGGCCCCCGAAATATAACTCTTTCATATGCAGAGGAGCGTCTGTATAGGACTTATGCTCGGCTTGTGTAAAAATCAACATATCCATTACAAATTGCAATTTTATTCATTTTTACATTTCGTTCAACTTTGACAACCAAAACTATGTCAAAATGACCTCAGAATATTATTGCTGTTTAAAGGGGAACGTGACAAGATTTGTTAGTTAGCAATATCATGGGGGGAAAACACACACACACACACACACACAAAATGTTCTTGAAATCTTTGGATACTTACACATGAGCCCGGGTCAAATTGACCCAGGTTGCAATTACTATTCCAGAGAAACAAACATAACACATGGGTATAAATGGAGTAATGCCTTTGTTACTATGTTTCCGATCAAAAATCTTTTTGACACTTCGATGTACAACACATCCTTCCGGGTCATATTGACCCAATGACATTATCGCTGCTCTTGAAAGCGGAACATAAACCACTCGTTAAAACAAAACTTTGAATTTGGATTCGATACACTTACCATACATTTGGGTGTTGAAATACGCCCGGGTCAAAATGACCCGTTGACATTATTCCTGTTGCAGGAGGGTTAAAAGTGCGCCCGCGGAGTTCTTTAAGTATTGAAATGAAATGTTGACGGGCGGCTCTCATTGCAGAAGCACGCAGATGACTGCATGGCCTGCCGCATCATCTACCGCTCGGACGAGTTTCACCCGCCCATCCTGCCGCCGCGCGCCGACCTGGCGGTGGGCCTGTACGGCCAGTGGGCCAGCCAGCGCTGCGAGGTGCGTCCGGAGGTGCTCTTCCTCACCCGCCACTTCCTCTTCCACGACAACAACCACACGTGGGAGGGCTACTACTACCACTTCTCAGACCCCGTCTGCAAGCACCCCACCTTCACCATCTACGCTCGGGGACGTTACTCGCGCGGCCTGCACTCCACCCGCGTCATGGGCGGCACCGACTTCGTTTTCAAAGGTATCTCCCCACCCCCAAAAGAAAAAAAAAAAACGTATTTACAACACATTTTTTGGCTTCAGAACGGCACTAGTTCAAAAAAAGAACTGCTTCTATGCAGTCATAGTTCAAGTTGAAGGTCTTGCCGAGTCTTGTCCAATTATTTCAGTATCACAAAAGATGCTTACAAAATAAAATACATGCTTTGAACCTAGTGATGAAGCGCCACTGTCGGATGGCAGTGTTGCTTACGATAGGGAAGAAAGTCATACATAAAACACATATGAGTAATTTTTAAATAAGGAATGGAAATCAGTCTTTTGTATGATACCACCCCTGTTTAAATACTTAGCACAAAAATGTTCTGTAGATCTTGAAAGATGAGTGAAAACGCTAAAAATCGGCTAGCACTTTAGGCGTCGTCTTACCCGCTAACGCTCGGCACCAAAAGTGTTAATGTCGCCCAATACTTCGTTGTGAACAAGGCGGACGTATTGTGAAGTAGCTAAACGAGAGGCCATCCATGACGTCGCCGTGCGCTCCCTCCTACAGTGAACCGCATGCGAGTGACGCCCATGGACTTGGCCACCACCTCGCTGCTCAACGTGTTCAGCGGCGACGAGTGCGGCGCCGAGCGGTCCTGGCAGCTGGGCGTGGAGCAGGACGTGACGGCCACCAACGGCTGCGTGGCCCTGGGCATCCGCCTGCCGCACACCGAGTACGAGCTCTTCCGCATGGAGCGCGACGCCGCCGGGCGCTACCTGCTCTACAACGGCCAGCGGCCCAGCGACGGCTCCAGCCCGGACCGCCCGGACAAGCGGGCCACGTCCTACCAGCTGCCCCTGGTGCGCTGCTCGACCAGCAGTCAGACGGCGGGGCGCCGCCCCGAAGGGGAAGAGGCGCCGCCGCGGCCGGGAAACGGCGGCGGGGGGCGCCGCCGAGCCGGCGTTGCGCCATTGCTCATAGCCGTCCTTGTCAAAACATTGGGGCTTTAAGCGCAAAAAGGAGACTTGGGAAGAGCGCTAAAAGTCACCTTGGGCCGGTCCTTATCGGACCCCCAAGCGGTCCCGCGGAACGGCCTCCGAGTGGACCTGCGTTGCTGGCAGAAGGAAGGGGAAAAAGGGCCAGGAGCCCCACAAAAAAACTGCACTTTAAGGTGGAAAGACCCAAAGACAGACTTTGTGTGTAAATGATGTGATATGTACAGCCGCGCTCTGTACACACACACACACAAAATACATATATATATATTTTTTTTAGTTCAACAGCCACATACTATTTTCACTTCCATATTGCAGGGATGCATTTCCAAAAACACTTTTTTTTTGTTAAAAAAAAATGCACATTATCACTATTTTTGGTGTGGAGAAAAAAATATCAAGACAAATAGCGAGGTAAACCTGCAATATGGTCAAAAATGGAAATCTATTTTTGTTTTTTTAATAGCTATATTTTTGACAGGTGTTACTTGAAAAATGGTGGCATGGTAATAATAAAAAAAATAAGTTCTGGTCATGAATGAAAATTCAATAGCGTGAAGCTGCGATAATCGAACCACGATGTAGCAGATTAACACTGTACGATATATTGCTCGAGGGCCAGTATATGGCCCCCGTGCCGGATGTTGCCCACGGTCCATATTTTTTTTGGAGCATATTGTTAACCAGTCACGTAATTTGTTCAATCATATAAAAATGGCTACACTTGCACTTACTGGAACGTGTTAGGAAGACAGCAGGGTAATGAACAGAATATAACCACTAGGTGGTGTGTTTTTCATGCAATTTCATACGACATCCAGCCATTACATTTTAAAAAAAGAAAACCCAGCAAACGGTAAAGTCGGAACCGCAACTCGAGTCCAAAACATGAATAAATTTTGCGACTCGTCAAACTATAGTGTTCTGCATTTTCTTCGACTTTTTTTGTTTGTGTCACCTATAGGATGTGTATGTATGTATACATACACACACACATATACACTTACACACATTCACACACACACATTTTTTGTGCTGCTCTGTTATGGATTAGGGAAAAAAACATTGAAAAATAGCCTCATATGGGAACTTTTTTTTTTTACCATTTTATTTTCAATGCTTAATATCATGGGACAGGATTTAAGAATGGAGAACCATTTGAGTCAATGTTTGCCTCAGAAGGGAATAGAAGATTCGTATAATAATTAATAATAATAATATAAAGTCTGCATTAGTGGATAAAGAATAGACAAATGTACAAGGAGAAGGAGGAGGCACCTTGAACCCCAACTGGACTCGAACATTCCAACAAGTAGAAGAGAAAGAAAAAAGTGATCCAGTGAAGGTGATGGAAGTTCTTTGCCTTTGCTCAAAAAGAATTTCTTTAAAAGAATTGAGTCCGCACCGATTAAAAACAGGAGAATTGTGAGAGAGGTGGTTATGATTTGTTCCATGTGGATTGACAGATAACTTCCTGCCACATGACCTGCAGCCTTCAAAAAAAAAAAAAAAAAAAAAAAGTTTGTCTTCGCCTTGGCTTTCTGGACTCATGCGTGCACTTAACCGTGTGAAAGAAAAAAACAAAACAAAAAAAACAAAGGGAAAAGGCAGCGCCTTTGTCGAAGAGGCGTGTTTGGCCCAGCAGCCCACGCGAGCGGTGATATGGCGGACGTCAACACAAACACTTGTTTGGGGGAAGGAGGGGCGGAGACGTCGCCGCCCCTGCCGCCGACTCACCAGTCTACAAGATGAACTTCCCTAGGAAGAAGCCAATGAAGATGGCCGCGATGACCACCAGTAGGGAGGGCAGCGAGGCGGTCGAGTTGCCCGGCGCCTGATCCGAGCGGGCCATCTTCCGCAAGCGGGCGCCGTCATCCTGTGGGACGCAGGCAAACAACGGCTTCGGCTTCTTCACTCAAATTGAGAAAAGAAAATTCACTCATGCTACACTACTGAATTTAACCCAAAAGGATTTCTGTAGTACCCTAAATTGCCACTAGATGACACCAAAGCCTGTCTCAAAAGAATCGTAATCTTGCCTGAATAGTTCTCAGAAGTGATGCTTTTTTTCCCCCCTTTTAATTCACCCTTGTTTTTGTACGGGCACCATGTCAACTATGTGCCAAAAAAGAGGCTGCATGATGATTGAGTCCAGCTCATAGAAACGTAGTAATTCTGTTTGGGTAGAATTCAGACGTGGTACATTAATTTTAATCTATATATTTATTTCTTTTTAAATCTTATGTCAGCTGTTTGAGAAGAAAAAAAAAAATGGAACTTTTTCATGTAGTACCCTAAAATGCCACCAGATCACATCAAAGCCCAGTTCATAGAAAAATACAGTAGTAATTATATCTAGGTAGTATTCAGATGTGATGCATTATTTAGCTATATATTCATTTTGTTTTTAGTCAACTAATGAATATTAACTTTTTGGGGGGCGTGCACTCAGCTATTGGCCCCAACACTGACCCTTTTTCTTTTTTTTTAGTATCCTGAGATGCCACAAGATGGCACCAATGGCTCGCTTATAGGAAAGTAGTAAATGTGTCTGGGTCATAAAGAGAAGCGATACAGTTTTAAGGTCTTTGTATGTCTGGGAGGAGTTCAATTTAGCCAGTGTTGTTTAGCAGTTATGGAGGGTTTTACTGGATGTACATAATCAAATGATTGATTAGGCAGAATTAAGCAATAATTTTTCACCACTGGCCCCATTTTATTTTCCTTCCCATTTGAAATGTTCTTTAGTTCCCTTCATACTAAAGAGATAGCTTCAATGCAGCTTTTGTTTCCACCATCATTAAAAAACATCAACTTCCACAGAGATGAATTTAAAACTACTATATATTTAGAGGTAGAGTGACAAGAAGTAGAAACGCCTAAGCAAAGAAGCGCAGCCACTCACCTTTAAGTGCCGGTTCTCCTCGGACATTTTGCTCATCTCTGCCTGCAACCGCTTGCACTTCTCCAACAACTTTTTCATCTCGCTGTCATCCAATGAGGAGGCAGACGCAGCAGCCGTGATGGTGCCGGCTGACGCTGCGGCTGCCATTGAGGCCGAGGTCGGCTCAGCCTTCGCTGAGTTCATCAATGGGGTAGATTTGCCCACGTCCCCGTCATTCTGAAAGGCGGAAAGAAACCCTTAAGGAGACGCATGGTAGTATCTTGAAACAAGCAAAAATTTCACATTCACCACCACAAGAAATGATTAATGTGTTGCTGTGCATTACAAGGCGCTGGTAAAATGATACTAGCAGAAAAATGAACATGGCAGTACTTCCTTCTTACCATCTTGTCGTTTTCAGAAGGCAGCTCAAAGACGCATCTCAACTTGGAATCCATGAGGTCATCGGGTTTAGCGTCTTTCCACTGTCAGCGACACAGAGAGAAAGAAGGCAGTGTTATCGTTGCCAAGTGCTTACGGCAGCCAGACACCTGGGGTCCCCGTAACATCACTTCAAACGATCCAAACGTGCAGTTCTCAGAAATATCATGATATAATATCAGTACCTTTTCTAAGAAGGGGTTAAAATGATGCCACCTGAGATATTTTAATAGAAACACAATTAGCAATATTATCTAAAAGGACATTATTGGAGTCCAGCCTTGTAATACATGACAGGGATTTTGCAAAACTCTGGTGGCTAGAAGGACACAGCTCAACCATGTCACACAATGCTTGTTCCTTACCAAAGAGTCCATGTCAGAGACATTGGGTGGAGCGAAGATGGTCTGCACCATGAATTTGTGTTTGCTCTTCTCATTGGGGTCATAGTCAAAGGGCTGTAGCATAACTGAGGAAGGAGAGCAAAGCGCAGTTGGCATAATTAGGAGAAATGTGTTTCGATAGCAAAATGGACTTTTGAAAGGATCGAGTGCAAATCACCTCTCGAGTGCCCGCCACAAATACATTTTAGTAGCACCCATATCCCGTAACTATCATCTCAAATACACTAAGTAAGCAGCGCTGCATTACAGTTTTGGGGAATAGAGCTCGATCCGAACCAGCACATGTTGATCAATCGCCGAAATTATTCACACGATCACTATTTGTGGTTGGTTAGTTAAAAAAAAAAAAAAACATGTGTTAGCACAAAATGTTCAGTTTACTGCCAGAAGGCAAAGAAATATCAGAAAATGCCGAGTAGAACATATCGTTAGAACGGCTTTTTCTGTGTAAAGGCACACGTAGTTAATGGGAAAAGCGCACGTTTGACTGACCAGAGATGTTGACTGCGGCACCCGCTTCGATGACCCCGCTGTTGGGCCGTACGCAATACCGGCGCGGCGCCGTCGTCTTGACTTTGAAACACACTCTTCTGTCCGAGGGGTTCTTCAGCTTGAGGTTGGTGGTGACGACATCTGTGAATGGACCTGTTGGCCAACAATAGAATTAGGACTGCAAGTTTAGTGCATGTGAAAATTGCAGTGCAACTTGGGTGAAGGAGAATTATGAATGAATGAATGAATGAATGAATAAATGAATAAATAAATAAATAAATAAATAAATAAATAAATAAATAAAAAAAAATGTAACAATGATTGGACTAAATGTACCACAAAAATTGGCAGACAAATCATAAATAATAATTTTAAAATATATTTGGCCTGGACTAAATAAATAAGTCCACTACAAAAACAATGGTCCAAAAAAAAATTAACAGGGTGAGCTCAGTCCACCACAAAAATCAGTTGCCCCCCCTCATCCCAAAAAAAAAAGCCAAAATGACTGTGTTTAAACACATTATTAAAAATTAATCAACAATGAATAAAAAAAAAAATAAAAATAAAAATGAAATAACCAAATGAAAAAAAAAAGCTTAGGAAGAATAAACAAAAAGATGCCCAAGGTTTGTGGTCACTTTACGACAAAAGTGAAGTTTTATGTAATGGCTGCAACATGGATTTGGGATAGTTTGGAGGCAAAACACTCACAGAGGAATTCAAGTATTTTTGTGAATGCAAATACGAGCCCACACAAAGCATTGAAAGGCAGGAAGAATTTTGTGAAATGTGATAAGTGATAAGATCATCAATTCTAAAAATAGCAGCCATAATTTCATTTCTTATCACAGTGGAGATTCAGTATTTTCAAGTGCGCTACTCATACTTCAAGGGGAAAAAAAAGCTTAGCAAAAACTTCAAAAAGAACTTCAAGTGACGGCTTCAACAATAGCGTAACTCGATTAGACCAATGTGATTACAGGGACTAATTAAATTGAGGCGGGTTAGGTTTTTGCCAGCAAGACAAGATGAAGATAAACGCATTCAACTGACTGAAATAGAGTGAGCAGGATTAAACCGGGCCTGGATTGAGACCACCTGAATGACTGGAGAATCCTTTTGCCGTTACGCACATTACTGCAATGACAGCTGATATTAGGTCATTACAAATTGACAATGCCGCCCAGTCCTGAATATTACAAAGCAGCTGTACAAGCTGAGCTGTGATTGGTGGCTACCTGCGCAACTGTGTGTCATTTTCAGTGGAAAGTGTGTGTCAAAATGGCCTCCTCGTGAGATGATAAAACCGACGGGTGGAATTCATATTCTCAAGATGCAATAATAATCATAGCTCCACGTTTCCAACTCGTGAATGCAGATAGAATGCATTACTGTAAAAACAACTTATGATTTGGCTTCTCTTTGAAATTGTAATGAAGGAAATAAAATGATTTTCATTCAATCTGTTGCGTTACATTCTACTTTTTGAGAATCAAACACGAGCGAGCGACTTCTTTTGATATGGCATAAGGATTCGAGGGTCGGATAGACCAAAAAAAAAAAAAAAAAGGTTAAGAAACGATTGCTGAACCAAATCGAACGATCATCTTAAAAAACAGCTCGTGATGCCCCACAAAGCGCCGTACTTTGTATCAGCCGATATCATAATGCGTTAAGTATCGCAGAGTCGATAAGATCTCCAGCTGGAAAGCAGAAGTTCTCGTCATGGGACGGCTCTTTTGGCAACAGCAAGGCTAACTGTGCTGATTAAGTTTAGGTTATGTAGCTGGAGCTGTTTTTCAACAAGTCATGATGATTCATTAAGGATAAATGCAGCAGATGGAGTTAGAACACTAACTGGTAGCAAGCTCGGTCACAAGATGACCAAGACCAGGACAACTGATTGTAATATTTGGCAGCATAGTCACCTCATGTCCGGTAGCATTGCCCGATTCTAATATTCTGGTAGCAATGCAGCTTCCACCATGTAGGTGCATAGCTGGAACTAATGATCGCTTGCGCATCTGATATCGTCCTATGGCTTAGGCAAATCCAAAGACCCGTCACATAGCAGAGTCCAAAGTCCCGTCGTATAGCAGAGTCCAGAAGCTCGACGCATTGCAGAACCCAAAGTCCTGTAGCATAGCCAATCCAAAGTCCTGAAGCATAGTCAAATCCTGCAGCAAAGCTGATCCTAATAGCTCTTAGCATAGTTGTTGCTAATTAGCATAGTTGATTATTACACTATTATCACTACCATTCCTAATTCTACAGTCCCATAGCACGCTGATTTCGACTTGTATTTCGTCTTTGACTTGATGTAGTTGACATTCATTGACGGGATTGAACACGAGAAGTAGATGGAAATGTTAGCTTCTTGCGCTAGGAAACCTGTGAATTTGGTGTTTGTGCATGGCAGGTCGTGAGGTATTAAAGGCTGTGCATTAAGCTTGGCCAGTGTTGACAAAAGGCTACATTCACACCCGCCGCTCAGGAAGATAAGACGGCAGGCGTGACCCGCTTGCAGCGCACAAGCATGGCGTCACCAAGACATTCCTGCAAACCTGTACAACCTCGTCAATGACGGCGTCTGTTGAGAACAATGCGTGCTCCGAAATAATCCCAGAAACTTGTGGATGCGTGATGACCATTGGCGAAGATTTGAATCACCCCCTCCCAATTAAGCACACAAAATAGATAACGTTTGAGCTGTTTCAAAAATAAAAAGGAAACCCTAAACTATCTAAAGAAATTACCACAAAATCTCAAAACATTATTTATATAGTTAAATCATGCTTGTTCCATTTTAAAACGTTAAACAGCATGGTGCTTTTAAATGTCTCGTGCTTGCCTGTTAGCACGAACAAATAGCACAAATAGCAAAAGCAGTCGCCATCTTTCAATGAGACATTTCACAATGCCAATTAAAGATGCCATTTTTATTTACTTTAACATGCTGGCTTGCATGTCAGGATCAGAGTTTGCGCTGATTTTTTATTTTATTTTTTTAGAAACATTACATTGAAGGCATTTCTATTTCTATTGATCGAGTGCCTGTTGTGATACAAGTACAATTTGAAAGTCATTATTATTTATTCTATGTTTCATTGCAACCGTTCAACATCCTGAAGAATTGAAATACTAAAAAGGACATACAGGTACTTTATTTTTCTCTAACGATCACTTTAGTAATAGCATTCAAAAAAGATGAGAGCTACAGCGGTGGAATATTTTGAAATTAGATTTTTTTTTTTATTCTTGACTAACTGGGTATTTGGTTAAAAACAGAATATATAGATATATTTAAACTTTGCAGCAGGTGACAATTTTACTCTGGACAATAACATTTTAGACAAATAACTCCATTTGGTTTATGAAAGGACGTGACGTCAACAACACTGTAGCGATTTGCGCGGACTACAACAGCACTTGAGTAAGGCTGATTTTCTTTAAAAGTGATCAATAGGAACAGCAACTGTTAATTGAGTCATTTACATCTAAAGAACTACTTTTAAAAAATCATTAGATAGCTCTCACCAGCCTATACGGGACAGTTAGGCGCTGCTAGCTGTTAGATGCTGCTAGCATCTAACACTGGTCATCGCTGGGGAGTGAATTTAATTAAGTTTTTTTTAAACATGCTTTATTCTCATAATTAGCAATTAAACCTAATTTTATGACAATGTAGTGTTGTTGACATCAGTCATGAGTCAAGTCAGCCGTTAGGCCACAAGACACAGCGGAGATTTGGTTCAAAATAAAAGTACCAACGCAGTGATGTCCATGTTATTTGGGAGGGTAAGGTTTGAACATGTTGCTGCGGTTAGCTTGACTTCTTCCTGAGAGGTACACTAAATAAAGGGGTACCCAAGGCAGAAAAAAAAAAAATTGCAATAGTTTCCGGGAAAATCTATGACAAATTGAAAGACATTGTCGTTATCATAGGAGTCCTACTGTGGAGTATTAAACTGGGCAACACAGCAAAGTGGAAATGAGTCAACAGCAGATACCATACAGTGGAAAAAGGACTTGTACAAAGCAGCCTGTTAAAAAAAAATAAATAAATAACACTGCCAACATGGAAAAGAGTCCAACATAAATACGCATACGGTACACCCACACGGCCTTCATCTATTACCTAACCCCGAGTTGACACCTTGGCTCATCTTGTTGCATGCCAGCCAAGTTTGTGTCCCCCGGGCCTGGTCGTGGCCTAAAAATAGCAGGGGGGAAGAAAAAGGGCTGCCCCCTTCTATCGCGCTACAGAAATCTCACATAAAGGATATGTTACTTTCTATATGATTAGAAAGTATGGCATGTGGACAAGTGGTTTATGAGCATTATACAATGTTAAAACCAGACCCCGCTGATTCAATTTTCAATTGAGGGTTTTATTGATTAATTCCATCAGATGGCTTCGATCACATAATATAATATTTGGATTAATTATGTCAATTGGGTTTATTCATTAAGTTTGATAGGGAAATATGGGTGTCATGTGGTAGACTGCTAATCATTATGTACTGATTTAAGGATCAATTCCGGAACACTAAGTACTTTCGGGGAACTCAAACTTGTTACATTTAAAATCGGTGGCAATTATAACAAATGCAAGTTTTGAAGGATTAAAGGCATTTTTAACACAAACTACCATAACTATCATAAAACTTACTGGTGTCCAAATTTACAATTGCCATTTTGAGCTGCTAACACAAAAAGCATAAAAATACAGTGACAATTCAATTTAATGATGCAACCACATAGATTGGTTAGCAGGATTAGCCTAAGTGTCACGGCAATTACAAACCATTAAGAGAACCCAAGAACCCTTTACTTCTAACAAAATATCATTAGAAACTGACGCTGTGGGTTCTCCGGGGTTTTAAACAATTTGTATTGGAACAAAGGCAGTAGCAAAACATGCAGTCAAAGCGTGCAACAATATGTATATATTCTTTATCCTCTTTAACAGTCGACTATTATTACTGCAGTTCATTCAGGTTCTGAGGCACACGAGCAATGCATTTAAAAATATTTCACACAGTATTTCAGTCCTGACATTTTGATTGTATCATGCGGTATATGCACAAAAGATGGCTCTCCTATCATTAAAGAAAAAAATCTTTACTCACGATTAATGGCCAAATTACTCCCTGCAAGAGTTATCCTGATACACATTCATCAATATTAAAAATTAACAGTTGGACTAAACAAATGCCACAAGGGAAGGGCTTTGTTCATGAGAAGTTTCAAGTGGGCTCTGTTTAAGACAAGCTAACACTTAGGCCAGGATGCCTAGCCAGCGATTAGATGACACATTACTGAAGGCTAGCCGGGTGAAGCTAACACAGCACTGCCTTGCACCAAATGTTATTTCGCAAAGCCTGCGCGGCTTTGCACCATTTCACTCACGTGAATAAAGACAATTGGCCAAGTTTCTTTTTTCCTGTCAGTCACCGAACTGGCTTGCTAAGGCAACGGCGTACAATTCCCACTGCACACGTCGCACTGACAAAATCATTCAAAGCACAATTTATGATGTTTGGCGATGCTAACACTGCTAGCGCGTTGACTCCCAGCGACGTCAGCCACCTTTGGCCGCCAACGTGGCCTCAAGGCCCGGCAAGCCCGAATAACCGGAGCCCGAGGAGGCGGCGGGGGCCCGTCGGCGGCTAACTTAAAATGGCGCTGAAAGCTCGCTAGCTCGCAGCCGTCGAAGAGTCGCCGGAGTGAGCGTAAAAATACATGCGGAACCCCAGCAACACGTCGAGGCGAGCCGCCTGGACGCTTGTCACGGAACTGACACGTTGCGACGAGCTTTACCTTTAAACTTGAGGTCGGAAGGAGGCTCAAGAACGAGGACCTGGTCCAACTTTGACATTTTAGCTAAAGAGGAGGGGGGCGAGAGTGTGGGAGCGGGTCACTACTGATTAATGGAAGTCTCTCTCCTTGCTAGGCTAGTCGCTCCCTCTTCTCTACACGGAGTAACAACGTCGACGTGCACGAGCCTGTGGCTATACTAGTACGTGAGCGCGCACGCAAGGCAGCGAATGCCGGTACGTACATGCCTACGTAAGCACGCACGTACGTACGTACGTACGGATGCGTCTGATGTTTTTTAATCACAAAACCAAATTAATTTATTACAAGTAATTCATTCCATAGTAAATATATCACATAACGAACAATGTGAAATTAATACTTTTTTTTCAATAATTGAAAAAATATTAAACAAGAACATCGTACAAGTCAAAACAACAAACACTCCAATCCAAGTAGCGGGGTATATAGAAAGGCGAAAAAGCAATAAAATAAAAACAAAGATTAATAACATGATAGTAAAAGGAAGGGCTGTGTAACAAATCGAATGATTTCGATTAATTCGTTATTTTAAAAATAATGATCTTTTGAAAATGAGTAAAAGAATGAAACCAATGATATGCACAATAGTTATTAACTTTTAATTGTTACATTTAAAAAAGTTCTGCTCAAGCTATGAATGGAACAACATCGCGCAGCCTTAGTAGAAGGTTATAGTATATGTATGAGAGTTCATAAGAATATATTTAAATAAAAGCAAATATTTTTTCTGTGCCTTTCAAATGGATGTCTCATTAAAAGAATGTATTGTTTAAAGTCGTTATAGGCATTGAAGCATGGTTTTCGTCCAAGAAATCTGCAGAAATGCGATATTTTCACAATAACAACAAATTAGTTGATCACTCAGATTCTCTGCAGACCATATTATCTTTAAAACGAAAAAAAAAACAATACATTCTTCCAAGCTGTCCTGACATTTCTTCAAATTTTACTGTGAATGAAACCACCAAAATAAATGTTAATTTCAATGAATAATTATGTAAAAATATTTATTGAATGATAAATTAATTTATAAATTAAATGTTAGTAAAATGAAAACATATAATTTAATGAGTTAATACAATTATATACATATATATATATATATATATATATATATATATATATATATATATATATATATATATATATATATATATATATATATATATATATATATATATATATATATATATATATATATATATATATATATATATATTTTAAAATATCTTTTTGAAAGCTCTTGCTTATATGAATTTCAGCTGGACAGAATTTAGATTAATTTGAATGATATCTATTCTCATTTTGATAATTTATAATTGTTCCATAGTACTGTAGATCGCATGTCCCAATTTGTTATTTACAGTAGAGCTGTCTAAACACATTTCTCCTGCAGCAAAGTGTGATATAGCTTGAAAAACTAAAACTAAAAACTACATTTTTTTTTAGATTTTTTGGCTTTTGAAAAGCATACACATATCCATAAAATTTTATCACAATCAGAAGAGGTCACATCCAATGTGGTTAAGGGTGCAATAATTACCAAATTACATTAAGGAGAAGGAATAAAACTTAAATAGTATCAGTTAAAATGACTAACAACCCTTCACAAATTTGCTTAAGATTGAATCTAGTTATAGTCTAAAATTAAGACTATAATCAATTAAACTCAATTGCACATTTATTACAGTAGGTAGCAGTGAGTCTTTCATTTAATCGTTGTCGTATATTCAGGAAAATCAATGCACAACTTGACTAAAAAATATTGTGATCAACGTTCCAATTTTCTAGATTAAGTTGCTTTCATTCTATTCAGATGTAAATCAGCCCAGATGGTAGCCTTCTTCAACAGTTGAGTTTCCAAGATGGCGGCGTGACCGGATGGCGGCTCGGATGGCGACGCATTCCAGCTTCTCATGTCAATAGGACAAAGCTACCCTGACAGTTACGGTAGCCTTGCATGTTAGCTGCGGTGTTTGGCTTTTTTTTTTCGGTTTGCAGTTTTTACAAACTGTCATTAAATGTCTCATGGGATTTTTGTCTTGTCCCATCCTTAATGATAACTATAGAACAAGGAAAATACACTTATTGAATTACCTGAATTACTTATTGAACTTGTTTAATGTCTCTCAGGCATTTTTAAAGAGTTTAAAACAATTATACTCGCTGCATCTTTTTTTTTGCATTCAAAATCAACTAAAATGTTACACAGGCCCTGTATGTAGAGCTTTTCAAGATGGCTCCCAAATTGTCCTCACTTGGACCCATCTTCGTGGAAATGGGCTAAATAAGATTGCCCGTAATTGTGTTAGCCAAGGAAAAAACAAAAACAAATGTAAAAGAGTATAACATTGACAAATTACGATTTTATTACAGTACACTGATTAGATGCATAAACAAGTTAGAGCGGTTACATGGAGACGCTCAGTCCTTTGAAAAAAAATCATCTGATTCATGCATAACGGCACTTTAGGGAACGTCAACTCATTTGACATCCGGTTCGTGTCGCATGATGGCTTCAGAGTGTATTAACAATGAGTCCAGCATGAAGTTTTGACACGTCGGAAAACCTTGTTTTAAAAACACACTTTCAAAGGGAAGTCAAGTCATGTTCTATGCGCCCCAACTAGTCGAATAATATTGTGTTTGTGGAATATAAATTGAGCAGAAAAATCCACTCATTTTTATCCAGCTCATGGGGCAGCCATTTTAATTACTCTCTTTTCTGGGATTGGTCACGTGACATTTTGTGATGTCACTGTCAGTCGACAGCAAGTGGCAAAATGGCCGCCGCAGGAGGGGGGTAGAAGTCAGGGGATTTTTCTGCTTCATTCGTTTTCCACAATCTCAAAAAGAATCGAAATACTGGATTTAGGCGCACAGAACACATTATGGTACAGAATATTTTTTACTTTACTTCGTCGTTAAAAAGATATTCCGCGCTTGTTAGTTAATTGTATTCAAATATTTTTTACATGCTTAGTTTATTCAATCCCAAAGATATGTTTTAATGTTTTTTTAAGACTCCAGATATTCGGTCTCTGGTACTTATTTACATATATTTTATTTTTTCAAAATTTTTGGCTGAAGGATTTCCTAAAAGTGACTGGTAATAATTTAATTAGGTATTAAAGTTATCACTTATTTGTGGTAATTAAGAACTAAATGAATTGATTACCTTAGGTAATTAAGTACCACAGTGATGGATTATTTTAGGTATTTAGGTACTAAAGTAATGAATTACTTTCACCAATACAAAAGCAAATATTATAATAGAGTTATTGAGTATTTTATGTTCAAAAGTATTCAATTAGGCACTATAGTATACTAAAGTAACCAATTTCTTTCGATAACAAAGTACTCAATCAGATTATTAAAGCACTAAATTAACTTAGGTTAATTTACGTTACTAAAGTAAAAAATAATTGATTACTTTTGGTACTAGAGTACTAAAGTAGCCAATCAAGTACAAGGATTTTAATGTCTGGACTTTAAAAAAAAACATAAAATGTCTTTCGGACTCAATGAGTTTAGGAGTTAAAAAAAAAAAAAAAGAGAAGCAACCCTTTTGGGTAAAAACGAAATTAATATATGAAAACCATTCCCTGTAGTGAAACCATAGAACAGTATGTGGCGGAACCTCCAAAGTGGAAAATCACTCCAGCTAAGTGAACAACTAAAGGATGATCTCAACTAATGAGTGCTTAAATTAATAAGAGTATAATTACAACTTTCTCTTTCTTCTTCAAAAGACAATGTGTAGATTTAGTGCCATCTACTGGTGAACTATACGAATGCAATTATTTTTGAAGCACTCTGACAGCGACACTACTTCTGCAAAAAAAAAACGCTGTTACTTTTTATATGTAAAAAAATCATAAATTAAATTATGATTTTGAATGAAAAAAATCAAAGGAGAGCAACTTTGATAGCCCTCATAATTAGCAATTGCCAGACCGACAATTCTGTTTTAAAATATGTGATACGTTATTTTTTACTGAACTTCAGAGTGTTTTTTGTGAATGATTTTTCCTTTCACCACTGGATTGCGCTAATTTTTCACAAATTGTCACCCAAAAAAATCTAGTATTTTCATCCCTAAATTTAAGTCTCACAAACATGGCGGCTTTTTTGTCCTGTAAAATATTTATTTTTCCACTCATGGAATTGCCAATTTTTCACTCGTATTACGAAATTGTTGTTGCAAAATCACAACAATTTTTTGGTGGGGAAAAGTTTTAGATTTTTTTTCACAGTACACCTTGTGTCAGAAAATTCTTGTGTTTGAAAAAAAATCCTCATTTAACGATCTTATTGACCGAAAATTACAACCGTAGAACCAAAAGTGTAAATGGAAAAAAAGAAGCTTCCTGTTCCCTTTCGGACATGACGTTTCCACCATGGAGGTCAGTTCATTCAGCATGTAAACAATTCTAGTTAAAGGCAGGGTGCCAATGTTCCAGCAGGAGACGCTGTACTGTAAGTATGCAAGCATGACAGCGATCTCTTACACAAGCATATTTGAGCACCTGTGTGAGTGTGCTACTCAAGTGCATGTCATTGAAATTCAATGTCCATGTGCCACAACTGTAAAGAGTCTTAGTGCATTGAAAGTAATGAGAGAAGAAGGGAGGGAAATGTTTTGAACGCAGCACCGGAGGAGATGTTTGATTTGCTACAAAAAGTTGTTTTTTTTCTGAGGTTAAGCCACACGTTGGGAGTATTAAGGCCACACTGAAAAGAAAAAGCAAAATTGACTTCAAAAGTTACAGGAAAAGAACATAACTTTTACAAATGGGTACATTTATCGCATATATTACTTTTTTTTAACTTTATTATCACCTTTAAAAAAATCAATATTAACGTATTCACCGTCAGCCCAGTAAAATTGGATATTTGACGAGTATTGCCGTAAATGGTAGGGAATGACTTTTTTTTTCCTTTTCATAGTGGTCCTTCGAATTCTTGTGGCATGAAGACAAGTGATGTTTTACACGGCAGCTGTGACCTTGAGAGTTTGCAGATGTACTAGCAGCACCTCCTAGTGGACGGGGCCGGCTGGCGGGTCAGTTTGAACGACTCGGTGCTTTCCACTTCCGGGTTTTCCAGCGGCGGGATTTGTTTGCCTGAAATGAAAAGGTGTCGAAATGACAGTCATATCGTTTTTGAAAGAACAGCTTTTTCAACATTTTTATTCAAATCGATAGTAGCTTTTGTCGTGTTTATGAACTCATTCAATCCCAAAGACATAGTGTTATGTTCCTTTATAGTCCAGACATTACAGGGAGAATGTGTAAAATTTAGACCGATTTTCATTACGAACAGCAGGGGGTGCTGCATTTAACATTGTCTGTAGCTATAATAGACATGGCGGCCCCCGAAGAAGTGCCACCCCCCATGTAATATCATTTCATGATAACTAGACCTATGATCATATTTAAAACATACTGTTGGTCGTCAAGAACACAATTATTTGCAAGTTTTTGAAATTTATAATGTAATGAAAATGGTCGGAATCTTACACATTGTCCCTTCAAATCCCAGGTTATTATTTAAATATATGTTTTCTTTTTTTAATTCAAATGGTTAGGTGGCTGGTACTAAATGAATTAAAAGATAAAAGTTTTTTGTTTTTTTTTGTATGACATGGCGATGAAACCTACTGATCTTCTGGAAGAGCTCCTCCACGTTGACGGCATTCCTAGCGCTGGTTTCAATGAAGATAGCAGCAATGGATTCAGCAAACTCTTTGGCCTCCTTCATGGGGACTTCCCTACAATGTTAGTGTTACATACCAGTCAGATGAGGCATTGTTTTTGTTGTTGTTGTTGAGGATATCAAATTAATTCCTGCAATGAATGCAAATCAGGGCTAATATTTTGCTCATTACAAAAATTCAATTTTTTTCTGAAATTCAAAATGTTCCCATAAAAATTCATTGGGTCATTTGCCAGGGACACACGCAACAGATTCAGTATAAAATTTCCACACATTCAATTCACCTTTGTTATTACTTTCAAAATGCCCCAAATTCTTGCTTATTGGGTTTTTTCTGTAATTTCAATCTTTGTGGACCAAATCAAACTGATCCAACTTTAAACTCAAAATCTTATACCTACGAGAGCCAAATGTTGCCATTACCATAAATTCTACATTTCCACCATTTTGATACTCACAAGAACGTGTTTTTTTTTTTTTTTTTTTAGGGTTTTCCCTCTGTACATTCTCCATTTTATTCCCTGCATTATTTCAATGGTCATTGTGTCTGGTGTGTGCATCTTGGCCACTAGAGGGCAGTAAAATACATATAGATTTACAAAAGACGCCTGTTGCAACTCAGCCGCCTGTAATAATACTTGTTTTTAAGAGAACGATAAAGAATATATGCCTGTGAGCATTATTGCATGCTCTGTTTTCATGTGTTGATACTGTTTGTGCTCAAAAGTAAACTGTTGCTGGGTTTTCTGGAACAGAAACTGGAACATTTATGCTTGTTTCGATTGCCCTTCTGTGACATTTAACACTAGCATTCAATTAGCAAACTTTGGCAAGACAACGTGTGACCTGATGTCTCCTAAATCGTTCTTGTTCCCTGCGATGGCGACCACAATGTCCTCCGGCCCGTGTTCCTTCAGCTCCTTCACCCACTTCTTCAGTGTTTGGAAAGAGTCCTGCTCACACACAGTTGGCAGAAAATTACGGGGACACCTTCACGTGAAAATTCTTCATTATTATTATTCTTGCGTCCGATGAGGAGCTTACCAGTTTCGTGATGTCATAGACGATGACAGCAGCAGCTGATCCTCTGTAGTACATGGGAGCTAATGAGTGGAACTACAAGGGAGGGGACAATGCACTTGATTAATGGGGATGTCAAACCCAAAATATTTTTTACATCTCAGGAGGTGGCCGTTTTGCCACTTGCTGTCGGCATAAAATGACATCATAGTTTCACAAAACCACCAATCGTGGCTCAGCTTGTGAATGTCACATGAGCAAATTCAGAAAAATGTCAGCCGTGCTCAGTCATTACCTGTGATTAATTTTTCAGTCGACAAGAAGGCCACCGACAAAATGGCCACCCGATGAGATGGCTTCAAAACTGGTGGATTTTGTTGTCATATTTCATAAGACTAGTGGGTACACATGGAACATAGCCCTAAGAAAATTTAGGGTTGACTTCCCCTCTAAGGAAAGGCTGTCATCAGAAAAAATGATGTATTATTATTGATTATTAAATTGTTATTATACATTATTGTGTCTATTTTCCTGTTTTTTTTGCTCGATCGCATGGAATCTCAAACTAATACAAGACAAAAATACAGACAATGATAATAACTAGGGTTAGGTGTATATATAATACAAACAATGACAATAAATTAAAAAAAAACTAATGCGAAATGTTTGGAAAGTGTATCACAATTACTTATTAATTATCATAACATACGATTATTTGATTTGTTTTGAAGTATTTCATGAGTTGATATAATATAGGTAATCATTTTTGGTTTCACTCCCTTTTTTTTTTATAAACTTTTTATTTTACAATTTGAATTTTATTTTGAAATAGAACCTAAATCATTTGTCCACACAACTATGAAAAGTTATTTTCAAAAAATTGGTCAAAATAGGGTTAATAAGCAATAATTTTTTCAACATAATGTGTCATTTATTTGTATTGAACCTGGTACACATTGCTTAATGTACCAAATATTAAACATTTTGTTTAAAAAAAAAATAGATTGTGTTAAAAAAAAAACAGAGCCGTGTTTAATACAGTGATATTTTTGCTCAAGATCTTACGATAAAAATCTTATATGAGCTCATGCCTAATTGTGTGTAGTTTTTACTCCTACTAGACAGGTGTGTATCGTGATATACATATATTGATATTGAATTATTGCCTTGCAACAAAGTATTTCTTTGATGACATTTTGTAACGTTTTTGGCCAGGTCTAATTATAATCTGGAGAGGGGAGGGGTGTTGCCTTTGTTGATTAATTTCCCTGCAGCCAAATGAACATGATGCAAGGCTAGCGGTGTCCTCGTGATGGCCGACGCTAAGGCGCATCATGATGTTTCACGGCTGACAGCGAGTCGGTCACAAGAGAACACCATACATGATGGGGGTATGCGAAAGAAATCAAAGTATGCGAACAACAACCCAAAAAAGAAGGGGGGAAAAAAAGTATGTCACCCGTTCCTGTCCTGCAGTGTCCCAGATGAGAAATTTGTGCAACTCGCTACCGGATGGCACCGTCTTGGTTAGGAATGAGGCTCTAGAGAAGGACATGTAGCATTAAAAAACTGTATTTAGCAGTAAAGTTTGTTTAGCATTTGTGATGGTGTAAAATCTCACACAGAGTACAGTTTGACTTTGGAATAGATTACTTCTACTCCTTCCTCTCAGAAAAATTGAAGTGCAACTGTAGCAGACTAGCCACTAAACTAGTGCTAAACTGGTCCTTGGCTGTGCTCTCACCCTATCGTGGGGCTGATGTTGTGGTCAAAGTGATCCTGGACGAAGCGACACACTATGCTGGATTTGCCCACACCTGTGTCCTACAATCACACAACACACACACAGACACACGAGAAAAGGGAAAAAAAAGCGATGATTAATTCAGGAAAAAAAAATTGATCCAAATCATGCAAGATAACTAGAAATTAGTTATAGAAACTAATAGTAATAGAGCGCCACAATATAGTATATGCCACTTGTTTCCACAATTTAGTTAGCACGTATTATTTGCAATGGTGTAAAATTTCACAGATTATTAACTCTTTCAGTGCTAAGCGTTATCAGAAAAGGCAACCCCCTGATCGCATCTTTTGTAGCTATCGAGCGAAACACTCCCATCAAACGGTCATGCTTAATTACTACAGTGCTCTCCGTAAACTTAAAATTAAGAGATGGACAGTGGTGTCTTTCTAATCATAAAAGAAAAACATTTTTAAAAACTTAAAACACTGGTAGACAGCAAGTATTTTATATGACCATAACTCTTGTCGCTATCAAGGATTGTTAAAGTTAACCTAGCATTAGCTACAGACTATTGCAGGAGTGTCCAAACTTTTCCTCTTTGGGTCCAATACAGAAACAATGATGAACCTAAAGGCCTTTTTTGCTTTAACTAATTAAACACTGTAAATAAAGCTCATTGAAGCAAGCAAGCAAATGTATTTAGTCTAAAATGTAGTAATAAAAATGTAGTAGAACGTACTCAATGTAGTAATAAGAAGCTGCTACATTAAGGCTTTATTTTAAAAATGATGAGGCAAAATAGGATTTTTTTTATACTCCTGACACTGTCCATCAACAAACATTTTTATTACCTTTTTAAAATAGCATTGCGTGCCACGTCAAAATGCAATGTTAGCAAATGCCTCGGGTCACTAAAATTGAATTGAATTGCCTTTATTGGTTTTGCATTAGTGCGAACAAACACACCAACAAATATGAAAAATTTAGAGTATCAAAAACTTTGATATCTTCCGAATAAAAACTGTTCTTAAACCTATTTGTTCGAAAATATAGCAATCTGAAATGGATGCTCGCTTGGTAGGCCATAAATGTCTATCAATTCACTTGGCACTCATTTAACTTTTAATTATTTTAGTTATTCAATGAATCATTTGTTAGTTATTTGTTTAATTGACTAACTCTGCGATTACGTCATCAAAAATGTTGCATATTTGCATATTTGCAATTTTAAAAATAGAACGACAGAAAAGTCATAATGCAGTGAACGTTGTTATATTTTTGACTTAAGAGATACGACTTCTGCTATGAAGCTAACTACACTTAAAAGGCTTTCAAGTCCATGGCGGTGACGTAACGTAACGTCAGAATGCGACGAAAATGTTCCCAAATTGTCAGCTGCTCTTCTGATGATTTCTTTGGGGGGGCAAACTTTAGCGTGTCATCAACAGGTTACATTTTCAGTATTTTCGCGCAAAAAAAAATCGACATTGAAGATCGCATGATTACTGTGAAGTCCAACAAACTAGGTTAGCTTAAAAAAAAAAAAAAAAGAGTATTGTACATCGAAGGAATTTCCCCAAAATGGAGGGATGTAAAATAGGGTGCCACTTACCCCTAAAAGACAGACTTTGAGCTCCCTTATCGCCATGGTGTGGCCGAGGTGATTTAAATCATTCTACGTCAGCGTTCAATCGCGGTCTTTCTCTTGTCATGCTTGAAAGTGGAACTTTTGTTCAGCGGCAGGCTCCACTCTACGCAGGAGAGAAAAACCAAGCCCGGACTGTCTGACTTGCTGACCATCAGCAAGAACATCCCGCCCCAAAATGAAACGCACATCCTGTGATGGATTCCAAATTAAGAACATTTAAGAAGAGTGGGGTACAAAACCCGCTCAAAGTGAAGACATAAGGTTAATTAATAAGAATTTAATAACCATATTATTGTTTTTTGGCTAGCAGACTGTGGTAGTTTTACTACCGTAGATGATTATTTTAGAAAAAAAGTATTTTTACTTTGCTAATTTCCTGTCTTACCTTTAATGACTACTTGTAGCTTTACACATGATTTGCCCATCGGAAACAGGGCGGATAGCAAAATCGGTTAAAATAACATTTTGGCTTAATAGCGTTTGAATTTATTGCACATTAATACTACGAACTCCCTCGTTAAAATGAATATACTGTATGTACTAGCAATTGTGTAACGTTAATAAAATGGGCACATACATCCAGCGTTGTAATGCTGAGTGAATTTTAAAAATATATACTTGGCAATGTTTGGTTGTAAATCAATCAAGTTACACAAAATGGATGTTTTTTTATTTCTCACAACATAGAAGTGTTTCAGTCACAGGGTTATTTTTATGATAACACACTGGATCACAAGACCAGATGCAAGCATACAAGTCAGTTAATGCGAATATAAAACAATTAACATGGAAGGGAATGAAAAATATGAAATGTCGCACCCACGCCTCTAACAAATAGCAAGAAAAGAACAGGAGAGTGTTTAACAAAAATATGCCAAAACACATGAGAAATCATCACGAAAATTCCCATGGAGATGATTGCACACTAACACTCTTTCCAGTTCCAGACATTTGTTAGCTACATTATATTTCTGCATACTTTATTATATATTACCAGAAAAATGTATTTCCATCCAGGTATAACATAGTTGAAATATTTAAAGCCATTATACGTATTCAAATAGCTTTTCTCTTATTTAATCAGTCTTCATTTTGGCACAGTGTAATGGTGACACGAATTTATGAAAAATATAGTACATTTAACATGTTTGTCATATGTCGGGGGTATTTGTGTCCTTCTTGGTTTGGTTATAGTTGTCAAGATTTACACATCGGACCACATCAAATGCCCTCATGGATCAAATAAGATCCACGGTCCGCAGTTTTGAAACCAATTCAAACTATTGATTTAAGGTGTTAAGTGCTTTCTGAATGTCATTTAGTTGTAAGAAGAAGAACTAGCAAAAACATTTAAAACGAAAACTAGTTGCAGCAAGCCCATATTGAAGTTATCAGAGCGTTTTCAAGATTTATAATTATTACGAATATTGCTTTCAGATGAAGCAATAATAAAAATACTTAATTTTTAGCTTCAAAATGAATAACAATGTCTTCAACTGAAACATCGGCAAGACCTTTACATCTCTGCCATTAATTTGTTAATGTTTACGTGAAAAGACGATTGGGGGTGGGGGTTCTTTTGGGTTGCAAGTAGTGAAATCAATGATGAACCAGGTCAAAAATCAATTTGCAACAAACTTCACTGACTCACACCATATTAAAGGCTACGACAAAGACTTTCCGGATTTATAGCTATTTAGTCAATATGTTTTCAAAAAGCTTTTTGAAAACATCAATATAAGCAGGTGGCTCAAAAATCAAACATTTAAAACAAACCTCATTGAGTCGCACGTCATTTTAAAGGCCACGACAAGAATTTTCCAGATCTGTAATTTTTTGGTCAATATGTCACCATAAGATGAAGCAATGATGCAGAAACTACGGCATGTTTCTTTCTTTCAACTTAGCCTTATATGTTGCCGTCCCGCCTGTCTTTGCTGGGCGACGGCTTGGTGGGATCCTTCACTGTCTTTCCGGCGGGTGCCACAACAGAAGTAGCAGCGGCGGTACTACTGCCGGCGCTGCTGTCGGCAACCTTGGCTTGCTCCTCGCCGCTACCTCGGGCCTCCGGGCTGGGCTGCGCGGGCGTGGCTTGCTCGGTTGAAGTGGGCGGCGGGGGCGGAGGTGGCACGGCGAGCTCCTGCTGTAGCTTGTGGCTCTGCAGGAGGCGCAGCTGAACACGCAGTTCCAAGATGGCCTCCTGTTCCTCGTGGATGGCCTGGTTCAGGTGGGTGTTCTTGTTCTGTGATGTACAAGCCAGTCGGTTACCATAGCAACAAGAGACCTCTTGAGAGAGTTCAACCCAGGAAGCCATGTGTCTTCATTACAGTTGTTTTGGAATAAGGACAACAGCACAACAGAGTAATTTAATTTATAAAATCAGAGAGAAATAAGATCATTAAAAATAACGAGTTAAAGCATATTGTACATCATGATTAATCATTGCCTTTCTAAAGTGAGAGCTGGTCACCATGGGGAAGTATACTACAGTTATGCAGACACTACCAACTGTCACTCCCAAGTTGCAGCAATATTAGTCGTTTTTTCCAGAGGATGAATAATGTAAGCCTGTTAGTATTGCTATTTTGTCTGTCTACATGTGTTGCTGAACCTTTTTGTCTTCAAATATACTTTTCTTTTAGCAATGGGAGCAAACTCAAGATGCGGGGGCCAGATCCAGCTGGCCACATTATTTCATGTCTCATATTTTATGAAGCCGTATCTCTCACCTTGTGGCTGTTGTAATAATAATGTGGTTTCACATTATGTGTTAGCATTATTAGGCTTGCTAGTAGTCTCTTTGAAACATTGTTTGCGTCCAAATTGCAGCTTTTGTGAAATTTGTTGACATCTCGCTAAATTACGTTAGAAACCATTTTTTTGTTGTTGATTTTTAAGGCATGTCTTTCCCTACTCCTTACTTCCAGCTCCTCGTTTTGCTTCTGAAGGTCCTCTAGGATCATCTGCAGCTCCTCCTCGTCCTCGCTTTCGCTCTCACTCTCGGACGAGTACTCTTCGGTCTCGCTGCGACCCTGCTGACGACTGGAGAGGAACATTGAGGAACATAGTTGGTGCTGTAACACAAGGATAATATTTCCACTGTCTTACCTCTGGATGTCTGCGATCTCCGCCCGCAGCCTCTCGATCTCCTCCTTCTCTGCAGCAATCTGTCGACGCAAAACTTGCTCTAGAGAGATTAATTCCTCCTGCTCTGTCAGGATCTCATTTTCCTGATGGGACAAGTGGATACAATTTATTCATAAGCTCCTTTCTTTGTCATTTGTATTCTAATGTTGTTGGTGGCGAGGCCCTCACCTGTGCCAGTAAGAGGTTAACCACTTCCTCCTCGTTCTCGGTCATCTCCTCTTTAGAAACGTCTTCCTTGGACAGGCTAGCAATCTCCTGGGCAATCTTGGTCTCACATTCCTAAAGCGTCACAAAAATGAGTCACCATCATGATGTCACTGTAAATCAACAAAGGTGACGGCATTTGAAAGTGAGATGTTCATACTTGTCGTTTGGCCTCCCTCAGCTTACGCTTGAGAGCGGTAAGGATTCTCTGGACCTCCCAAAGACGTTCCTCTTTGGACAAGTCCTTCACGCCGGCTTGCAAATCCCTGTGCAGGCAGTTGAGCAGGAACTCCTACAAGAATTTGTTCCGTTCATACAGAAAAGTTTAACTGTTACCACTCCTCGTCATACTTTTGTCTAGAAAAAAGTAACAAACTTCAGTGGGACACTGAGGGTAGCAAGAAAATGGGGCACTGCAGCTAAGGGGAGATTGTGGACTGTAGTGTTTAATTTTTGCATTACTAGGTACAAGTCAAAAGTTAAAGGAGAAGTTAAAGGAGACTAATTCTTCACCTGTCGCCTTATCTCCTCTTTGATGCTGTCCTGGGTCTCGGGCAGTGCTGGCATGGTGGCCATGTTGGACCAGCGGAGCGGGCGCACCGCCTGCTTCAGGACTATGTCACCAAACAGCTCTTTTACATGCGTGAAAAACATGTAGAGAACCCGGTTTCCAATCTGAAAGAGTGGTGAGAGTGGATTATGTATGATCTGTAAACGAATGCACTTTGTTACATTTAAGATTAGGTTTATTTTGAATTTTAGTCGAGAATGATTCAAGCGGGAAAAAAAAACAGTCAAAATTGCACCTGTATGGTGGGGTTGAGGACAATGGAAATGTTCTGGATGTTCATCTTGGTGTCAGCCTCCTTAGCGATGACGTGATCCATGTGCGTGATCAACCAGCTGAGCAGGAGGCGGCTCTCGGCCGGCGTTTCGGCCAGCAGCCGCTGGAACTCGGTCACCTTGTCGGCTTCCGCCTGCCGGCCGCAGGCGTCCTCGAAACGCTGCGCCAGGTCCCGGCCCAGAAGGTTGTCGGGCAGCTCGCGCAAGTACTGCTTGAGTAGACTGGCCACTGTGTGAGGGTCATACTCCTCCAGGCAGGGGCACTCTTCTCTGTCGTAGGCTGTCTTCAGCTCATCCACCTTGGACTTCATACCTAACAGGACCACAGAATATTATTATATATTCTGGTCTTTTCTTTTTGGCTGCCCACCTACCCACTCTCAATCAAAAATACCTTGCAAAATGCTGTTGTTTTTTGCGTCTTTTTTTTTTTCTAAGTCTGTACTTTGTAACAGCAATTTAATAGTGCTTTTTTTAATCAAAGTCCTTTTCCCATGTCTTTGTTTTTTTGGTTACAAAAACAAGCAATAAATGAATCCGTATTCAATAAACGATATTCATTTTTTTAATGATTCAATATATGTAAACTTTATGGTGTCATACATCACTCTAGTTACTAGAGTAACTAGATTTACTAGAGTCTAGTAAATTAAGTATAAGGTAAAGGAACTCTGAATTAATACAAAAACGATTTGTTTACTACTTCAATTACTTGTCAACTTTCTTCACACTTTTACTTGCCGTCTTTAAAGGGTTCACTGTGACAACTCGACAAAATTCTACCAAACAAATAAGTCATAAATCAGATTACATCAACAATGCTAACAAATCTGTGGCTTTATCACAAATGGAGTGTACTTCTTAAACATATCTGCACACTAGACCAGTGGTTCTTAAACGGGGGTACATGTACCCCGGGGGGGACGTGAAGGCACTTCAAGGGGGTATGTGATATTTTAACGGTGTCCCTGTAGGTATCAGCAGAATCTAATTCAATGCTGTGACAGGAAAAGTATTTTTTTCTTTTCAAATTAAGAGCATATTAATTGGAACATGAAGTCAATCCTATTTATAGAGTGCTTCAAGGCAACCACTGTTGCAATCAAAGTGCTGCACGTGTTGTAAAAACCAATCTTAGCAAGTGTTCTGGCTGGTTGTCCCCTTTTACAAACTTAGTCAAGCGCCTTATAACACATTTCATGGTGTTAGCATACCTGAGACACGATAGATGCCCTCACACTTCATCCCATAGTTCTCGATGTAGTCCACACACTCCCTGAAGATTGCTGGTAGCTGGATGCCATCATATAGCGCAGTCCGCTTGACTGCCTCTGCAAGCGGTGCACCGAAGATGGGCCTGAAGGCGGGCAACTCTGCCGGCAATGCCTCCGTCTCGCTGGCAGGGGCGGCAGCGGCGGTGGGCTTTTTCTTCTTCTTCTTCTCCTTCCACTGTTTGACCACATCAGCGGCTGTCAGGTCCTTGGATTTCTTGTCTTTGGCTTCCTTGGGGCCCTTCTCCTTCACTTTGAAGTCCTTCTCTTTCTTCTTGGAGAAGCTGGGCTTCTTGAACACGTGGATGCCCTTGGAGCGCTTCATCTTGGACGGGCTCTCGGCCTCGTCTGCCGAGCTGTCCTCCTGGAAGGCGGCATATCCCTCCGCTGGGACGAGCGAGCGAGAGAGAAAGAGAGAGAGAGAGAGAGAGAGAGAGTGTGTTCTGGTTAGTTCTTCTACATGAGGAACAGGAAGGGAGGTCAAGAAAAAAAAGCGGGGTACTTGGAAAAAAAGAGGTCAACCACTATGTAGCACAACTCCCTTGTGCTTCAACCTCTCTCATTAAAATCATTTATAGTCTTGAAAAAAATGGGTGTTCAACTTATGCCGAGGATTTAAGAACTAAAGGTTGGTGAGTGGGCGCAAGCGTCCCCAAACTGTCTGTCACCTCCCGCTCTTAGAAGACCGGAGATAAAATTAAAATAGCGCTCACTTCACGTTGCTGTGGTAACCCTGTCGAAAATCGCGTACAACTTTGGTAGTTTTCCTTTTTTATGATGTATTTTTTAAAGGGCGGGGTAGGGGGCACTTTTTTTTGACAGAACCAGCTCTTACTGCGCTTTTCCTTCTTCTTAAACTTGTTCTTCTTCTTGCTGTGCTCTTTGTCATCATCTGACACATATGCGTCTGGTGCCTCATGGTGGAGGCCATCGTGCGGCGGCGATGGGTCACCGGTGCGGTACAAGCCAGGAAATTTCGTCGGGCTGATCTCCTCCGAGCTGGGGGTGCGCGCCACACCGCCCGGATGCTCAGCCCGCCGCTGCTCGGCAGGGCTGCTGCTGGGTGGCAGGAAGCACTCGGTCATGATGGCTGGGCTGCGTCGATCACGCCCATCCTGCCATCACTCCTGTCAAACAATCACTCGTAAGTCACTCGTACGGATGCAGGGGTCAAATTATTTTAGAACCGATTATTAGAGGGATCATCCCATTAATCAGATAGAAATATATTTACATTAATGAACACAATAAGCATAGGAGTTGGGGGTATTTTTGTCCATTTGGGGTCACCATCCTCACATTCTACGGTAGCATGAATGACTCTAAGTGTGAATGGCTTTTCAAGGCAGAGCCTGCTGAGTGCCACTAGCGTCAGCGAGTGTGAAAATAAGAGTCAGCCTGAATCTTGGCAATTGACAGAATGAATTTTTTCCACCCAAATCATGACTTCAGTCCTATACAATTGTCACTTTAATTAAGTAAGTGCCGACTTTTTCATTTCATAGCATATAGATTTTTTTAAACATGTACAGTAAAATGCATTTTCAACATATAAAAAACTACTTTGCATTTTGTTTCAGGTGAACTCATCTGAGTGAATAGAGGGACTTACTGCGTGGCTAGCTGGTACTTAACAGTTTCTGAAACTAGCATTTTTATGTGAACAAGTTACAGGATAAATTAACTATTTTTTTAGTTCAATTAAGTTAGACAAAAATAAACGCTGGAATTCAAATGTGATAATACATTCCACTTATCAGCATTACATTTATCAGCAATATAAATGCAATATAAATCAGCAATACGACGATCAAATCAATGCGTGCCATTTTGTAATCAATTTAATAATTTTCGATATACTTCTTAATTAAACACTTGAAATTGAAACAGTTATCATCATCACGTAGGAAGAGTTGTCAGCTGATATGTAAAAACCTGTCAATACGGGTGAAATAACGTCTTTAATTTAATTTTATTTTTAATCAGTTTTAATCATGCAGTCACTTTAAAAATTGTCATCCTTTACCACACCTCTCGCTACACTATCATACACTATCGGCCCGCCAGGTGACGTTTTCTAGAGGTTAAATTTAAAATATAAGTGAGTATAAGCAGCATATTGTTAGATGAAAATGTTTTAAAAAAAAATACAACAAAATGCTAATGCCCTCAATGGATGTGCTGTGTGTGCTAGCGATGACATCTTTGCTAGCCGATAAGCGCCACTTCCGTTAGCTTGTTTTGCTTGTATTATATTTGAAAAAGCAGACGTCGAACAATGCTGTATTTAAAACGCTATACTGACGAGTATATTAAGTGATAAATTTTACCAAGTGCGGTCAATTCCACAGGGTTGAAGTTTTCTGTTGTCTTGCGGATGTATTCTGTACTAAATAAAGCCGTCTGCGCCTGCGCAGTGGAACAGGTGCATGCTGGGAAAGTAATAAGGAACTACAAATCCAAACGTCTAATTTTTGAAAAAAATGAGCAGACCAAAGTAAAAAAAATCTGCAAAGTGCTTTTTTTTTGTTTTGTTTTTGTTCATTTATATATAACCTTTTCTTACAGCGTTTGCCCAACACGTGGGTCCAATAAAGCGTTTGTCTGATGGAGAAAGAATGGAGATACGTATTTTATTGGGTAATGTACACACACACGCACACACGCACACACGCACACACACACACACACACACACACACACACACACACACACACACACATATATATATATATATATATATATATATATATATATATATATATATATATATATATATATATATATATATATATATATATATATATATATATATATATATATATATATATATATATATATATATGCTGCAATGTAGCCCAGCATTTAGTATATGTTGCAGTCAGATTTACAGAAATTGCGAATGATGAAAAATAACTAGTTAAAAAAAGAGTTGGTTCAAACAAAGATAAAGGAAATGGATAAAAGGAGGTTTGAGGCTTTGATTTTATTAAAGAGCTCCATTAGCTAGTGCCAAAGCATCAAGCTGGTCTTCCTGGGGTCGAACAAAAAGTGGAAAAGAAGGAAATCGAGGCAAGGGTTGGAAAATAAGGTGGTTGGGAAGGAAAAAGTACCCCCCCACACACACACAAAAAAAAAACTATAAACGTAAATCAAATGATCAAGTAAAAACGTTGCCTTATAAAATTCCACTTGCGCAAGATTATGTCTGCAAAAACAGGCATTGAAGTGTAAATTAAAACAACAATTTCCCATTCATTAAACTTTAATGGAGCACACTGCAGTCTAGCATTAGCTGGCAGTCAAATGGCATAGAAACATCCGATGCGGCGTGGTCCAGGTGCATTCTTGAAGGCCGCTGAGTTTCACTGCATATTGATGGCGTCCAGTGGTCGATTCATCACTAGCGTTACCTCTAGCTCCTCCCTTTCACTAAAAAACTGAGCCTTACCCTCCTGGTGGTGGACCGGATGCGGGAGGTGTAGGCCCAGTCTACTGTAATATTCAGACATTAGACGTACGGGTTAAACAAAAAAACAGAGACCGCATTTTTCTCAAGATAATTCCGTTTTGTTCACAGTAACAGAAAATACATGGCATGGTTGCTGGGAAAGTAATGTTTAATATAGCCCAAAGTGAGACGTGAGACTTTTTGTTGTGTTATAAGCCGTAACAAAAGGTAAAGATAGTTTTCTTACTATTTTGGTGTCCGAAGATCAAGAAACTTTTCTTTCACATCCAGAGTCACGTCCGTCGATTTACTGTCTGGGAGTTTGATTTTCACCTAATTGTACATATGTTTATCATGAATTTTTGGGGGACTGTTGTGTGGCAAATGCATTAAAAAAAAAGTTGGGCCCAAATTTAACCCAATTTGCTGGATTGTTTAACACAAAACATCCCAATTCTTAAGGTTGTCTTGTACAAAATCACCCATTTTGGTGGTGTAAAACAACCAAGAAAGCTGGGTCGAATAGACCCAAATATTGCGTTGTTCTTTATCTGACCCACAATTGGTTGATTTTTAATCCAACTGTTTTAGAGGGTATAAAATATAATATAAATGATATAAATGTTCTCTAGATGTTCTTACCAGCATTGCTTCACAGCACATGGAAGAAGGGTCCTTTCTGCTAAGGCCCAAAAAGAGATCCTCTGTACCTACATTTTGCTTGAGGATGATTTCATATCTGTACACAACCACAGAGAGAGAAAAAAAATCAGGTCTTGTTTTATGGCTAAAACAGGAGATGTTTATTTTAGCAGGAAAACATGAATTCTGCATATGCATGTGTTGCTATGTGAATGTACTCAGGCTGCGGCCTTGGGTCGGTGACATCATCATATTGAGGGCCCTCAGCCACCTCCTCTTCGCTCCACACATCTTTGCTGTTCTTCTTCGCATATACTGACGGCACTAAAATGAACATAAAAATAATAAATATTCTGAGCAACATTTGTTTATTTCTACACCAAAAGTATGTTACCCTTTTTCTCTTTTTTGGCTGGGGGGCCTATATGTCCAGGGCCCATCTTGGCATAAGGAGACACATCCTAGAGAGGTTTTGAGTGAGAAAAAAATGACAACGCATCAGGGAAAGAAGAAAAATTAAAATCACTGACATTGGAAAATTTACTCACTTACTTGATAATCATCATCTTCCTCTTCTTGTGGCTCGGAAAGCAAGGCAGATAGCGCCTTAATATTCTGATAGGATGAAACATCAAGATATTCCATTTTTAATTGAAAGAAGTATTGTACGACTGCGACCTTTCCTCTTCAATGCAGAAAGTTGAGTTGTGAAAGTGTCGCTTCATGGTTGTATCCAGGAGACGTCGTTGCCATGGTACAAAAATGACGTCACCGGAACGCGCGCTACACTTCGTCGATGCATAAAGTGACGTTTAAAGCGACATTGCACCCACCAACTGAGATGGAAAATCGTGTTGCAACAACTAATACCTATATATCTTCGAATATCCAACGCGATATTTGCAAGAACGTGCTTCGGGGTGCAATCCACACTACTAAGCGAAGTGATTTGTTGTTGTTCGAGTTTTCGCCTTAAGGAAGGATGTCCCTCCCGACTCGCCGTACTAACTCCGCATGGCGATCAGGGATCATGTTGAAGGTGACAGGTAGACTCATGGCCGGAACCTTCTGTTTGTGGCCGGCCACAGTCTACGCCACGGCGACCGACAAAAACGAGGCCACACCTGTTAAGCTGAACCTGGACGCACTTTCTGTGTACGCCTCGCCGCGACAAGAACAAGCCGCTACCGAGGAGCCCAAAGCCGGGCAGCTTGAGAAGTATGCCGCCACCTTGCGGAAGTTAGCGGAACCGTTCACTGTTTGGTGTTGGACCACCTACGACAACCGCATCGAACCTAAAGTCCAAAGCGCGGTGCGGCTGAGGGACGACATCTGGGCATTCCTCAAAAACCCACCTGGGAACTTCTACGCGCGGGCTGGTATCATCGCCGGTACCGGCGTGCTGGGCTTGCTTCTAGCCAAACGCTCGCGGGTCAAGAGGGTCATCTACCCGGCGGGCTTAATGATCACCAGCGCTTCGCTCTACTACCCGGACCGGGCGGCGATGATCGCCAGGTCCGTCGGGGACACCCTCTACGACGGGGCCGTGAACAGCTACGCCGCCGCGGAGAAGATTTTGAAACCAAGCAATAAGGCCGAACCCGGTGTCGAATCTTCGAAGAAAGGCTAACGGGGTCGCCATTGCAGGAAGACACCAGCAGCTTCCCAAAAACAACAACAAAAAACGGGATGCTCTCGTTCATGCCTGTTTTTTTTTTGTACCAATGTAACTCAGACTGGACAATTTGAAAGTCTATTTATCCAGGGAATATAAACATTTTGAAGTGGTCCCAGGCCAGAGCCTTACTCTGAAAGTTTGTTTCATGCAGTACTGCCTATCCCAATGGTTTTCAATTTTTTCCACAGTGATGTTCCACTGTGAGATCCTCGTCTGTTTTGGTAAAACTTTGGAACTACACTTGTCGTGGTATCTTGAGATGTGTTTCATTCAGCAAGTCTAGAAGATCATCTATTTCATTCGAATCTGCTGGAAAATGTACATGATTATTGACAAAGCAAATCCAAATAAAACAAAAGGCGTCACAATTTAACAATGAGTTGTCACCTTCCCCTTAATTTGCTCTAAATTTGAAAAGAAACATTTACTGTTCGTTACAGCATTAAACATTCAAAATGATTTGCTGGCTAGCCATTGTGTGATTTATTCAACATTACTAACTTAATAACCTGCTGGATGCAGAACTGTTTTTGTTTTTAAACGGCGTTTTCATTTTGTGATAATTGCTAAATATGCTTTTTATTTTTTTACCGCCAACTGTGATGGGCCCTACAAAAACAAAAACAAAAAACCCATGCCGGTCATGTCAAATTATTGAGCGAATGACACCACTGATGCTTCAAGCTGAAATGGACTTTGGGAATATTTTGCTTTTATTCATCTGGGGAGAAAACAAACTCATGCACAAAAAATAATTAGCGCTTCAGAGCAGCACCAGCTTTTCGTTAAGGGCGATCTGTGCTTGGGTGAGGTTGGACAGGTAGGTCACCATCAGAAGGTCCTGCAAGAAAACATGTCGTTACTTGAAGTTTTGATTTGACCTCGATTCATAAATCATCAGTAAAAACAAGAGCAGACGTACGTTGATGTTGGAGTTGATCATATTCTCAAAGTCCTCGGCTGAGATGGTGGGCACCTTGTTGACCAGATCCATCAGGAAGCGGCCCACGCTGTTGTCTGCCGTCACCTTGCCAGACTGAGGTGGATCAAGCACTCACGTTTAGCGGAATGCTGGCAAATACGCATTTCCAGGAAGTATGTCTGCTTTGTCCTGATTTGATTTGTCCCCTTCAAATTTCATATTGCTTGTCTGCCGAAGATGTGATTAACTCCCAAATCCCTTTAGACTGTGCTACCATGTTCAATTACTTTATAATTACTGACTATACATACCTACACACACACATACATACATATATACGAGATTCGGAACATAGTCTACGTCTGAGATTGGGAGTGATTCGGAATTTAGCCTGTGTCAACTTTGCGAAACAGCGAAATGCAGGAGTTGACTCACCAGCACGTCTTCAATATAGGCCAGCACGGTGGTCAGCATGTCCTGGACGCGGGCAGCCGAGCCCGCCACCTGGGAGAGGTCAGACGTCAGACCCTTGGTGCGACTGGGGGTAAGGCGGGTCCTCTGCAGAAGGTCCACTTCAAAATGACATTAACAATGTATAAGCACAAAAACCCTGCAAATTATACTCTTTATTAACTAAACAGTGAAAAGATGTATGTAAATAAAAAGTAGCAGTCTGCAGATGAGACACTAGTCACGTATTCACCAAGCAGCGCAATCCTTCAACTTTTATACAGAACCCAGCAAAGGTACTCATCTTGCAGAAATGTTATGAATTATAACGTATAAAGTGGAAGAAACTTGCCAATAATTTCATGAAATTTTAAGACTATGCCTTATTGGGACTATTTTGGGGGGAAATTTTGTGTATAAATATTGCGTATACATTATAGTCAATACTGGAAAAAGACAAAAAGTTACTTTACCCTGTCACTTGCTCCACATTGCTTAATGGAATATTCAAGAACGCCCCCTTCCTTACCGCCTATCCTTTCCGTGTCGTAGAAGATGTATTTGACTGTAAGCGGTGTAAACATCACGCCGACCGTCTTCCCGGGCACGCCCATCTGCGCACTGCGTGAGAAATGACATGTTAGCGATCGATCAGTCGCACAAAATTAATATGGGGAAAAAAAGATGGCGGGATAGACCTGACGTAGGCGCGGATGTTCATCTTGCCGCTTTGCAGGGCCGTGTCGACTGTCAGGTGGATTGGGTTGGTGGCCTCACGGCTGTAGTACTCGTGGATGAGAACAGAGTGCTCGGTGATGTCAAAGCCGGTGGCGTACCAGCCGATGATGACCTCAGTGGGTGACACCCGCTTGTGGAGTTCGTACATGTTCTTGGCAAACTCCATGTCCACGGCAACCTGAAGATAAGGAACATGAGTCACATGATAAAAAATATATAAAAAGCAAAAAATAATAACGTTTGATATCCAGTATTGATCAAAGGTTCGGAAACACCTTCAAATTCAAATGGTCTCCAAAACACTATAAGCTGTAAAAATTCAAAGTATTATCTTTTGAAAACGGGGTTCAGTACGTCTAACAAGTTTAAGAACCACTTCCATAGATATAAGGTACCCTCAAAATCTACTTTTAAAACCAATTTGTCAAGTTCTAATCAATGGGAGTACTGTACTGTTAATGCAATGTCAACAATAAAGTGTAAAGAGACTTAAAAAACGCACCTCGTCTTCGGACTCATTATGGGGCACGGAGAAGCAGTTGGTCACTTCTATTGAATGCTTGTCGATGGTACCTGAAGAGGGACAACACGTTTAAAAACACGAAAACATTCCAGCTAGCTTGTCACCCTCCATGCAACTACAACTCACATTTTACACACATTGGGTATGTTACAATCCAAATTAATCTTCCAACATAACCTCATCTCACAAAATAAAGTTTTACGAGTATTTGAGAGGAATGTTAATAGTTACTTGATTCAAGTGATGTGCTGGCTGAGAGTAGGTAGCACGCATGCGTTAGCAGCAGACATGCTAACACCGGCTAACGCTCCACGACACAACGAAGAGATGAAGTGGACTACTTAGCCATAAAATGTATTCTTACCCAATAGGGTGCCAATCACGCGACTCGCTCCCTCATTCCGTCGCTCGTACGAGTCGCAAATTGAGGCGAGGACGACGGGATGAACCTTCACAACCGGCCCGAACACCGACATATTGTAAAAAAGGAAATTGACGACTTCTTCGTCTCTCACTTGAGTGTTTAGCGATGTTAATGTCATACCGCCATCGTGCGATTAGGAAGGCGTATCACAAGAACAAATATGTTAGCAAAATGTTTTAATTTGGTGTATAAATATAATTTTGTAACCAGTTTACTGTCTCCTGGTTGGCTCATATCGGTGTTTTTTGATGTTGTTATGGAATACCCTAACTTTGTACGAATGTTTATTTTTTAAAATTGTATGTTTTAAAACTTGAATGCGCGAGCCCGTCGTTAAAACGTTGAATTCGAAAGAAATAATGACAAAAGTTGTAATTTCAGCGTAATTCACCAAAATTCAACGTGAGGGGCTGGGCTGACGACACCTGACCGCCTCCATTCATCGCATCCAAGCACGGCGGAAGACTCCTCCACCTCACAGCCACAGCGAGCCGCTAGCTTCGGAAAAGCCGACGTTAAAGGTCCATTTTCAGGGTTAAGAGCTCTTCTTTTGTCCTCTCGGTCCTGGGGGAGCCATCCGGATCGATACCGAATATGGACCGACGTGTCGAACAAGCGTCTCAAACGACGAAAATCCATCTTCTTTTGCAAACGAGGTCAGACTAAGCAGGTGAGATGTTTTATTATTTTAATACGCAACCACTGTGATGAGCAAATGTACATCGCTGCGTGTCTACATAAAACCATATTCACAAATTGCGGCCAATTTGTGATCGTGCGTCATTATCATTCTCTCCGCCAGTCTCACAATGGACGCTCACCAATATAAATCATTTATATTGTGCAAATGGGATCGTTGTTATGAGTAATAATAACAATCAGATATCATTTATAAACGGCAGGCCCCGTTCTGTGCATTATGTAAGACACCTGGCTGCACATTGAAAATAACACGCACACACACACACGCTCACGCACGCACGCACACACACACATACACAACTCCTCCAGCTGCTGTACAAAACATGCACATATTACTCATAACAATGCGTAGTGCAAATGCATCCCACAAATACTGTATAATAGTAATTATAATAATACGTTAAGTATGGCTCAGATGTCAACCAAATGTTACAATTCACTCTGGTTTCATGTGCTCTCCAATAGTTATAGTGTATCGCTAATGCGGTTGGAAGGATTGCTTGATTAAAAAGTATTCCACACGAACTGCAAAGTAAATAGAAGAAAAAAAAAGATCAAACAAACCCAAGTTTAAAAACAAAGTAATGCTGTTTGATTCATATTAATTTCTTTCAGATTACTACAGTAACAAATGTGCTTTCAAAAATAGGGTTGAAATAAAGATCAATATGATTTTTATTTCTACATGTTATTTGATATGCATGGCTTTTGAGTGAGTTTCAAAATCAAAAAGTGTCCGTCACAGAATTACTTGGCTTTACCAAGTTCTACTCCAGTGTTTCCTGTTGTCAATTTCGACCCAAATTGGGGCTTTGATCTTGATTAAAAAAAAGAGCTACAAAAAAAACACTGGGAGGCTAAGAATTACTATAGATTATCAAAACCATCACCACCAGTCACTTTACCGCACGCACACATGCACCTTACAAATCCTGCACAGTGCAGGAAAGCTACTAAATACATAATATTTTGCACTACATGATATTCTGCACCATCATCCACATATGTATGCAGTTTCTTCCACTCAATCTACTCCATAATATTTATTCATTTATTAGTGGTTCATTATTTTTGCCCTTATTGCTCTGTTTTTTTTGTTGTTGTTTTATTGCCTACTTTATTATTTGCTCAGTTGTGGAATGTCATCTGTTCGAGGAAGTGAACAGAAGCGAACAGATTAAGAATTCCCCTGTGTAGTATTACTATGCATATGACAATAAAACTCTTGAACCTTGAAAACAGGTTGGGGTAGGTTAGCCAGATCAATGATGTAACCCCAATGAAATAGTTTTTTTTAAGCCAAGTACCCCAAAGCAGCATAAATAATTTTGGCTTGGATGAAATGTTGTTTGATTTGATCAATGTTGGAAATGCAGTTCACACCGTAGAACTAACAAACATCAAATTGACATTAGCTATGGCTAACGTACCTATTCTATTAAAAACACATACATAACACTTTGGGCTGTTGTAAACAATCCAGCGAACACTTATTCTTGAATGGCTAGTTAACTAGCGTGGAGTCACGTCTGACTGCATGTTAGCGAGAGGGCTGAACACCATAACACAGGAAGTATTTTGCATGACCTTAAACTAAACTTAAGTTAACTTACATGCTCAAAATGATCCAAAAATAAATATTATTGCTCCTGTGGATTTGTAAATTACGCCTAGATAACTGAAAACGTTAAACAAAATGGTACAAATAAAACAATCTAAACAAAGTTCTCTGCATGCACCACCAATACGGCGGCACCATCTCAAGGCAAACAAATGAACTGAATTCATATTGTCAACTACTACGATATGTATTATTAATTCAAAGGCTTTCGAGCATATTAGGCAATTTACATGTAAAAAATGCCT
The DNA here is from genome assembly GCF_059441005.1 of Hippichthys cyanospilos. Classification (NCBI taxonomy): domain Eukaryota; kingdom Metazoa; phylum Chordata; class Actinopteri; order Syngnathiformes; family Syngnathidae; genus Hippichthys; species Hippichthys cyanospilos. Next base: position 8,037,585 of record NC_142380.1, read on the forward strand.
GTACTTTAAAAAAAAACGTTACGAAATGATTCCCGGGACTAACTATTTCATAAATTGAGGTACCATAGTATTTGTTTTGACATGAAAAAAAAAAAAAAAACAGTCATTGTGACAGTACAATAGGCGAGTTGCATGTTTTCCTTCTCATGTTTCAGCAGACAAATGGTAGTACAACAAACATCCAGTGGACAGAGCGCCGCCAAAGTGACGTTTTAATAACACAATCGCACAAACACGCAAGTCATGGCTGTGGAGAACTCGGTCCTGCCCCCGCGTCCCGACTCGCTCTCGCTGCCCGTGGACCACAAGCTGGAAGGAGAGCAGGAGGCTCTGAGCGAGGCCCCGATGCCGCCCGCCGACGGAAGCGGCGTCTTCAACGTCTCAGAGGAGCTGGGCCACGTCGTCACCACCCAGGCGCCCAAAGCCAACAGGTCCTTCCAATCCAAGATGGCGGAGCGGGAGGCCACGGTCAATCAGACCAGGAAGAAAACCCAAGGGCAGGAGAAGGAGAGGGGACGATTCGGGTGGGGTGAGTTTGCGAATGTCAGAACTTTTTCTTCACTTTCCCCTCCTATCACACCCATGAAATCGTAAAATCCTGGAAATTTTGCATCAACCATCTATTAAAGTGGTTCTCAAAATTTTTAAATGGTATACCTCTGAGATTTTTTTACAACCAAGTACCCTCTAACCCAGGGGTGGGTAAACTTTTTAAAGCGTGGGCCAAAAATGTTTCTAAAATTTGACAAAAGGGCCAGCTCAGGAGCAGATGGATGGAGTGTTTTGATAATCCACCTCGTAATAAAAAAAAAAAGTGGTATATTTCAGAAGAAATTAACAAAACAAAAGCACTGTTAATTTGGCTATCCGTAAATCTGAGAGTCGGATAAAAAGATTAATGCATCTGGCCAACAGGCCGTAGCGTGCCCAGGCCTGCACAGTGCAAAAAATTTTAGGATGAAACAAAAAATACTTCAAAACCAAGTGATATGTCAGCAGTAGTGTCTCTGGATGTATTTTGTTCTGCAATTCCAATTGGTAAATCGTGTAACAAAATCTTTCACTTTTGATACTAGGACACTTTATAAAACAAAAACAAATACTTAATGCATGCAACATTTTTCAAAGGACTCATTGTCACACAAGTTAGCTATGAATTTGATTCATGTTCCAATTTGTTTGCTCTTTATTTGAAAGGGTGACTTTTCCCACCTTAAAAAAAACATTAAATGAAAGTTGCTGACACCCTCAGAAACACTGTAAAAATCTCACGTACACCCATTTTGTCAGTTATTTCGACATGTTGCAGACTGAAACATTTGGTGTAATTCTGACCTTGTGGAGATTACTTGTTTATAGCTATTCATGCTTATTATCAAGGCATCAGTATTTCCAACAGAGTACACATTTGAATTGTGCATTTTAAAACTTTAATTTAAACAATATTATACACACGGTTCACACATGGGGGTACGTGAACCCATGGGGGTTCCTGAAGGGTATGTGAGATTTGAATAAGTTAAACTGTGGAAAGAACATATTTCTTTAAAAAAAAAAAGAGCAAAAGAATTGTCATATGGATCAATTTACCGCAAAATTGTGTTACATTGGCTATATATTAGACAATGTTATATTATATGTTTTATTATACTAAGTATATATTGACTATTATATTGACAAAATGTAGTATGGTTTTATTTTGTCAAGTTTTACCTGGATGTGCATGGCGATACATTTTTCCACTTGCTGACAACTGAAAACGAAATCACCTCCCTTGAATTTTTTAAAAGTTTTATGGTGGCACTAGTGAGCCGTGGTGTCCGTGTTGCAGCTCGGGCACGGCGCAAGAGGCAGCGCTACGTGGAGAAGAACGGCCGCTGCAACGTGCAGCACGGCAACATGCGTGAGACGTACCGCTACCTGACCGACATCTTCACCACGCTGGTGGACCTCAACTGGCGTTGCTCGCTCTTTGTTTTCGTTATGGCCTACGCCGTCACGTGGCTCTTCTTTGGCGCCATCTGGTACCTCATCGCTTATTGCAGGTCAGTGTTGCCTCCTTGACGCCTTCATTTCATTGGCATCTTTGCTCATGTTTATTTTGTTTATTTTAAATTTTGGTGTAAAATCCTAATTATTTTTCAGCTTAGGGTCTAGAAACACTTATCATCTCAAGGGTTGCAGGCTTGCTGGTGCCTATCTCAGCTGACTTCGGCCAGTAGGTGAGGGGAATCCTGAACTGGTTGCCAGCCAATCACAGGGCACACAAGGACAAGCAACCATTCACCCAACCAATCATATTTAAAGACAGTTTAGTCCATTAGACCTGCCATGCCCAGAGAGAACCCCCGCGGGCTTGGGGAGAACATGCAAACTCCACACAGGAAGGACAGAGCCAGGTGGATTTGAACTCGGGTTCCTGAACTGTGAGGCAGGCAGACGTGCTAACCACTGTGCCAAAGAGCTGCACCAAAACCAAAACTACAATATTAAAATTAAGACAAAAATCTTTTTTTAAAATGAAAAATGTATGTCAAAATAAATATTTATCATCATTACTTTTAAAATGACAATTAAAACTACAATTAAAATGAGTTTTTGCTATCCATACACCTAGTTTAAAAATCAAAGATTTCAAAAATCAAAATTTTTGTATTTAAAATAAAACTGTTACAATGGAAAAAAGTTTGCATTGAGATTAAGAAAAGACTATAATTTCTTTATTATAAATTATCCAGGAATTTCTGTGGTAAATTCATTTGTAACGTCCATCTGCAATGCATCAGTAAGGCGTTCCCAATATTTTGACCATTTCAATTAGCTAACTGCGGACAAAGCGATAGCTCAGTTAATACCCCATTTACATATGACACCTTATCAACAATATTTATGACGTTTTATTTTCTGCTGCGATGCTCAAAATGCTAATTGACGCACTATTTGTCTTCAAGACAATTAGGTAATTATTTAGCCAACATTAGCGACGGCATACATGGCGCGAAGCTGGCTTTTTACTCGCCGTACTCCGTATTATTTATGGCCAGACACGACTAATGGAGCGCCCAATCCGCTCCTTGGCGGAACGTCAATACAATACAAGCGCATCTTTTAATTAAGCGAGCACGGGGGCCGCGCCACCTCTTCTCAAGCGCTCGGCGACGAGGCTCTGAGGCCTTTCTGCTGCCAAGGCAGAAAAGAAAAAAAGAAAGAAAAGATGATGACTAAGCAGTTGTGGCATTACGGCCACGTGTCACTTCTTGAAGCTAGCTAATTAGCTAAGGGGCTCTCCTCGTAAAAATCCTGACCTTATCATATCAATGGAGGGCTAACGCCAGCCGCGCTGGAATTCTTGCTACTTCGGCACTTCTTCGCTCACCGGTGCCGCTTCATAGAAAAGACACGAGTGTATAAATCAGTGCTTCTAAATTATGTTTTACAAAGCCGCTCCTTGTAAAGAGAAAACCTTTTGTGCTCTCCACCACTTGCCGAGTATTATCTATAAAAATAAACAAAAGAAAACAAAAAAAAAGTCATATAAGTCAAGTTTTAGCAACTGTTAAATACTTTTACAGCACTTGTACTGGTAAGTATATGCTAGTCTAAAACTGAAAAAAAAAAAACAAAGTGCAACAAAGTCCCAGGAAAAAAAATAGCTAATATTAATTTTATTGCAAATACACTTCACATGGAAAAAAACAAGGCTTTTTCCTCGTTATTTGAGAAGTACAGGTATAAATAAACATCATCTTTCAATCCCAAATATAAAATTACAGTTTTCTCTTTAATGAGTCCAGACATTCAATCCTCTGCTGCTAAAGCGGTGTCTGAAGAAATCTGGCCTCAAATGAATTAAGTACTAAATTAATGGGTTACTTTAGGAAATTAGGCACCAAAGTATTAGATTACTTTAAATAATTAAGTACTAATTATTTATGTAATTAAGTACCAAGGTAATCAATTACTTTAGACACTACACTGGGGGGAAAATGGCAGCCAAAAAACCCAAGATTAAGAAAAGTTGAGAAAAAAACAATAGCTAAATACCAGGGCATTTACATCGGGAGCTGCTTTGGGAAGAAAATATTATCAAGTTGACAATTGCCATGGCCACTCTTCCAGGAGGAACTTCAAAATAAAAGCATGGAAAGGCTGTTCATTTTCTACATGACTTGTTTATTATGAAACAGTTTTTCACAACATTTGGTTGATTTAGTATAACGGAGACGATTGGCAGGTAGGGCCTGATTTAGAAAGATCTGGCGATCCTTTGAATAGCAGTTGAAGGAAATGTTACTCTTTTTTTTTTTTTAAACCATGTTAATTGTTTGACCATTTTTGGGACATTTTCTTCCACGTTCTTCCATTTTGGCAGTAATTTAACCAAGGAATTGCACTCCACACTTGGAGTGTTATAACTAAGTGGTTGTGCCATGTTGCATTTTGACACGCTGTCACCATTTGGGTGAAATTTCAACCCCCTAGAGTCTTCTTTCAATGCTTTCCATATGATGTGGAATGCTGATATAAATATCAAAGGATTGGGCGAAATACTGCTCAAGGGTTAAGATGGAACCCAAAAGCAGCAAGTTCAATGAAAACATCAAGGGCCCTAAAATTGAACCCTGTGGGACACCATAAGAGGGTATGCGAAACTCGAAGCAACCAAGACTAACACAAAAAGCTCGTGTGCTATCACCACGAAAGCCCTTCACATTACCTGTACAATCTTTTTTCCCCGCCACCATCATCTTCAGGGGCGACCTGGACCACCTGGAAGATGAGACGTGGACACCGTGCGTCAACAACGTCAACGGCTTCATTTCGGCCTTTCTCTTCTCCATCGAGACGGAGACCACCATTGGCTACGGCCACCGTGTCATCACCGACCAGTGCCCCGTGGGCACCATGCTGCTGCTGCTCCAGGCAATCCTGGGCTCCATGGTCAACGCCTTCATGGTAACCCCGTCTTCTCAATTTGAAATCTGCCTAGTAACAAGCTCCTACTTGTGACTGGACCAGGTAACGAAAACAAAGAATGTGTCGCGCTTTTTCCTCGGTTTCGGCGTAGGTGGGCTGCATGTTCGTGAAGATATCGCAGCCCAACAAGCGGGCCGAGACTTTGGTGTTCTCAAAGCACGCCGTCATCTCCTTGCGGGACGACAAGCTGTGCCTGATGTTCCGGGTGGGCGACCTGCGCAGTTCGCACATCGTGGGCGCCAACATGCGCGCCAAGCTCATCAAGTCCAAGCAGACGCAAGAGGGTGAGGCTTCTGTTGTTTTTTTTTTATATCTGCCTCATTTGTGTCCACTGTAGTTGTAGTTTTTTGGTATATGTCATGTGACTCATTGGCACTACTCTACTAAGTCCTAATGTGATCAGTAGAAGACATCACGACTTTGGATGGGATGAAATGAACTTTCTTGTCCTGCTGAGACAAAACAGACACAACATCCATTCATGCTTATTATGAGACGATAGCCGGCTGTGCATTTGGAGCTTCTACCTTCTGTGTCCCCTTTTGAAGGCGAGTTCATCCCCTTGGATCAGACAGACATAAGTGTGGGCTTTGAGACTGGTGACGACCGTCTCTTCCTGGTGTCGCCATTGGTAATCTCGCACGAAATCGATGCCCGCTCGCCGTTCTGGGATATGTCGCAGGCGCAGCTGGAAAAGGAGGACTTTGAGATTGTGGTCATCCTGGAGGGAATGGTGGAGGCAACAGGTGAGATCTTGAAAAAAAAAAAAAATGAAATTTTGTAGAGACGTCACGATGTTCACCTCTTACACAAAATTAACTGAAAAAAGTCAAAAGATGGATGTGATTTATGCTTTTAATCTCACATAACAGATTTGACAGCACAACACCATTAAAATCAGGAATGGGGCGCAGCAATGCCAAGTATCGGTATCGGGTCTTTTTTCGAGTTATCGATACCTGCTATGAAAGTTGATACTAGTAACTGCCACACTCTTGGATCAAAATCATCATTAACACCGGCTGCTGGAGACATAAAAGGACACCAACAGAAGCACTACCAAGGAGCATCATTATTGTCTATTAACGTCAACTTTTTTTTTTTTTTTTATGGGAATGGGTCCCCATTTTGAGGAAAAAAAAAGACTCACTATTTTGTGTTGAAATGCTTGAAATTGGTGGGCAGGTTCCCCTTTTTTTTAATGGTTGGCATCATGCCAATTTTTTTCAAAGTCCTCTAATTTAAAAAATAAAAATAAAAAACATACTTTTGAATACAAAGCTAAATTTGAAGAAGTTTTGTGAACAAAATTGGCATCAAGCTTTCAGTCTCACGTGACCATTCCCTATGTGCAAAAAAAAGCCAGTTTTAAGTGCGAAAACGAACACTTTATAGCTCTAATTGTTCTTTCATGTGCTGATATATTAAAATACATAATAAAAAAAACATCGTGGTCATCATAAATGAAGATGATATCAAAGATGTGGCCTCGCAAAGCTCTTGAAATTATTGCTTTGCGGCACGATGGCCCCCGAAGAGGATGATGAACGTTTGAAGCTATCCTATGACGCTACGGGGGTAAAGACGGTTATTGATTTCCTTACTCAGCAACTTCCGGTGTGTGTTTTTTTTTCTTTTTTGTCATAACTGCTGCAGAGATTATTTCTAATAAAGGCTCATCATTCATCAACGGGCGCGCCATTGAAATTCTTCTCTCTTGGCTTTGGGCCCAGAGCGGCTGTGAGTAACGTGTGCTTTGTACGCTAGGCATGACCTGCCAGGCTCGGAGCTCCTACCTGGCGGAGGAAGTGCAATGGGGACACCGCTTCAGTCCCATGATGTCTCTGGCCGAGGGCTTCTTCGACATCGACTACGGTGCTTTCCATCACACTTTTGAGGTGACCTCTCTCCTGGTTATCATTTTAATTTTATGAAAGGCCGAGATTGAGTGCTCTATTGAGCACACTAGAGCTTAGTTGGGCCTGCTCCATTGAGTCAAAAGATGAAGTCAAAAATCTAATGTCCACTCTAGTGGACACAAACAAATCGGCTGGGTCTCACGAGGTTATTGATATTACTACTTTTTATTACTCTTATTATTGTTAATACTAGTAGTAGAAGCATATTTTGCCATTTTATCCATATTATCACAGACAACCAACCTGTGAAATTGATGATGTCATGATGTGAAGTGTCGAAATAGTTGTTTGCGCTGTTGTGGGAGTGAACACAGACGACTTGAGAAGTTGCCTAATGAAGTGGGCTAATGTACAGTACAATAATACCTGATTTGCCATTTTACTCCTTTGGATTAGAGTTAGCCCCTTAACGCTCGCCCAACTGAGGCCCCACCAGATATAGGGCTAACTAGTACCCCCTCATCCCCCTCCAGGTGGACACGCCCTCCTGTTCGGCACGAGAGCTCTCATTGGCCGCCGCCAGGCTGGACGCTCACCTCTACTGGTCCATCTCCAGTCGGCTGGATGAGGAGCCCACCCTCGCTCAGCAGACCGCCAAGGAGCCACAGGCACCGCTGGCTGAGAGCGCCCCCGCCAACGGCAAAGGAGAGACGCCCACTTTCATCGTGGGCGAGATGACCGACGACAGCGCTCCGCTGCAACCGCCGGGGCTCGGCGAGCCCAATGGCAGCATCCAGTCAGCGTGCGACGCTTAGATGACAGAATGTTTACAAAGACCTTTTGCTATTTTGTTTAGATCTCCACAAGAACCCCCCCCCCCTTTCTTTCTTTTACTAGATAGCGTACGTGGACTTTTCTCCTTCTGACCACCCTGGCCTTCATCACTGTTTGAATGAGGGAGAATATTGTACAACGGACGAGTTTGCTCATGTTCAGTCTGTAGATAGTTTATTTGAACATCTTAAGAAGAAGGATGTCCAACAAGCGAGCCCGAACGTTAGCGCTTATGCTAGCAAGGATGCTAACTTTTTTTTTTTTTTATGTTACACAGGCCTTGGTTGAACTTGCATTAATCTGGAAAAAAACAAATGTGTAAATGAATCCACTTTGCTCTGCTAGCATTTTTAACCCTTGGCCTCCTGCCCACCGGGGGCGCTGCTGGTTTGAAATATTCCTTTCAGCGAAGGACATAGAGGTGAACACACAAGGGTTTTTGTGGTGTCGTAAATAGCGCAGGGATTATTGTCTAGTTGTGACCGTGGGCATATTCTGACTTTTATGGGGTGCTTAGAAAAGTAATTTCAGTTTAATACAGGGGCCATTAGGGGACCAAAAAACAAATGTTTGTCAGGATGAACACCAGTCTTGTTTTTAGCCGTACATTATAATGAAATTGTGATTGTTCAATCTGAATTATTCTTTGAAACTACAGTGAAGCATCAAACAAAACAGTACAGTAAACCATCTGACATGACAATATCTCATGTGTTAATACAGTAGTAGGCCATCAAACAAAATATAAAAGTATAATTTGACACTACTATAAAAGCCATCTGACTTTTAGCACTAGGTATTTATTATTGCAAATGACTACCAGTTTGATACTTATCTAACATGAATTAAGCAGCTAAAATGATCCATTTATATCAATTTCAGGGCGTGGCCTGTCTGCAACTGACATGCTGGCAACTGAAAATGACGTCACCGCTGGTTAATGTCACATGACCTAGCTCAGAAAAATAGTGAACTGTGATCGTCTGTTCCCTCAGCAACTGTGATGTCGTTTTCAGGCTACTGCATATGGCAAAATGGATGAATTGTACTGTACTCCATATTCCGCAATTGCAATTTTTAATTAGAATGCCACATTAAGTCGAGGAGGGGTGCATTGAACATATTTTTGAAAAGAACATTTTGGGTTTTGAATTCTCAAAACCCTGACCACCTCTGATCCCGATCGGTTGAAAATGACTTGAGCAGGCGATGTCCTGAAAGTTTATCAATGAAAGTGAATCGTTAGCACCCCTCAAGGTTCAGATGTGAGACCCAACTATACAACCTATAGCTCTAAGAAGTCTAAGCACAAGTCACACCTTAACTTCCTGCTTCTGGCTGCATGTCTATATGTGTTATGTTTTTACTCCAAGCTGTTCAAAGTTAACAATAGTCTATATCATATACTGAATATGTCACTTGGAATAAAGTATATTCCATCATTAGGGCCTTCATTTATATCTGTTTAAAGATTGAGGGTGGTGCAAGAAGAGAAGTCAGCAGATTGGGTTACTAGGCAGAATCACAGCTGGGTTTATTGCTTGATTAGTCCGCTAGAGGGAGACACATACCCCAAACGGTAGAATCTGATCCCGGCTGTCACGCGGCCTTATTGGTGCTGTTTTATGAGATGGGGAACCCATCAGCTGTCTCCTAGGCAACCAGGGCTGGGGACAAGAGAGTGTGTAGCATTGTGTGTGTGTCTATAGAAGTTGTGTGTGTGCGTGTTTTGAAGCAGACGTCCTAAGGGGGCTCACAAACTACGAGGAGGTCATCAAGAAGTGACGTTTGTCGAAACGTGGCGCCACAGTGACCTTGACATGAAAAGTGACCTTGACATCGACATCAAGCCATGGAAGAATTACATTTTTTTTTTAAAGACAAAAGCAGTCATCATCGGTGTCCCATTCAGCCCTAAAATAGAACAAGAGGAGGCAAAGAGGGTGATTGTGAGGCTTGAAAGGGTCGAAGTCGATGATCGGAGTGGATAATATAACAGTCTCTATATAGCACCAGGTTTTTGTCATATGAGATGAAAAAAAAATCAGAACTTGATTAAAAAGTCTTACACTATTAACATGATCTTTTTGGCCAGTAAAACTGAGTTTTTTTTTTTTACCTCCCCTCTCCAAAAAATCAACGGAGACAATGAGATTTACAAATGTGCACACCCTCTTGTACGGTAGATACGCTTGGACCAATATTAGATTCTGACGGTGATAAAAATATTACATTAAAATTACAGCTGGAAACTCTTTTTTTATCAACTGAACACAATCTAATTTATTTCTAAAAATACATAAAGAGACACATACATAGGGCTGCAGGTATCAAGTATTTGAATAGCCGACAGAAAATTTGACTGAGAACAAACAACACATTTTCATTGAACTCTTGCGCAGTATTTTGTCCAATCCATTGATCTGTACATCAAAGGCATCTAATGTCTAAGTGAAAGCATTGACAGAGAACACTAAGGAGCTGAAATTTCACCCAGATGCTTACAACATGTCAAATATGAAAATGGCACCACCGCTTAGTTATTACAGTACCAGGATTGTGCCATCCCTCTACTAAAATACTGCAAGAATTATGTGGGGAAATGGCCCAAAAATGGTCAAAATACCGCAGAAGAAGAATGGCCAACTTTTATACTGTTTTGATTATTTTTTTTTCAGAAATTTTAAACAATGCTCGGCAGCTGACTACTTTCCTCTTTCTTTCCTCAACTCACTCCCCATAAGTTTGTTTGTGAGACAAATTTGAAACAGCCCATGTGTTAAAAAGGGAACGCACTGATCAGGCTTTCGGCTTCAAAGTGTGCAGTCATTTACAGCTGTCACACCATCCCATCAAGGAATACGTGTCTTTGATTTGGAATCCTTTCAATTATTTCCGTATTGTGAGTTTGTTGAACCAGTGGTTCTAAATCGGGGAATGTTTGTCCAGGTATCAAAATAATGACAGAAATGGTTCACTTTGCAAATAGAGAGCAAATTAATTGGAGCATGTCACAACATATCACTAAATTGTGTGAAGAAATCAAAAGCTTCGCAGACACCAACATTTGTCCCCTAATCATTTGTAAAAACATCAGTGTTCGGGGCTAATTTTGAGCAAAATTTCCTGCGAAACCTGGACTTTGTCCAAAATGGTTGTTTCAACCAAAATGGCCGTCTTAGTGTTGAGTTTTGGATAAGGTTACTTGAGACTTTTGTTTTTTTTTTTCCTCTCACATCCTTCCATTGCTGGTAAGTCCACTCAATTTAATCGCTTAATCACCGGGGCTAATAGTTCCAAACTTTCCAGGGACCCCTCCTAAAAACAAAACAAAAAAAAACGAACGTTGGTGCTGGATCCTGAACAATACTCTTGCTGTTCCAATGCAAAGTTGCGAAGCTGGAAGAAACCATTTGTGCAAGGAGGAGCGGGCGCCCCCTCCAACCCCCCCACCCCTCCCTGCGTGTGTCTCGGGGAGCCCATGCAGTCCGAGGCAGCCAGCAACCGGCGCGTCCTCCCCGCCTACCAATCGGCATGCTCGGCTCGGGCTCCGCGCTCTGTGAGCAAGCCGAACCGCAGCGAGCGGCCACGCACGCACACACGCACGCATCCTGCCAGGTATGTTTCCACCCTTCATAATACCAAACGATTACGATTTTTTTTTCCTTGTATGCGTTTTTCCTGTGCAGTGTACAACCCATCGCCGGCTGCATGGTTTCTAGGGAGGGGTTGCTATGCATGCATGTGTGCGTGAGAGCGCGTGCGCGCGTCGGTAAACACTCCCAGTTTAGCGCATCTGCAACTTGCGCGTTTTCGCTTCAATTCCTATTATTTTGGCTGTTGTTTTTGTTGTTGTTGTGGTTTTTTTAAGCCTCCTCCTTCTCGCGCACGGGCAGGGCTGGGTCGCAGCATGGCCGCATGTGCAAGTTGAAGCGCAGGTGCATGCAGCTGTCTCCAGGCAGGTATGATGATAGGGCTCATGATGTTGCCATATTGCAGTGCCCCCCTCCCATAGCATAGCATGGTAGCATATAGCATAGCATGGCATGCAGGCAGACAGGCGTGGTGCACATGAAGCATGTATTATGGATGGCTGTGTGTTATGATACGTGTTTCACCTGCATGATTCATTTATGGCAGGAGAATGAGGAGGTATTCACGGATTCTGAATATGTGTGTGTTACTGACTAAAGATCCACGTACGCTCCCCATGCTGTGACACATGTTTTTTCGGACATGTGAAGTGTTAAATTATGCACATTCGAAGTGAACTTTATGCGACCTCCTGCATTGTTTGATGTCAGTTAGCGTGTGCATCCTTACTCTGAATAAGTTCTCAAATGTGTGTGTGTCTTTTATTATTAAATGGACCCGCGGTGCAACAAAAAGTGATAATTTGGTTGTTGCTATGCAAATTAAAGCGGCTTTGAAGTCATGACCTTGCCTAAGTTAACTGGTGGTGCATTCACTGCCCCTCGGTTGCAGGAGCAAGTCATGTACTCAAAAGTGCCTTGGTGGTGCATTCACGTCCCCTCAGTTTCTGTAATAAGTCATGCACTTAATAAAACAGTGCCTTGGTGGTGCATTCGCTGCCTCCCAGTTCCAAGAATATGGTGCATTTACGATCCCTTTCTTCCAGGAAGAAGTTAGCCTACGGAATATACTTCAAAGTTAATTGGTTTGATTCCTCGCCGCAAAGCTCATGAAATACTATAAAATAGCAACAAAGCTATACGCAAAAGTTATCTTATTTTAGCGCATTGTAACATACTTTATCATATGACACCATTGTATAGCGTGGTTCAATACCACTTTTTTCAGATAATACCAGGATACCAATTCTTGAGCAAGCTATTCGATACCAGGTTCCGATACCACTAGTGCTTTTTAAAATAACATTTCATGAGTGTCTGAAAAGTACGATTGGTGGTATCGATGACTCAAAAGATGAGCTCTCAAACTGGTATCGGTCTGTTAACAAAAATGGTATTGAACATTTCTACTGAGGACTGAAAGCGAGTGAGCAAGCTTGTTAGGACGTAAGCTAAAAATTGAAAAAAGAATCAATGAAGTTATCGATTATTTGACCTTATTGACATCACCTTGCACAGAATACAAAAAAAATCGGAACTTTTTTTGCCCATAGTGTGCAAAGCAATGATTTAAGGCACATTTAAACATTCTTTACTGTGTAAACGAGATGCGTTATTGCATCTTTTAAAATGTTATTTTCTAGATACGGTATCAATAACGGCAACAACAACAAAAAATACACAAAAAGCCCCTCAAAAATCCAAACACTTGAAAACACTCAATTCTTTAAGTCTGAAGTTTTTGCATGACTGATAATTCATTAAATCAAGTCAAAATTTATGCCTGTGGTTCAAAAAATTATTCTATGCAGAGTGAACAAGAATGGCTCCTCCGATTGCCCAAACTACAATCTTGTTTAAAATAAAAAATGTTAAGGTCACCTTGAGAAAGCTAATATCAACTTGTCATTTTTATCACATTTTTATCACTCACTGTTAATGTGATAAAAGCCCAAAACCTTTATACTCTCAATATAAACTGAACCAAATGTCAAATTAGGACAGAAAATATAAGGATGCTTTTATGAACGTTGCAAGTTGGTAATTATCCAAATTGCCTTTATGTAACACATTTTGGGACTAACCAATCAATCCAATCATACTTTTTGAAAAACCTCTCGACTCAATAAACTGGGTCTCTACAATAGAGGATATACACATACCTTTGTTGGAAAATGTGACGTTTGGGTACAAGGACATCACAAATAAAAAAGAAAAAAATTGGCCATTAATCTCATAATAAAAGGGAAATGCTATATTGGAATAGATCTGCTTATCTTTAAATGATCTGTCTGGCCTTTGGGGGAGATTTTGTAAATGGAAAGTACTGGTGGTATCGGTACTTGGTATCGCATCGGTGATTGCTCAAGATGAGTACTCGTACTGGTATCCATTTGGAAAAAAATGGTAGCAAGCATCACTAGTGACACAGTGTAATATCACATTTTATCAAATCATAATCTTGGATATCTTTATGTCAAACATTGTATCCCTTAATATATTCTCACATTGAATTATAATTGGTGATATTGATCACATTTTTTTGTAATGGAAACCAATACAACTCATTGCTGTGACTACCTATGCCGAGCACCGATACATTTACTGTAGTTAATACTTTTAATGTATAACACTTGATTTATCACAGTGACATAAAAAATTGTGAACGCATGTGTCAAGCAGCTGCAATATAGCACCAGTTACTTTGTTGTTTTAAAGGGATAGCACAGGAGAATATAATACTTTTTAATTTCATAATTAACATATTTCTCATGTACAGTTAGTTAATATCTTTAATATTTTTCTACTCACTGTCATCTGAAAATGACGTTATGCACTCAGGGCTTTAGATAATAACCAATCATAGCTCATCAAAATTCTGGGTTTGGTCATGTGATGAGTCACTACTTCAACTTTGAGCACGTCTGATGTTATTTTTATTCAACCACTACTGGAAAAATGTGTTTCTAAAGGTGTTGGTTAAACACACATATTCATTTAGTTAAATAAAAAAAAAGAACTTTGTACTGTTGAAAATGGCTAAATAAGTGCACCGTCTCTTTAAGTATTGGTGCTTGGTATTAGGAGCCTCCATAATACCCAATACCTTAAAGGGACAGTGTCTGAGACTGGTCAACATCAAATAGCAAACTAAACTCATTTCAGTTCAATTACTTGCAAAAATATCTTCCATCAGATCAACATTTTTTTTATTGAATATAATCACAGCTCTAGTCATCTGTAATTATAGTTCAAAGGTTTTGCTAACAGGAGACTGGCATGTTTCTCGGCTATCTTTGCGCTATGCATACCCAAAGGAGAAATCTTGTGGACGCAGAGTAGTGATTGTAGGCTGGTGAAGTGTGCTTTTTTTATTTTTCTCCCCAAACTTTGCATTGTCTTAGCTCGCCACTAGATGGCACTATGTTCTACACACTGTCACTTTAAAACGAGGCTAGTATCTGCCTGACGCTTGGAATTGGTACACGACCATCCATAATCACAATCGGCTGTAATCCATCACAGCGTTGTGTTTGTTGTTTTGTGTAATGCTACGGTTCTTAAATGAGGGTAAAGGCAGTTCTGGGCTTTTGTGAAATTTTAGCAGGGTTTTCTGCTGGTGTCAGAAAACTCAAGATAATGTATTGTAATACCGTGAGAGAAACTGTGCACTTTTCTTTTCAAATTATGAGCAAATTGATTGGAACATGAAGCAGCTTATATCTAAACTGAGTCATAGTGGATCTATTACAACATAGTATGCTATTAGTTTGTGTGCATTGTCATTAGTGATGTAATTTTGAGCCATAAATAAAGGATTTTACATGATCTTTCTTCTGGAGTGGACTGGAAAATGCAGCAATATACAGTATTGCTCATTTATGTTATATTGACTCCTTAGCATAACACTGTTTGCCTTTGATGATACAAATGGGAATTGTCGTTAGTGCTGCGATTTCCCGGCATATGAGCCAGAAATAAAATTTTAGTCGCCGAATAAAATACACCTGGAGATACCACTACATGTTGTTCCGCAGTTTATTAAGTCTTTTTTTCCTGTTCGCGCATTTGATTGTGGCATCACTCTTATTCAGGGGTCACCAACTGTTCTGCAAATAGCTTACAAGAGATTGATGATTTTCTATGAATATTAGAAATCATTATACATGTATTACATTTATATTACATATTACATGCTCGTAAATGAATAAAACCACAGTATGAGGTGTAACAGCATTTTTTTTTTCGATAAACAATGCTACATGGATGGATTTTTTGTACACACAAAGATGGGTTTAAAAAGCCCTAGTTACATATGGACAAGGCCTTAAACTCTTAACCCCAATTGCATGCGAATCCCACTTGTGCGAACTGTATCGAATGGTATGGTTGATACGCCGATAACCTCTGCTCTCTTCTTTTGTTTTGGTGCGGCTTTGCCCCAAGTGATGGCCTCTACTGAGCAGCACAGCGCATAAGGCAAACCTCCAGCTTTGCCCCCCTCCCCGGGCGCCATGTACAGCGTGGAGGACCTGCTCATCTCGCACGGATACAAGCTGCCCAGGAGCGGGCCGCCGTCGGCCAGCGCCTACGACAAGCGGCCCGCCGACTGCCAGCGCGAGCTCCTACTGGACAACCGGGCGGGCCGGGCGGCGGCGGCGGCGCTCAACGGCTACGACACGGAGCGCGGCGGGGCCTCGGCGGGTAACAGCGGCTTGTACGGCAGCAGGCCGGCGCCCCTCAAGGGTTACGCCGACAGCGAGGGCGACAGGAGGAGGAAGGAGGCCTTCATCAGTATCCTAGGCGACGTTCAGCCCCTGGGCGATTCTCTGGCGACGGACAGCGGGTGAGTTTTTCTCCTCTCCTCCCGTCCGCATGCAAAAGCTGCACTGCAGGTCCCCCCCTCGACTACCACCGCACCCTCGGAGCCGCAGCGGCGCGGCTGACACATCGCCGACCGGAGCGTGATGCATTTGCGTACGCGGATGAAAACGGCGAGTGAGAATGGAGGTTGAGGTGGGGAATTGAACTTGCGTCAGGACACGGCACAGTCGCTCCACTGTAAACGCCGGCGCACCAAATCCCATCCAGCACGTGCTCTGTGATGTCAGCATGTTGCTGGGCAAGTGTGCGCCGCGCGGCTCCCCCCTCAGCCATACACTAGCATATGCTGCATGTGACTCACACACACACACATACAGCGCAGTTCACACATAGCGCGTTCATTCATTCGTCGTGGTTATTTTTACACGTGTTGAATTGTTTTTAAGGATAGCGAAAGAAAAAAAAACCTTTGCGGAGCATGGATGTTGAATATAAAAATTCAATAGATTAAACCACTGCTTCTCAAATCTATTTTTGCCTTCCCTAGGACAGCCGCTCTCAAATGGGGGTGCGGGTACCCCAGGGGGTACTTGAAAAAACTCCAGGGGTTACTCGAGATTTTAAATAAAACAAACATGCAAAAATCTTTAAAACATAATTATTGAATTCATTCAATATTTAAGAAAACATACGTTCATAAAAAATGTTCAGTAATTCCATTATTTTAAAAAGCTAGATTCTCCCCCATATTAGAATAGTTCGACCCAGCTTGTCACATGCCACCTCTCGTTACCTGTCAAGTTAATGATTTTCTACTATCATCCCAAAAGAGGACACTTTTAAGTTGAATATTTTTTCTGTGGAGCAAAATGTAGTCATGAATGTTTCTTTTTGAGAAAATTGACATTTAATCTTGATTATTTTTGTGGACAAATATGTATTAATAATTAAGTCAATGATTTATTTCTGTGAACAGATTTGGACTGCAATCCCAAAAGTGGGCAGTTTTTCTGTGGGCAAATATTTATTTATAATCATTTCTTTTTGAGAATCGGTCTGACCCTTTATATTGACCGTTTTTTGTGCACAAATATTTATTCATAACTTTTTTTTTATCACAGATCTCTTCTGAGATACAAAATAGGACACTTCATGTTGATTATTTTTTGTTAACAATACAAATGACGTTTGAAAGGTTCTAAAGTTTAATAAATCAGACACTGATGGCATGTTTTAGTTTTAGTTTTGTTTTGTTTTGTTTTTGTCCAAAAATGCTTTGCACTGTTTAATGGGTACTTGTCTGAAAACATATTTTACAGGGGGTACATCACTGAAAAAAGGTTGAAAAGAGAAAACACCTTGTGCTACCCCCCCAGTCATCCTGCCAACTATAAATTAGATTATTATATATAAAGTTTGTGTACTTAACATTAACAAAAAAAAAAACCGCAATATAAATCCACTACTTTTTATAGTGTTTATACAGGTTACAGGTTAGTCTAAAACAGAAAAAAAACTACCAAGTGCATCAAAGTGCCTGAAATAATACAATAATAAGATGACAGTCCTTATTTTATTCATCACCCTTCACATACAAAAACCATTATTATAATTGACGGTATTATACAATATAATGACTTATAACCTATGAGTAATATTTACACTGCATCAATCGGAATGTGCATTAATGATACTTTTTTTCTCCAGCGGTTGTTCTATAAGTAAAGGTCAGCACAATTAAAAATGCAGATCATATTGCACAAACATCACAATTTGGTCTTTAAGGGATGCTGGAGCAATGGCTGACTTCAGCACTTTGTTGGAAAAGCCATTGAACACATACACACAGACACAGACACATACATGTCGTAAAGTATGTTTGTCGTGTAAAGGAGATCAATGTGTAGTGGAAGATTATCAGTCACGTGTAAGCATATTGGCTGGCCGACAGTTTGATTTATCTGACGATTATTTTGACATGATGATGGCGAAACAATGTTGAGTTATCAATTCCGTTCTGACCAATCAGCAAAATTTCAACAAGACTGACAAGAGTGATTGTTGGGTCAACTCGGCATTTGAATTTCCTGGCTTCCAGAGATGAGGTGGGGTCTGTGTGAACGGGACTAGCATAGCAGTTTAACGCTTGACTCTTGACACACACTTGCCTCCATTTGTTGTACAGAAAGAACTTGTTGCGACGCAATATCTATTACATCTCAATTTTACACACATTTTGAGTGAAAACGTCTAACTCATGTTGCTATGAATGAGCTCAGGTGTTAACCCGGTTGCAACCAGATTATGCATGCTAGGGTGCAGATAGATAAAAAGATGAAAAGCATGGAAATGCTAGATCAATATGACAGGATAGCTCAAGTCACTCTACAATCCTATGTGCCAAACAGTCCTAATGTAACAACAGCAAATCCTTGAGTTTCTTTGCTTAATTGGCCAGTGTGTAAGAGGCGACCTATAAATGGTTCATGACGCTAAAACATCATTATTGAATGCTTCGAGAAGAAGTCTCAATGACATGGATTTTTTTTTTTTTGCCTTTGCAGTTTCTATGATGTCCCAAGTTTGACCTACTCCGAGCCGCTGAGCCATGACGAGAGGGATATTTCGTACTGGCGGAGACGAGGCCAAGACTTTAGCATTCTCCTGGACTATGCCGACGGCAGGGAGCTGAGGGCCTCCGCAGGGGCATGGAGACCACAGGCCCTCATAGCGGCCGAGGAACTCAGGGCAGAGAGGCAAGCGCAGCAGCTATGGGAGGAAATTTCTTGGCTGCGAGACCAAGATGCCCCCAGTCAGTTGAGGGTGACCGGGGAGCGGAAGTGTCAGAGCCTTGGCACTGAGGAGTGGAGGCCCGCCGTCGGCCTGGGCAGGCAGTTGTCCGACGGGGACGGGGAGCGGTGGGCTTTGGAGCAGTATCGGCTGAGGACGCCTGAAGGATTTTTTCACCCCAGAGCAAAAGCCAAATCTCAGTCCCTCCCAAGAGTTTTGTCTCCCGACGGAACAAACAGCAGAGAGCTTATTCCATCCAGACCAAGCCTCCCGGACAGACCGCAAAGGCTAAGCAGCACTCTTTTCTCCGGGCCCTATAGTCGATATATCTATAGCGGCGCTATTGGCAGGGATCGGTGGGGTAGGACTTCCGGGCCAAGCAGCCATGTTGCACTTTTACCAAAGCCCAGGTTTAGCAGGCCTTTAAAGCCGCCGTCATACGAGATTCACCAGCAAATTAGGGGTAGCGCAGAAATGCTTGCTATAGACCAGGGTCTCAAGTTAAAAGACAGGCCTATCTTTTATTCAAGGGGCGGGGAGCTGCGACATGACTATTTTGCACAACACTCACTCACCGGAATGGAGCCCCCAGGCTACATTCCGCCGCCATCTTATAAAAGAGCCCCACCCCCAAGAGCTGTGTCAATTAATCGTTCCGAAATGCTAAACCTGCGGTGGAGGTCAGACTCCATGCAGCCGAGCTCAGACCCTGGGAGGTGGCTAACAAGGCACACGGGTGATTCGTGGCTGGAACAATATGGCGATCGTGGGGCGTCCTATCGAAAAATGATACCCTCTGTACACAAAGAGCAACAGAGTCAAGCTCGTCAAGTACCAGCTGAAGATGCAAGAGCGATTCAAATCTCAGGAGGGCCCGGCGGAAATTCTCTCACTGACTCAGACAAGATCCGGAACATCAACAAAGAGAATCCGTCCGCTAAGATTTTAGGACAATCTACATGTGATAGTGCCTTTCCTCCCCAACAGGGACAATCTCTCAATGCTGGTCGCAAAACGACCGTTCCTGAAAATGACAGCAGTACTAGATGGGGCAACAGGGGTTTGAATAAAAAAAGTGACAGTGTAGGTCCTGAACAAAATCGCAGTCAGTTTTTCCCTTCATCTATTCTGGGTAAACCACCGCCACCTCCATGCAAGCCGTCTGACCAGGTTGTCTCTGATACTGTCCCCGAAGTAAAGAAGGTCGAACAGCCCGAGCCGCAAGAGAAGGATAAGTCCAAGAATCTGAAAAAGCGACTAAGTGAAACAATCTTTTGTTTGGTATCTGTTCCGGTCACCCCGCAGCTCACAGGGACAATCCGTGATCAGAACAACAATAATGAGAAGTCACCAGACCCAGCCGACAGTCCCAGTGAAAACAAAACCGGCCATTTAACGAACCAAAGCCTTCAAAGCACATCTTCAGCCGAAGCAGAGCTGCAAGCGTTAACCGGTAGCATAGCGAGCAGCAAAACAAGCAGCAGAGCAAGCAGTAAAATGTTCAAAAAGTTGCCCTGCAGACCTCCAAAAATTAACCACTACAAGGAGCTGAAGTTGTCGGGCTCTTGGCCCGCAAACCAGTACCGCGACCAAGAGACGCAAACCAGCCCCGAGGTTGAAAAACCTGGCGCTGAAAACAAGGAAGCACAAGAAGACCCAGTCCCTGCTCCCACAGCAACCCCTACAGATAGTAGCGCTGCAACAGGCACTGCATTCACCTTCCCTATCAAGGGAGTGAAGAGTCTCAAACTTTCAAGCAACAGCGCCTTCTCCCTGACCACCACTTTCTCCAACCAGCTGAACAAGAGCACAGCTCAGCAACCAGCAGTGCCACCCTCAGGAAATGTGGAGAGCAAACCAGCAGTGAGCAGCGGGCAAGAGATGTTCAAGGTTCCTGAATTCTTGCTGAAACCGATAGTCAGCCAACGACCGTGGGATGCTGTCAAGGAGCTGGAGGCAATCCAGAAAGAAGTCCAGGATCAACAGCAGCAGCAGAAACAGAGCAGCAAACAACCTAGTGTTGACAAGTGCATCGAGGATCTCAACGAGGCCTACAAAGATATCTTGGAGCTCGGCGCTGCCAGCAATAAAGTTCCTGATGGGTCGGTTGAAATCCCTGAACGTATCAAAATCCGTCTGACATCCCAGCCTCTCAACAAACCCAGCAGCCTTAGGCGCAGCGCAGTCAGCTGGTCTGTTGATCCGGAATACAGGGAAGTCAAGAGCGCCTTCTCTCGGCCCGCCACCAAGTCGGTCACATTCAGCAAACAGCTTAGGGAAGAACTTCCTGTGCCTCCTCGGGAGTCGGGCTTTCGAGAATACAGGGTTGTTCCTCATCTTCCGCGTAGACGTAGCAACGACGGCAGGACGGTGAAGCTGGACCTGCCCGACGAACCCATTGAGACGCCGCTTTGCGACTTCAGCCCGACGACCAACAGTACGGCGGCAGAGGTGCCATGGGCAGACCGACAGCCTATGCAGGACGCCTCCACGCTCACGAGTCCTCCTGACTATGAAGACATATGCCAGACTTTGCGTCACTCTCGGGATTCAAGTGATCCTAATGACTCTGCGGCGTTCCCTCAGAATTTCGAATCGGAGGATGAGTGTCCCATTTGTAAAAGAGAGATGGAGAACCAACTGAGACAGGGCCCGCTGCCTCCTCTCCATGAGGAGAACAGTTCGGATAGCTCGGTCAACCCCAACGGAAGTCCGCCGCAGCGTGCTGCAGTTGAAAGTCCGTCTGAGAACGCGGGGAATCAGGAGCTGCACAACTCGAGTCTCAAACAGACTGGGTCTGATGTCAGCACTAATGCAAGGAAGAAGGATTCATCAACACAAGACAATCTGGGCGAGGTCGAAGAAACAGTAGATAGTTCTACAAATGATCGAAGTGACTCAGAGGAATTGAGTAAAACCGATTTGGTGGAATCAGCTCAGAAAGAAGTCACTGAGGAGGAAAACACAGAATGTGTCGAGGCTGATGCCGGACAACGGCGAGATGGACAGACCGACGCAGCATCAGATGACAAGTTGGAGCTAGAGAGGAAACCAACTGTTCTTGCAGAACATAGACTTGTCCTTTGGACCCACCCGGGGCGAGATCACACGGGGTTGCCAGAGTTCCCACCAGAGAGACTCCCGCTGTCGGTCGTGCCAAAGCTTGACCGCAGGCTGTCTCTCAGTTTGGAAGGAGAGCGGCGGAGTGACGCCCCACCTGATCGAATTGAAGCTCTGCAGAATAAGCTAGCCATCTCTCCTGGCCAAGGGGCCGCGGAACGCCTGGGCAGGATGCGGGAGGTGGATGTGATGTATCGCATGAGGCGCCTCAGCATCAGGAGCACTGACTCTGGGGAGGGAGACGGGGAGGGCAAGGACTCCAGGGATCCACCTGCCTCTTCCCAGAGAGGCGGTGAGAGCAAAGATGAAGCGGTGGCTGGATCCCGCCAGGTTTTAGATGAAACTGCGAAGCACGGTGACAAGTCTACTTTCAGGTAAGATAAGAATATTATGAATTAAATTTTCATTTGGGTTAGTAGTCGTGGTGTAGGGGTTCGTTCAGTGGCCGTGTAAATGGCTACTTATGTGTATTGTATTCGAAAGTGGATCAGTTTTTAAACCACAGTTTGCGTGGGATAGGCTCAAGACTGAACAGAATAACTCAACTGAAGATGGATGGTTAATTTGATACTATTTCTTTAGCATAGATTAGCTATAGCTCCCACTTGCAAAGAGGTAAAAATTGCTTTGGGTGCTGCTGAATCCTGTTACTCTCGGACACCGTGACATTTGAGTGCCTAGAACCAGAAATGGGGGCTCGAGAGATCCTCCAGAGAGTCCCGAGAGAGACTTAAGTGCAATTTTTTGAACTTGCAACTTGACTTAGACTCAACCACTGAAGACTCTTGACTTGACTTTGACTCTTCTTCTGGGACTTGTAAACATAATGCGTCTGTGCTTTGGGTTGCACTCTTTTTTTGTCTAGCATCGGGGCTGAGTAGAGTTGCCAAAATATTTACTGAAGTTTCTATCCAGTCATCCACACACCCATCCTTCCATTTTCTGAACCACGTCCTCACGAGGGTCGCAGGCGAGCAGCCTATCCCAGTTGTCTTCGGGCAGTACACCCTGACCT
Source organism: Hippichthys cyanospilos (assembly GCF_059441005.1). Lineage (NCBI taxonomy): Eukaryota > Metazoa > Chordata > Actinopteri > Syngnathiformes > Syngnathidae > Hippichthys > Hippichthys cyanospilos. The sequence continues at coordinate 8,060,597 of NC_142380.1, forward strand.
GGTGCCAACCAATCACATCTATTAGAGTATCGTTAGTAAATAACTTATGATTGTAGAATGTAGTTGTTTTCATTGTGACTTGTTGGTATTCTTAGAGGAGTATGGTCAGGACCATGGACCTCACTCGAACTTGTGGTCAGGAACTTTGACTTGACAGACTCGCAGTCAGGGACTTTAGACTTGACTTGGAGCATAAAGGCTTCAAATTGATTTGGACTTGTGGGTCAAAGACTTGAATTGGACTTTGAGACGTCGTGCCCATTTCCTCCAAAATCATTATACCACAATTCTTTTTTTAACGGCTCTATCCCCTAAAAACGGGTGGTAGAATATGGTGTAACAGCTCCTCTTTTTACATCACAGAACGCTGTGACAGCTGGAGACAGCGGTGACGACGTGGAAAAAAAAGACGGCGTCCATTGTGTCCCCATCCTGAGGTTTTAGCGCTCCACACAACACTGTGAACTGGCTGCCTAACTTAGAATGCCTTCATCTTCATCTCTTGACACTGAAATGGCCTTCTTGTCCGACGAGAGCATTGTGTAGACACCCTCACCCTCGGCTTGACTTCTAAGAGTGCTGTTCCACTGCCAAAAGGGAGGTGCCCCCCAACCCTACCCAACCCAGCCTACCCACAATGACCAACTTTCTTCAACCACCCCAATCTTCTCCTGAAGCTTTTCTTATTGGCAGACATTATGCAACTCATCCACGCATACGACAACAGCGAATACACTCGAGAATCTGCGCATTATGAATGTAAGCATTAATTTTGAGGGTTTTGCTATTATTTGCTGTACCAAAATAACGTCGCGACTGCGGGGTTGGCCGAAACCGCTCACCGTGACCGCATTTGGCTCGAGAACTGTTTTTGATTTCCCGACATCGCTCGGCCTTTTTTGTTTTTACTCGGCGACATTGTGCCCTCCCCACTTCCCACCATACCTCTAACCCCCCCCCCCAGACTTCCCACCATACCTCTAACCCCCCCAGTTGCTAAGCTAATCACATGATCGCCCGCTCAATCCGTTGCACGCCGGTCGCCTTGCTTTCAAGTGAAGTCCGACCAGATCCGTGCAGCCGCCGCCGCGTAGGTAACTTCAGGAAGCAATAAAGATTGACGGCAACTCTATCGCAACAAGGATGAAGAGATAGATCGCATTTGAACAAAGGAAGCGAGATAGAGCAATATAGTTGTACAAATAAGCTGAGCGGTGTCGTAGAGCTACCCGTCGGAAGCGTCGTCTTGTGATCATTCTACAGGGACATGGTGTCAGGGTATTTGGGCTGCTGCTTTACGTCATACAGATCCATGCACAGTGCTTGACAGATTTATTAGGCCGCCACCACCTTTTGGTTGAGAGTTGCGGAGTTGACCGATACGATTTTTTGTTTTACGGCAAGATGCGCAAGAGCCGCCACTAAGCAAAGCAGATTGGTGACGGAAACGAAAACCTCTCGGACTCCATCCCACGTTGGTGAGAGAAAGATTTTATTCTAATCACGTGTTGCATTCTGGAGAAGTCTCCGACGAAAAGAATGGCTCCACAGTCTTTTGTGCCATCTTTCTCAATGTGTGGCATGATTTTTCAAAATATCTTATTAGCTATGCATGGTTATAATTTTTCCTTCTGTTGACGCACAGTTTGGTCAATCTAAGCTTCCGCACTCAAGATGCCTCTAAAAAATATCCACTTTTACTATCACGTCCCTTTGTTTCATGCCAAGGGAATCCATAGAAGTTTTAAATTACTCCTTGAAATGTTCCAATTGTTATCGATGGCAAGACTACAAGATTCAAATTTGTTAATAGAACAGAACTTACAGATCCAGCCTGGTTCAAGGCACTCTGGAAATTATATGCAGGCCCTGAAATGATGGCTTTGACTCAAAATGGCTTCTTGAGTCTTTGTCATGATATGATGACATTAGTATTCAAATTTATACAGCTAAATGGAACTGGTTTTTGAGGCTGAATTAAAAAAAAAAAACAGCCCATTATGACTACCATAGTGGCATTGGTCCCATGTCTTTTTAGGCATAAATTCTCAGAATTTTTTGTACATCTACTTCTAATAGATATTGCTATTAATATTCACATTTCAAATTCTTTCAGACTAGTATAAGAGATGCTATCAAATAAAATTCAGGAAAAACTGATCTAAATGGCCACTTTAAATAAAATTGCAGGCTGTCTTTTCAGTCATTGTGTCTTGAGGTGGTTTGTCGTGTCCAATTATGATATACAATCCACAATGCTAAGGAAATCTGGCTTGATGGATTTTCAAAATAGTTAAGGGGCTGCTACCAGACTTAAATTGGCTCAATGAGACGTCTTTAAAGCTAAAATGGCTGGCTTTGAGCGGGTTTATAGACATGGCTTTTTGAGACTTTTTTTTTTGTGGGTCTACCCGTATTTTAAATTGTTATGTTGCCACGGAATACTGTCTTTAGAGGTCTAAATTTTGAAATGAAAACAGGGAAACTGGATTTTCTTGATGACTAATGCTGTTAATTTGGTGGTGGTCAAATATATTTGTTAAGCATTGCATAATCACACATTGCATCGAGTATTTATTTTTTCCTCTCATCGCCTTTCAAATCTGTTTGCATAATGTACAAAAATAAATATATATAAAGTATATTTTAAATATTTTAAGAGGTATTTTGTATTTTTGCCATAAAGTTTTATTTCTCCACGCGTGTGTCTGTAGAGTATAATGTTCGGAGAGCGTCCTTAATTTTCTAGCGCGTTCAAATGGAAAAGTTTCTTTGTGGCGTTTGTCGCGTCGTCTGCGCCGTGTTTCGTGCGTCGCGTTGTCGTCGTCTCGTCTTCCAGCTTGCACTCGCCCGGCTCTTCTTTTATTGATCCCGCAGGAAAAAAAAAAAGAAAAGAAAAAAAACGCGGAAAACGGTTTCCATCTTGGTTTCCAAACCTCTTGAGTGAAATGTGGGAGACTACTAGCATAATGCTATAAAATGCTAACGTGTGTAACGTAAAAACACGACATCGTGTCATTTTGGTCGCTTTGCACATAACATTTTTAAAAGTCATTATTATTCTTGTTGCTGCTCTGCTCTCAGCATTCATGCATCATTTTTGGGGGTGGGAGAAATCACAAATCTTTGGTGGTTGTACTTAACCGCTACAATGCAATGCTGCAGCGAAAACACAAATGCGCCAAAATATCTCGGAATTTTTCAATGCATACAGGGTTTTTAGATAAGACTTTTTCAATAGAGAATAATGAAAAAAAATAACTGTAGTAGTAACAATGTGTTTGAAAAGTAGTGTGTTTTTTGCATTATCCAGCATTGCATTGTAACAAACAAATAAACGGACGTGTGCGAAATTTTGTCACGAATTAACATAATTGTTATGTAGCCTTTTTACAACTTGTAGCATTTTAGCTGTCGAGTCTCAGCATTTTTCATAAATTTCAACGTCGCCTTACTAAAACATACGAAGGAGTATAAGGGCCACATTTTTTTTTTCGACTGAGGTCGTACATATTCGAGAAGCAGAACGACATTTTTTTTCTTGAAAATAAGACATTGATCTTAAACTTCTCGAAAATATTTATTTATTTATTGAGTGTGGCCCGAGTGCTCTTATGGAAAAACAAGGATGGCATCACACCGCAGCCAAATTTAATCTCCAAGTCTACACATTGTCGTAACCATTTATTTTGCAGTATTATTTGTCAGCACTCCAGCTGGGGGAGCTGTAGCAAAACGAGCGTAGTTTGCTTTATTATTATTTTTTAAAACACGTCGGACTAACCAAGCGCTCATTATTTTGAAAGGCAAACTTGCCCCGCCCACACAGAAACAACCTCGCGATTGGCATGTGAGCGCTAACTCTTGAACGTCAAAATAACAAAACAGTCCGGTCGGACTTTTTTTTTTTTTTTTCTACGACAGGTTGCAACGTGAGCAGTGATTATGCACACTTGTAATATTTTCTATTTTCATAAGAGATTTAAGTGCTTTTTTCTACATCTGTTTTTCCTTCCTTGCATGGAGTGCAAGTGAGCGGGACAAGGGGTCAAAAAAAGCAAATGCTTTCTTTTTCATAAAGTAGATTTGCATTTGGTACTCTCTCGGTGGTTAAAACACATTTCAAAAAGAGTTAAAAAAAAAAGTCGACGACAGGCTAAAGCGTGTGTGTGTTTCGTAGTCAAATTTACGGGACTATGCCAAGTATTTAAAAGCTATTTTTAGAGTAAATTAAAAGGAAAAAAAAGATGAAGGGAAGTCATTCATTGTTTCCTTTGGACATGCCTTTGATCTTTGTATCTATACATATAGCAGGATAATCCATAGAGTCATTCTGATTGTGCTACTGTTGTATGATACTGCAGTCCCATTCACAAATAAACTCTTTGCATGAAACTGCCTCTGCTTTTCTCATCACTTGGGCGTTGATGTGGGCTAAAAACTTTTCCACTTTTCCACAGACCGAAACACTCCCTGTCCAAGCAAATTAAATCTATACAATGTACATCAATCGTATTGTTTGGTTTCTGTGAATTTTTTTAAACATAGTATGTTCCCTCTAAAATACCACCAAACCAATTTATTTTGGTGTCCCCCAGGGTTCTGTTCTAGGACCTTTCCTAAAATACGGTTTAGTATAGAAATGATAACAACACTCTATCTATCTATCTATCTATCTATCTATCTATCTATCTATCTATCTATCTATCTATCTATCTATCTATCTATCTATCTATCTATCTAGCTATCTAGCTATCTATCTATCTGTCTAGACAGGGAAAGAGTTGAAATGTTACTTCCTTGGAGTTAATTGGCTTTTTTTAAGCATGGTTACTAATGTAAATTAGTTAGAAAGTAAAGTGAGCATTGCCCCCAAAATGTCTTTGCTTTTCCTGCTAGATACGTTAATTAAAAAGATTTTGGCACGTTTTTCATGCATGCAAAATCGTTTTATTTTTCAACAAAATGATACAAAAAAATAATGGTGATTTTATGCAATTCCAGTTTTGTATATGCAATTCACAGGGGCATTCTATCTCCTATTTTTCCTTGTTGAGGCTTCTAACCGGCACATTAGACTAATTAGCAGGTCCTCGTGGTCCAGCCAGGTCCCGTCAGATGATGGCGTCCCGCCGCGCTCCATTGAGTGCCATCAAAGTGTTGGAGAAGTTGGCACATTTTGCAGGCGTGAGTGAGTTGGCGGTGGCTGCCACGCTTGGAGGGTGGCCATCTTCTCTTTCCTCTCAAGAGTACCGTTGCAAAATTGTCCATTATTTTACATCCCATGATTAAGAGATTGAATTTAATACATTTAAAGAGGAAGTCAAAAATCTACCTGCTTTTATCCATCTTAGGGGTGGCCGCTTTGTTACTGAAAATACTGAAAATGACATCACAGTATATATATATATATATATATATATATATATATATATATATATATATATATATATATATATATATATATATATATATATATATATATATATATATATATATATATATATGTGTGTGAGTGTGTGTGTGTTTTCTAACCTTCTCGTTCAAACACACCTGATTTAAATGAATAGGATCATTTTCAAGCTCCTGCAGCGCTTTCTAATAAGGTAATCATTTGAATCAGGTGTGTTGAAAACCATGAAGGATATCGGCTCTCAGGACTGGAGTTTGACGTCTATGCTCTAACATTTTGAATAAAATGGTAAGTGAAAAAAAAGATTCTTTCACTTTTATTTGATATGGAGTTGTGTATGATGTGAGTGTAAGTCATGTAAGTCAAAAATGTAAGTCATTTTTATCTAGCGTTGGAATGGATTCAGTTAATGTTTAGGAAATATAAAAAGATGTGATTTTATTGATCATCCCAAAGCAAGTATTGCTTTACAAGGCTATATATTATACAGTAGGTCAATCCAGACCGCAACACCACAAGAGGGTTAATCATGCATGTAAAAAAAAAAAAGAACGTAATTAAAAAAAAAAAAAAGTCGGAAAAAAACTATGCCTATAAAGTGAGCAGTTGTTACCGTTAGATGGCGACAAAGGATTTACAGGAAGCTCCAAAACCAACAAACTCAGCAAATGTGACTTTTTTCTACAGTCAAACAACTTCCTGTAGATGTGGTCAAAAATAGCAAATATATACCACATGTTGCACCTTTAACCCCATTATGGTCCAGTAATGTGCTAGAATACAGTCAGTGAGTGTATCTTTAATCCCACCATTGACTCCCCTCTTGTTGCAATCCCAACAATGTGCCTCAGATTTGACTTAATCCCTTCTGCCGGGTGTAGAAGGAAGGGGGTGGGGGGGCTGTCCAGCCGCGACCCTCCAGCGGAGTAGCAGCCCATTGGACGGGGGTCCGGCCAAGCTCCTCCCGGCTATTTATGGCAGACGGCGCTCCAGGCATGAGCCCTTACATGGTGGGACCCGAGTTTGGGTTACCCAGCGCGCTAGAGCCGAGCAACCCTCCCCGCCGCCGGGTCACCTCTCTCACTCGGCCCCAGGTGAATAGCTCTTCACTTCAGGCGTGGACGTCATGGGTTAATTTGGACAGCAGAAAGTTTGAATCTGTGCGTGCACTTTTTTTCTATGTTTTTTTTTTTTGGTCTCACCTGCCCACATCAGTAGCACCTGAAGAAGGAGGCAGTAAAACTACAGGATTACAGGACACATGTGAGTACCGTTCCAGCCCGTTTCATTATTAATAATGTTTATGAAAAAAAATCACTTATGTACAACTTTTTGTCAAAATGTGTATGATCTAGAAAATATGGATTTATCCTTTTTTTAACTAGATTTTTTTTACTCATGAACGAACCGTAGAAATATCGTAAAAAAACTTTTTTTCCAAAGTTTGCCCTTGAGATATTTTTACTGGAAAACATCAGATTTGCTCATTATAAATTACATTTTTTCTAGTGTATCTTTTGAAGTGTTTTCTCCCCAAAGATAATTATTCTTTTTTTTTTTAATTTTCAATTATTTCATTTCTAAAAACATTCCATTTAAAAAGAAAAAAATCAATATTTATCCACTAATAAATCCTACACACTCCTCTCTAAAATGTTTTACTCCAAAAATGTACCACTGAATGACAGTGTCTGACCATCTCTAACATGTTTACCGGTAATTTAGTGTTGAAAGATGTATCATCATCATCATCATCATGATGACATCAAGACACGAGGCTGTTGTTTGTGGTCCTCACATGGCTGTTTGTGATGCTAGTTATGCGCAACTCACACGGGCAGCTGCTCGGCCCTTCAGGACACACGTGACCTCACGGTTTCCAGACACACTAACGCATACTTTAAACTGTTGTAATTATAATCATGATTATTTAGACTTTTGCTGGAGTTTGGTTACAAATCATATGCAAATTAAATGCGGCTAGCGATATGCTTTGCACAGTACGTCAAACTTGTCAAATCATTTGAATCACGCTTAACCCTTGACCCACACTTGAAATGCAGCAGCCACACCTGACCGCTGGGGGCGTGCTAAATAAGAACGAGCAAACAGATCAAACTTTAACTTCAACTTTAGATTTTTTTTAATTTCACGGGCAATAATATAAGAGATATTGGCTCCAGCAAAATAACAAAGGTCATTATTATTGCTGCAGCTGTTTGCATAATTCATTTCTCATTGTTGTTGCATTCTCAAAAAAAGAAGAGAAACAATAAATGTTCCATTTTTATTTGATTGTGCTTTACATTATTCTGTTATTCTCTTGATTTCAGAATTTTAACTGATGGCAGTTTTATACTGCACTTCCCTAAAGATTGAAGATGAAATAATTTGCTAAAGATGTCATGTTACCTAAGTTTTGTTGTAATTAGCAGAATTCAGCCACGGAAAGTAACAAGAACTGAATTTGTTTTTAACTCTTCATGTAATGTAACCAACTCTTGTGCTTGACCATTTTCGGGTCATTTTCTTCCACATCATTCTTATAGTATTGTAGCATATTGTACAACTGGTAGTATAACTAAGAGGTCTGGAAATGTTGAATTTTAAAATATTGTCTGCATCTGGGTCAAATTTCAGCTCCATTGTGTCTTCATTCAATGCTTGCCATTTGATGTGAAATATCTTTGATGTAGAGCTCAAAGGACTGGACACAATATAGCACAAAGATGAACTTAATATTCAAAAGTAACTTTTTTTTAACGAAATTCAATTTACAAATGTGTTTTCAGCCCAAATTTTGGAAATGATGATGATGATGATGAAACGCATGGCGTTTGTTTACCTTACACTTTACCTTGAGAGATACAACGCTATCCAAATCATGGCAAGATAATGCAACATGATAACATGATGTGGTTTTCGCAATGCCCCATACTGTACATGCACAAGCACGGGATCTAGGAAACCAAGTGGGTAGGGGGCTCGGCTTTGGGGCTTGGGGACTGACACAACAGGGCTGGCTGCCTTCTTGTAAACACAAACTTGCAGCAGCCACTCACAACACATGTTGCCTTATTAGGGGAGAGCCGCCTGGGACAAGTGTCAAAGTGTGAGAGCGTGTGTTTGCATTTGTGTGTGCGCGCCCGTATATGCGGTTTGTTTGACTGTGTGTAAGGGTGAAAAAAAACCATCAGAGTCTGTGCGATTTGACACCAGGCTACTTTTTGCTTCAATACATGCATATTATTATACAGTATACAAATTACAGGAGAAACACACACACACATATATAAATATGCAGGTCAATTGGACATACTAAATTAAATAGGAGTGATTGGTGCGTGATTGGTTGTTTGTCTCTGTGTGCCCTGCGATTGGCTGGCAACCAGTTCAGGGTGTCCCCTGCCTCCTGCCCTAAGTCACCTGAGATAGGTACCAGCAAGCCTGCGTCCCCTGTGGGGATAAGCGGCTCTAGAAAATGAATGGATGGATGGATATACTGTATGTATGTATGTATATCCTGTATTAATATACAGTACTTGGAAATATTGTATGGTTGAAATGACGTTCAAATAAATTCAGATGTATCTTTTGTCAGCCTAATTGCCAGGCGTATTTCAATGGTTTTGGAAACTGGAGAAACAATTTTTTTTTAAAAACACATGTATTTGCTAATCTTGTAACAAAACGTGTAAACGGTTATGAACAGTATGTTCTAAAAATTGGGATTCAACAAATGGATTTTAATGAGAGAGTTCCTAAAATGTTGAAAAAAATGACTTACTGTAGGTAATTATGCAGTTGTTGGTTAGTTAGTTTGGTTGGTTGGTTGGTTGGTTGGTTGGATGGATGGATGGATGGATGATAGATAGATAGATAGTCCTTTTTCAGATGTCAGCCTCATTAAAGTACAAAAATGGAGTCAAAACATCATCAAGAATACTCAGGGGCAGCAGATCGCAAGCAGTCAAGTGAAAGGCTGGAAGTAAACACCTCTCATCACACGATCCTAGACGGGATTACGGCGCAAATGTGTTAGCTTGCTAATGCTAATTGACACGCATGAAGCTTCACCTTCAGTCGGCGGCCCGGGAAGCGCCACACATCCCCGAACCCCTCCTCTCCCGCCCCCACTGGCACATCGCGTCCAATCCCCAGTCCCGCTGTTTTGATCATCACGGCTAATTTCTGACTGTAATCTGATTAGGCCGCTGAGCAGCTTTGGCGTCCCGCTGCGCTGTCAGTCTCAGACTCGAGTGACATTGCGACCAGTCGCCAAAGCCGGGTGGTGTTGTTGGCGGGTGGCGGTGGTGGTGGTGGTGGTGCGACCTCTCAGGTGCTGGTTAGCGACCTCTCGCCTTCTGCTGTCTTACTTGCTGCTCAAAATGTTTCGAAACCCTTGGATCTCTGGTTATCATGTTGACCATGTGCAGTACTGTGGCACAGGTAAGGCCTGGTTGTCGGCAACTCCTCTATTTTAACATTAGTGAACAATATCAATCGGTGTTATACTTTATCCTGATTTTTTTTTTTTATCGATTATTCTATTGATTTTTCTATCGATGAATTGAATATTCAGATACAATTTTAATTTGCGTTTAAGTGTATAACAACACCATTTTTTCTCATTTAGAGTTTATTCACCAATTATTGTTGTCAATTTTGTATTGTTTAGTGTATAAAATAAATAACTAAATAACAATCAACCAATATTAATGTACAAGTGATATTGTACTCTCTTCATTTTTTGAAACGTATTTACCGCAAAGTGAAATCAATTGTCTTGTTTTCATTGGACACAAGATATCAAATAACTTTTACTGTTTAGCTGAACTTTGGGGATTTCGATATTTTAAAGTTAAAGAATGATTTGGTTATTGAAATGATTTTCAATTAACTTGATAAGCGAGTAGTTGTCGATTCATCAATCAATTTTGACAGTATTAAAAAAACATTAGGGTAGTATAAAATGAATCATGGTATTACATCAGTATGGGATCAATATGTTACTTGTAACTGTAGATTTTGTTTGTTTGTTTTTTTTACATGACCAAATTATGTTTTTAGGTGATACTCAGTGGTGACCAGGTGTCCTCTTGCAAGGACTTGTCCTAGTTTTGGAGCCCCGTTTTAGCAATAATGTTGTGTTATATTGTATCATGGTAAAATCTTGATCGACAGATATAAAGTGTTGGTATTAGTACAATATTCCTAAACGTAAGGCCTGAAAATGAACAGGTTCTCTGTCTTTCACGGATGTGTCCTTTTGGTGTTCTTCTAAAGACACCTGTCTTTTGTTGGACCGTCCATGTCGAAGGTTAGTCACGTTATGATTTTGGTTACTCTTAAGATCCATCTGATTTATAATATTTGACTGATATTGGACTGTCTTTGGCTGTTATTGGGCTGTCTGCGTATTCACTGTGATACCATTTTTGTTTAGTATTACCCGTACAGATCACCAATCAGAACGTATCACACATATTATGCTGACTTTGCTTCCACAAATTTACTCTTCCGCAGAGATTAATAGCAAACCAGAGTCGTCGGCGACTAAGCTTTTTTTTTGGCTCTGGCAGCTTTGAGTTTCCTCGGACCATTGGCAACGTACAGGCGTTTCTGAAGAAAGCTGAACCGGCCTGACGTGCACGGGACTTTCCAAACGGATCCTGCTCACATTGCACAAGTCTTGAATGCGAAAAAGCATACACGTGGTCATTTGTGACAGCCAGGGATCATATCGTTTTTGTATCCGCTTGTGTCCTCTTGAAGGTTCAATGAGACCAAAAAATAGACCCAGATTTGTTCTAGTGGAGTCTGGGGCGGTAACTGAATCTGTCTGCGACAAAAAGGGAAACAAACTTGACAACAGACTCCTGTGCTTGTTGTGGAAGTTGCTATGGACTGCATGTTGAGCGATTGAGAAAATAACATTGACCTCAAGCATTATTCTCAAACATTTTTTTATTTGGATCTCCGTGTTATAATCAATGCTATAAATTATTGCTAAGCTAGCGCAACAACCGTTATTTGATCATCCGTCTTGACAGTTTGTGGCGTGACCGTCATATAATATTGCAACGCGACCTGTGAGGAATGTCGTCTTGCATGCAATTGACGGACAGCTATGTCACTTGACAATGTGGATTTTTGTCAAAATGTCAAAACCAACAATAAAGACATTTTATATGTTTTTTCATGCATGGCTTCTTGAGATTTGATTGTGTTCAATTATGATGTACATAAAATGTGTTGTTAGCAAGAGAAATCAGATTTGGAGTTGGGGTTTTAAACATTTCAGTGGGTACCACCAAACCAATTTCAAACGCTATCACTGTGTTATGATCTTGACGGAGTCTTGTGTCCTGGCAGGATTTGGATCGGAAGCTGTGGGCAAACTCTGCTCCTCAACTTCATTGCCAACAGAAGCCTTAAGGTAATGAATCATAGCTGGGTGCACAGAGAGAAACTAGGCCTTACTTGTCTAAAACATTAGCATGTTATTAAATGTGCTAATGAAATCATTCAGTATTTTCCAGATTATACAAGTTGCGGAGCCCAAGTTTTAGAAATCAAACTTGCGCCAGTTGATTTAAATTACTATGCAGATGAGTGTTAGCCTTTTGGTAAACAAGCTAACAACGCTCTACAATACTTCTAATACAAGCTGAAAGCCAAACTTTGAACAAAGTATGTTTGTTGATTCAAATGACGATGCAGTCTACTGCATATCATAATGTTCGCATTTTGATTGACAAGCTAACAGTTTTATATGTTTCATGCTTGGCCATAGAAACAGAGGTACAGGGTGTCAGCATGGACGACAGCTTTACATTATCACGCCTAGTCAGCATTAAATTTTACTGGTGTCTGGAACAACAAATTCCCAGACACATATTTTTAAAAAGCTACATAGCATTCCAGCCATAAGTCCATAAAGCCTGTTCTACATCATGTTTACAGTGACCCCTGTAGTTCTTTAAGCAAACGCCGGATTCTAAAAGGGGCTAAGCTCTTTAAATACTATGTGTGCAGCTCTAAAACTAGCTACTTTGTATGAGCAAAATAGTTGAACGTAAAAACATTTTGTGCCAGGTCGACAGCGAGTGTCAAGACTTGATAAACTCATTCTTAAGTTGGATCCTCATGGATTTGACTCTCTCACCTGGAGCTACCCTTTTAAGATGATCTGGTCAATAGTCATTTAGCATAAATCCCCCTGAGCTGCTAAGTGTGTATTCCCTTTGTTTAAACTCAGTTTTATGTTTCTTTTTTTTTAATTGTCTGTGTTTTTTGTTTTTGTTTTTTTTATTCATTCATTCTTTATGTTTGGACTAGTTTTCAGAGTGATTTCTCCCTACCCGACAAGGCCGCCCTGGTCAAGAGCGTTTCAGATACAGATGCCAAACTCCTAGCGGTACTTCCAAAGGGTGCGCATTAGTTTCTTTGTTGTTATCAATACTGTACATTTTCTTAAATATGTTTTACATTTAGTTTCAGAATTGAAGAAATACTTTGAGGAAGCGATTCCAGCAGATTTCGAGATGAATAGGTAGGAGTACACATACACTGAGATCAGAACAGATTTTCTAACTGTGAGAGATCCTGCACATGGCAAGAAAATCTTTTCTTGTGCGGAATATTGTGGGTCTCGTTAGACCAGCACTCAACACAAAATAAGCCACTTGCTGACTGGCTACTGTTCAATTTTGATTCACAATTCACAATGACTATCGGTATGTGTGTACAATATTTTAGTACCACCTCTGTGTCTTTGACTTTTATTTCAGGAAGGAGAGGATTGCTCGGCGTATGGAAGGAATTGCAGGTGACACCCCGCCGGTCTTGCTACCTGGCGGTTTGGTCACCAACAGGATGCTGGAAGAGGATCCACCCCGGTATACCCGGGCCTCAGACCCTTGCGAGCCTTGTGTGATGGGTGAGATGACGCTGGACTTTGTTGGACTTTGTTGACCGAAAGATCATGTTGTCTTTACTCATTCCTGACCACAGTGAGGCGCTTCAGTCAAGAGGAGCTGGATGCATCCCAAAAATTGGTGACAGTTCCGCAGCACCAGGCCAGAGGAGCAGTCAACCGTGCAGAACCGATGTTGGTGTATGTTGACCCTGTGACGTTATCTGCCTCATCCACACCAGCACCCGCACCTTCAGATCCTGCCGGTCATAGTTCCAAGGCCGAGCGCATCGCCCGCTACAAAGCCGAGAGACGGCGGCAGCTGTCAGAGCGATACGGATTCCTCCTAGACCAAGAAGCGGACATTGATCATGCTCCACGCTATCGTGCCCGACTCGACCAAGGTGCTGCTGCCGAAAGACACTCAGCAGGAAGGCGAGATAGATCAAAAACAGTCCCAGTAGATAATGAAACTTGTCGATCTGGTGTGGGCAGGGTTCACATGAGGACTCACCCAGACCTTGCACCCGCAATTCCGCCTAGCCCAGACAACACATACCAAGCTCCAGCTCCTACACAAGACAGCATATTCTCAGAGCGGGAACGAGTCATGAACATGGAGAACTACCGGAGAGGTGGTACACAAGAACTTACATCTCAAAACAGGACCCAGGAGTCCCACACACCTCTGCCCCAACATCATCACCAACTTCACCATCATCATCAGCAAAATCCCAAACACCACCACCACATAGACACAACCCAACCAGAGACGAGCCCCAATTCCAACAGGGATTACAGCGTTGCGGCCGTTCCTAGCTCGCCTCGCACTGCCCGTCGGGCTTCACTGCCATCCACCCGCTATGGTATCTCACCTGGAGACTTGTTCATTGAGCAGCAAGCACAGAGCATCCTCAACAGGCAGGGGTGAGTTTGTTAAAGTCACTGTGATTTTGTTCCCGTCTCAAGGTCGAGGCATCTTTCCTATTGCGTGAGATTTTGATGATGCGAGTAAAAACCATGTCTCAAACACGATTTCATAATTCTCCATTGAGGTAGGTAGGTTAGCCTTGTTTACATTGAGATTCTGTCAAATTGCCCTGATAGAATTTTTGACACCAGGCTACTTTACATTATGATATTGATCATAATGAAGATATTGTTTTTGTTTATATATTGAAAACCTCTCACACCACCAAATTATCACAAATATTATACATACAGAAATAATAGTGATTTTATCTTAATTTACCTATAAATGCCATCTCTCCCCCTGCTTCTGATAACTATTAATTTCTAAACAAACTTTACAATATCACTAGTCTGACAGAACAGTAGACCATCATCTGTAACAGTTTGACATAGTCTGTAGCCTTGCTGTGCAGAAATTATAATTATTATTGTCTTCTACTCCATACCATGCATAATCACAGACTCATTCTTAATAGTCCTTACCTTTAGTCTTACTTTGGAGATCTAGTGGAGTTTCTAACCCAAACATTAAAAAAAAATAACTTGCAGTTTACGTACCTTATGCCAGGATTGATGTAGTTGACTGGCTAAAACAGGGGTATTCGAACTCTGTCCTTGAGGGCCGGTATCCTGCATGTTTTGCAGGTTTCTTTCTCCTCCACAGTTGATTCAATTGATCAGGATTTTTATCAGGCTTCACTGAACTTACCGATGATATAATCATTTTAATCGGGTGTGTCAGGGAAAGAAACTTGGAAAACATGCAGGGTACTAGCCCTTGAGGACTGAGTTTGGACATGTCTGGGCTAAACCCTCCTCCTCCTTTTTTCTTTTATGCTTATTGATGACCCTTGTACTTTCCTTTCCCTAAGAATCAGGGGCAGTACACAGAGGCCTCTTGAGTGGCGCGCAGACAGACACCACAGAGCCAGATACTGGACTCAGGAGAACCCACTCCCACAGGGGTTGGAAGGCGGTCAGCAGACAACTGTTTCTCAGCCTTGGCCCAGTCAAAGTCACCCTCAGTTGGCTCAGGAGTACCACCCTGCCATTGGCCACCAACATTTCCCCGGCAAACTCCACAGTTCCCCAGATGTTCAACCACGAAGGCGTGTGAGCGCTGAACAAATCTACGCAGCTCATAAGGAGGCAAGGTTGGAGTCCTGGCAAGCCTCCAAAGACGAGGTCCACACAGAAGGTTTGTTGAAGAGTCGGAAAGCGGTGTTGCCATCGGAGATTCGCAGGCGTGAAAAGACGATGGATGATCCTCACAAAGGTCTCAGCAAGCATGTTGACTGGCAAAACTACTTCCCAGAACAGAGGATAATGAGCCGAGCAGTTGAGGAGGACTGGCATTCACCCAGAGAACGAAGGCGGGAGAAAAACACAGACAAGATCCGAGAGCAAGGGAGGCACCGTCACTCAGGTCATGAAACTCAAGTGGACAGAGTGTTAAGACCCATGCCACCTGAGAATTCCTCTGAAATCGTCAACCATCGGGAGTCACTTGTGCTTCAGACGGAAACCAAGAGGTCTGCTGAGGAAGCTCTTCAAAGACAGCATCAATATAATTCCTTGAGGAAGCCTCAGGATCCCAAAGGAGAACACCAGACAGAAGAAGAAGCGAGTTTAAAGAAAGTAGAGGAGGTTCAAAAATATGAAGGTTCAGAACCTCAAAGGCAGGAAGAATTACAGAGAAGAGACTCGGCAGTTTATCTTCAAAAGGGTTCTTCTTTACCCCAGGCCAAGCACAAAAGCACAGAGGCAGGCGGAGGGCCCAAACCCAAGACGCGAACCCGCTCCATGTCAGACATTGGTATCAGCCAGCATTCTGTCATGTACCGAAGGGAGAGAGCTGACGTGGCCCGTGAGAGCTCTTCCAGGCCTGTGCCTCCATTGGGAGTAGCTAATGGCGAGATGGGAACCTTGGACACCAGGGTGTCGGTGGCCCAGCTGCGACATTCTTACCTGGAGAATGCCAACAGAAAGCCTGACTTGTAGGTCTGCCGACATGGGCATTGTCATGTTCTGTTGCATGACTAATTCTGCAACTGCAGTCTACTAAAATCCATTTCCTATCACACAAGAGCAGTCAAACAGTGCAGACCTCCGCCAAGGGTGTCACCTGGAATGTTAACAGGATGGCAATACTTTACAACCCCAAACCTTGGCTTAGAACCTCAAATTTGAAACTCAAAGCCAAAAAAGTCTTAATTTCAAACTCTAATCTATTTTGGAAGCTTCTATCCAGGGTTGAAACACTAACTGAATGAAACTCCTTAGCAGAGGTCACAAAGTGAGAATGTGTCACAGAAGGTGTGAAAAGTTTTGCCCGTCTACCATGGCATGCTACATGTGGCTAATTGCTACTTGCAAAACGTACATTTGCACCCTCGACTCAACTTTTACTCTTCCTCATTCTTTGTCAATCAAAGCGAGAGGAGTCAGTCCCCAGCGATAGAGGCGGACCCCGCGGCGGCGGGCATGGAACCCCGGGGGGACCGAACAGCTCGGAGACCCCGCCGCTATATCACGCCGGGTGATGGCCGTTCATCTGAAAGGAGTCGAACTCAACCTATCACATCTGCGGAACGTCTGGAGACTGACAGGTGTGAAATGGAAATAATCAAAGAATACTCTAAGAAACTTCTGGAGTTAAAATCCTGATTTAATGTTGAAAAGGTTCAATGTTTGTTGAACACAGGTCCCATCTCAGTCCGACACAGCTGCAAGACATCGAAGGTACCACCTAATCTCATTACATACCTTAATGTGAAATCAGACCTGAAATCTTGAATTGGAACTGTAACCTTGACTTCAAACTCTCATGTTAAACATTAAACCAAGTTTGAAACCCTAAACTTTTACTAAACCCAAAAAACTACCTGGAACACCCAATTTTTCTTTTTTGCTTCATAGCAGATGAAGAAAAACTAGACGAGCGAGCCAAGATGAGCGTGGCTGCCAAGAGGTCTCTTTTCAGGGTGAGTGACTTCCACCTGTTCGCACACATCTTCATGTTGCGTTGCGCCTGAGAGTCGTCATCTTATCTCGCTTGTCAGGAATTAGAGAAGACTTCGGAGGGCGGCGTTCCCAAGCCTCGCTCTCGAAACGCTGCCGTGGAGCGTCGTCTGCGGAGGGTCCAGGACCGCTCCCACACTCAGCCCGTCACAAGCAAGGAAGTGGTTGACGCTTGCAGGTATTTTTACTCGCCTCTTTTGCACAGAATTCTTTACTGGTTCTTCTAAAGTACAGAGTCTGTGTACTACTGCTATCTGCACCTGTAGCAAATGTTGATTTAGCGCCTGCAGTTGTTTTCTTCATTGTATTTTTTTCTCATCCCCAACTTATAAGTGAGCCTTCCACATCATCACACACTGCAGGAAGCTGCGCCAACACCAACGCCGGCAGTCCGACTGTTGTCAGCACCACTGTAACCACCCTCAGGTAACACAACGCAATGAGAAAGATATCACAGAAATGTGAGAGATACTATTTTTCTTGGTGAACCAGCATGTGGTTATTGTTTAATGCTGTATGTCAGTGTGAGTTTCAAAACCTTATTTTAAACCCTATCACTGACAGTTATTGATATATCCTGGTATTAATGACAGTACAATTTTTTTATTTTTTTTTTAAATGAAGACTATTGCAAAAAGATTCACCGTCTTGCTCATTGGCGGCCACTGCCTATATCTCGTCCCACCCTTATGAGCGCCTTGCTGCACCTTATAGGGGAAGGAAGCTGCTGTGTACACAATAACTCCGCAGTGA
Source organism: Hippichthys cyanospilos (assembly GCF_059441005.1). Lineage (NCBI taxonomy): Eukaryota > Metazoa > Chordata > Actinopteri > Syngnathiformes > Syngnathidae > Hippichthys > Hippichthys cyanospilos. The sequence continues at coordinate 8,078,674 of NC_142380.1, forward strand.
TGATCCGCAGCATTCCCACCCGCTGCATTCCTGGCATTCTCACAGCGTCCAGACGCCAGGAGTTGTGCACCAAAAACAAACATTCTAACATTTTATGAGCCATTTCACACACTTCTCAACAGATGACATGTTTGGTAACTTTATATGACGTAAATCAACAGGATGACGCTCAATGGGTTATTCCCTGTACTTGTGGTTGTAAATGACTGTAGGATACAACCTTAATACTTGTTTGAATATATACTGTATTTGAAGCCTTAATTTTGTCTTGAAACATTAGAATATGTTTGCTCATTTGAAACTCTGACCCTAAATTCAGACCTAAAAGTGATATCCTAACTTAAATATGAAACTAACTTGAAACCTAAAATTTTCTTAGCTAAGGAAAATTATAGCTTTAGTCATCAGTGACGGTGAAGGAGATAAATGTTCCTCGGTAAAATGGCAGACTGCAAGCAACGCGTTTTTATTGTTCTACATATGCCAGCTACGTCGAATAAATTCACTGGCAGCCAAGTAAAAATGGATCTTTGATGTACTGTATATACCTGTCATGTGTAGTGATTGAGTTAAAATCCCAACCCATGCTAAAAACAAGGGATGGCATGATACCACTACTTCAGCCTTGAGGATTGCCCAAGCCCAATCTTACCAAATATGTTTTTTTCTTTTTCTTTCTTGAGCTTCAAATTGAGACGTCACATTTTTGACCCTGTCAGTGTCCAAGCAGCTCCAGACACCAAGGAGAAAGTCCATGAGACCCAGGATAGCGAGGTGCCCGAAGTGGAGGGGGATGACCTCTCCACACTCAGCTTGGCAGAGAAGATGGCCCTCTTCAACCGACTGGCTCATCCCGCAGAGGAGGCGGCGCCAAAGACTGCCTCGGCTCGCCAGCGCCGCGCCCTGGCCCGTTTTCAGACGCAGCCCATCACCCAGGGTGAAGTGGAGCAGGTACTTACATGACTCACAAAAAATTAAAAAATCAAAGTTAGCAATATTGGGCTTTCAGGTGATATTTCTGGATGAATGATCTCAAATTTGGTCATCTGTCAAGGATAATGCATTTTTGTTCATCCTGACAATTTCAACTGAAAACTCAACAACCTCTTTTTCCCTTTTATACTGATTATAATGTCATATTCACTAAATAAGCAGCTGGTGTCCTCGCAGGTGACTGAGCCTCCGGTGGGCTCCTCAGTCGACCATATTGAGTCTGAGCAGGAAGAACATGTAAGGTCCCTAAAGCTGATTGCACGGGAATGAGCTAATTAAAGAGCTGCAGCTTGCAACCTAGCCTCATTGTTATCCCAAACAAATGCTGTACAAGATTGGCTTACAAAACAGTCACATGACCCGGTGTTGTCATGTGACTATCTTTTTACTTAGTTTTAGGCATGTCCAAACCCGGTCCTCAAAGGCTGCTATCCTGCGTGTTTTTGATGTTTTCGTCGTCCAATGCAGCTGATTCGAATGAACAGGATCGTTATCAGGCTTCCGCTGAGCTTGCTGGTGAGCGGATCATTTGAATCAGGTGTGTTGGGAGAACAGAAACCTCCAAAACATGCAGGATAGAGGCTGTTGAGGACCGGGTTTGGACATGCCTCATTTAGTAGCTGGTTTAGTGCATAACAGGCATGAGGTACTAGGGAAATAGTGCATGTTATTGGCAGAGGGTCTCAATACTTTTGTCCAAACTCCACGTCTGCCCTATTTATTTAACATTGGGTTTTGTCATCATTTTTCACTTTTTGCAGGTGTCCCAATACTTTTGATCCCAACCAGATTTCCTTGTCCTAAGTCTCAAGATTTTTGTCCAATATTTTCTTCACCTTTTCACTCCTGTTGGTCCCTACATTTTTGTACCAACTCTACTTTTTCAGTTGTTGTCGATGTTCCAATCCTGAATTTATTCCATCCCAAAGACATGTTTTTATAGTTTTTAACAGTCCAGACATTTAATTCCAGGTATTTTGCTAAAGAAGAGGCGGTGCTAAATTACTTAAGTACAAAAGTAATCAATTACTTTAGATACTTACGTACTGCAGGAATCAATTGTTTGAGGTACTAAAGTAATTACCTTAAGTAATTGTTTACCTTAGTACACAATTGTTTAAAGTAATCAATTACTTTAGTGATCAAACTTGAACAGCTCCTTTAGAACAATAATTCCTAAATAAATTGATTACTGCAGTATTTAGTTACTACCATTTAATTACTTAAATTAATCAATCAGTCAAGAATTCCATTAACTAAAGCAATGAATTACTTTAGTTCTTATGGTAATTTATTTAGTCCCAGCTATTTTTAGACCCTTCTTTAGTGAAACGTTTGAAAAAATTGAAAGAGTTGTAAATAATGTCTTTGGGATTGAATGTTAATAGATAGTCCAAACTCCATTTTGCACATATTTTAGGTGTTACAAAACTTTTTTCCAAATGCCTTTTTTCCAATATTTTCATCTACACTTTCTGCATTCGCCTCTATACTTGGTCCAAATTCAACTTGTTTTAGCATGCAGGTGTTGGAGTACTTTTGTCAAAATTCCACATTTTACCTTCTCGTGTCCCAATACATACTGTTTGTCGAAATTTTACTTCTTCAACTATTGTCAGTGACTTAATACTTTTGTCTAAACGGCACGTTTTACTTCCTGTATGTGTCCCTCTCCCTTTTGTCTAAACCTCTCAGTTTCTGCGGGTGTTCCATAACTTATGATTTTCATGAATTCCATTTTTTTTTTTTTAAATCTATAGCTTAAACATAGCAGCCAAGTCAAATTGGAGCCCCTCCCCGCCTCCGTGGTCCGCTCTGTGGCAGCTGCCCCCTCCCAAGCCTCTGTTACTACGGTAACCGTGACGCCTGCATTCAGCAGCGGCAGCGTCGTGTGTGAGGGGAGCGCTACCGCCCAGCAGCCGACCCCGACCACCGCTGCGGACCACCGGGAGAGGGCATCGCGCTACCTCTGCATGACCCAGAGCGCAGGGGAACCAGGCCACCCCAAGCTCCTCCTCAATAGCTCTGAACAACCGGGGGCTCGCACTGCCCCCGCCCCTTCCTCCGGCACTCCTCGCCGGCATCAGACGGAGGCGGAGGAGGGCGACAAGGAAGAGGAGCATCCCATTTTCAGAGCCTTTGGAGACACCCAGGAGAAAAACGCGGAGGCAGGACGAGGAGGAGGAGGAAGAAGCCACCACCTGGGAGAGGAAACAGAAAGAGACGGCGGCGCCCGTTGTCAAGAACTACTCTCAGGTAAGATACCAGAAGGAAACGGATTCATAGAAAGGGTGCTGGACTCTCCTGATTATGCTCCCACGCATCATTGCTTGCCGAACGCACGCTTCGCCCCAGCAGAGGGGGCAGTCGGTATTATTCCGCTGTACCGCATGGATCTCTTTGTCCCCAACGAGATGGAGCTAGCAAGACATTGTTCCTTCACCTTTGTGCGGTATTTCATCCGATTCTTTGATCTTTACATCGAAGGCATTTCACATCAAAGGGTACTATGATAAACACTGAACCTAGACACTAGGAAGCTGAAATTTCCCCCAGATGACAAAGTTGACCACTTTGTTACCACACTAGTAGGAGTGTGCCATCCCTTTGCTAAAATTCCGCGAGAATTATGTGGAAGGCAATTGCCCAAAAATGGTCAATGCTGCACAAGGGTTAAGGTGGCCACACAAGAGTTGGATTATGCCAACTGGTTTTGTACGGACCTAATAAAAGACAGATTATGCTGAGATCTACTACCAGGCTACCATTAGAATGGTAATCAGGCATTTAAAAAGGTGTCACTGGGTGAGTGTAAATTCCGGCAAGGCGGATCAGCACCCATGTTTTGGCATTGATTAAAAAGATTAAAATCCTTTGTGAATCCACAACAGGAACAGAAAATTATTGTGTCGTTGTGTTATAGTGACTTCTTTGCCTTTTATTTTGTCCCGTTTTCTATAGATAAAAATTGTCATTAGTGAAGCGATTTCCCAGCAGAAGAGTCAGAAATAAAACTGATGGAGTTGCTGTGTAAAATACGTCTAGAAATACTACTCCGGAATCGGGCACCGGTATTTTTTCACAATTAGTATTACTTGTGAATTGTCACTAGAACATTTAGAATTGAGTTACGAAGTTATCGACTGTAACTTTGTGTTTGGTCATGTTCAGGATTGGTCGCCAACATGTTCTAAGTGAGTCTTACTTGTTGCCATTTTCACAAGGACGTTTTGAAGAAGTCCAACATGTCCTTGCGGGTCAATTGTTGTCCTAACATGCACGTTTGTTTGTAATACCGTCGTTCTGACGTCGGTTCACTCGGTCGGACAATGTTTGCAGCTCACTGTGCTATGGCCGTTCTTGGAATCGCCATTAAAAATGCAGACACATGGTCTGTACTATCCTTTCAGATCTGCAAGATCACACAGCATCACCGAGACCTTTGATAACCAAAGTCGCCTCTACAGTAACATCTCAAGGTTCAAGTGTCCAGCAGAGCCATCCTGTTATTCAACCGCCCCCAACTCCGCACAAACCCACCCAACTGCCGATCCACGTAGAGCCACCGAAGTCCCAGTTATACATCCAGCCATCCCGGTCCCCGCCAACCTATCCCAAACCATTCTCTCAGCTTCAACAGAGCCAAGCCAAAAATCAAGAACTCTTCCCCAAGCCTTACATCAAACAGGACCCTCAGCCTGTGGCCAAACCCCAGGTGCCTCCGCCGACACCGCCTAAACCTCAGGGCTTCCCCCAAGCGCTGGTCAAGTCTCAGTCACTGCCGCTGGAGCACAGCAACGACTACAACAGGCTCGGCGTCCATTCCTTTGATCCGCTGTCACCCACGGGTTCCGCGAACCAACTGCCGTACGGCATGTCCAGCAAGCAGATGTCCATCAAGGAGAGGTGAGGCTGCCAGATGATTCAATGCGTAGGTTGTCATCCTCAGAGGGCTGAGGATGAGGAAAATGTTAGACTTGGGGTTCTCTGCTATCACACTCTAAAATCGGTTGGGTAAATAATATCCCAATTATAGGTCAAAAAAAGGACTGACCCAATATTTTTGTCAATTTGACCCAACTTTCTGGGTTGTTTTATACCAAACGTTCATTTTTTTAGGTCGTCGTACCAAACCGCCAATCTCATGGGGTTGTTTATGGCAAGCCAACCCAGGAAGTTGATCCTTGTTTGTTCCATAATGAAGTTATTTTTATGTGTGGGAATTTTTTATTTGATTAGATTCCCATTTTTGGGTCTATGGTTTGATTCAAAATCGATTTTTGGATTTGAAAGATTAAAATGATTTGATGAAAATAATGATTTCTGCTTCATTCTGTAGATGTGCAAATAATCATCATACTACTTATGTCTTCTTTAAAAAACATAACAACACAAAGTGTCACTTATTTTATTTTATTTCTTTACATTAATTAAGTTTTGAATTGTAAGAAACGTGCCTGTTATCACCAAAACAACAACTCTTTTTGGAGCAAAATCACATAGGAACTTGGGTCATATTGGCTCAAATGGTGGATTGATCCTTTTTTGACCCATAATTGGGTGGGGGTATTACCGATTATTAGTAGCCAAGAGGCTTTTTTAAGGAAAATTACCAATTATTAGTAGCCAGGAGGCTGATAACCAATATTTGTAGACAATTTCAATTTCAGTAAAAGGGAAAACATTGGCGTTAAAATAAATAAATAAATGAATAAATAAAATAGCCAAACTCTACCTTATAACTTTGTTGAAATGTTTATTGCAAAAGGTAGATTTTCATCTTTGTTTTAAAAATTTCTGAGAGTTTCATCTTCAGAGGTTAACCGTAGTGTTATTTTTAGGTGGAAAGTATGAGGTTAGGATTAAAATGTCTTTTGGGTCAGGGTGAGTGTCCGATGTTGTTGCCTGTGAGCGAGCCAGAAGCAGTTGAAAATAATTGACACTTGAGCGCATTGGCTTTTATGCGTCCACACTCACTCGGGAGACATGGTGACACACTTTCTGTTAGCCACCGGCCTCTTCCTCCTTCACATGTGCATGATGTGACCTGAATTATCATCCTTCACTGCTTGCCTTTTCAAGAACTACATGGGTACTAGTAATAGCCTTAAAGAAGATACGAAAAGTCTACACACCCATGTTCATGGACAAACTTTTTTTTTAACCAAATAGAATAATTCCACATCTTTTCCAGCGATTTGTGACCCAAACCTGTACCACTGAAATGAATTGAGAAATCACTTTTTGAAAGAGAAAATTAACATCTGAAATAATGCAGTTGCGTTATGTAAACACCCTTTTACAATTGGTAGTTTAAAGGGAATCAACGCACACCTTGTAAAGGTTTTTAACTTTTCTTTAAATGGATGGATAGTTTTGAGGATTTCTCATGATAATCCTCAATTAACATAATTTATTTTTACATTATTGTACAGGAGTGTGTTGACTTTTCATTAGGGATGCGCGAGTACCGATTATGTGTATTGGTATCGGGCTGATACTTAACCTTAATTCAGGATAACTGTATAAATGATGACAATCGTTACTATCGCCCTCTTGAAGCAATTTTAAGGTCAAAAATTATATTCTGGGGAAAAATGATATCAATTGCGATAACGATACTTGGCATCATATCAACGACGACTCGAGTTGAGTACTCGTACTGGTATCGATCTGAAAAAAAAGTGGTATTGAACATCCCTCTTTTTTTATATCCACTTAATGTTCATGGAGGACGAGTAAGAATAAACACGGCAACGATGCATGCAGGCTGTAACAAGCATCGTTTGATGTCACGTATTTCAAAAGTGTTTATGCGTTCGTGCCAGAGTGGCCCTCCTGAAGAAGAGCGGCGAGGAGGACTGGAGAAACCGAATCAACAAGAAACAGGAAGTAGCAAAGGTGGCGTCCACTGAAGTGCCCCAGCGACAAGAGACGGAGGTGACGTATCAAAATAAGGTGCGACATCAAAACGCCGTGACTTCAAAGAACTCATACCTCGCATTTGTCTCATGCATGGCATATCACCTGCTACTTGTCACTTGATAAACCTCATGGAAAAGACCATCGTCCTCAAATATCACCCCCTTTCTTTTTACCCCTTATTATCACCCTACCCCCTCCTCCCCAAAACTCCTCCCCTCAGGAGGAAGATGTGGTCATCCAGCACCACTCTGGAGTGTCTAATCAGCTGTGGGTAAGGCCCGCCTCTCAGCCAATCGCATTCAAGTGGGCACCCGTCTCATCCAATCACGTTTGGAATTTAGATTTATGATTGGATTGGTGAATCATGGACTGAAACTTGCTGTATGTATGGGGAATGAAGGACTTGTTTTGGGGGGTTCATGGAGGGCTGTGTGCCATTTGTCTACCCATGACTGAGTCTGAAGGCTTTAGACTCCAGAAGATGAATATTTTCTCAAAAATTCAACCCTGAATCCAATCTCTGTTAGTAATTTGTGAGGCTGCTTTAAAACTGCCCTTGTATCTGATGTCCGTCCTTTCCCTGCCACCTTCCTCTTCCCAACACTCATCCTTCCACTTCGCCATCCTCAGGAGCCTGTCTTCTCCTCCACTTTTTCTCCTCCTTTCTCCCTTGGACAAAAGTGTCAGTACGTTGACCATCACGCTCAGGTAAGAAGGGTGGCGGATGATTTGCCATGCTTGGTGTGCGACGTTTTTCTTTTGGTGGAAATTACATCCTGGAGATAACATGTATGCTGTCATGCTTGAGTGTATCACATCTTCTGCTTGGTTTGATACAGTTCCTGCATGAGGGACTGTTTGTAACCGGGAGAACACATTTGTTCAGAGATGAGAGTTAGGGTTATTTTTAAAGGTTAGTGTCAAATTTGCAGTTATGGATTTGGTGTTTGGGTTACCTTTAGCGGTTAGGATAGTGATGGCCAACTCCAGTCTTTGAGGGCCACTATTCTGTATGTTTTATATTATATATATTTCCAAGACACCTAATTAAAATGATCAGATCATAAGCAAGTTCTGCAGAAGCCTGATAATTTGATTAGTCAAGTGTGTTGGAGCAGGGAAACATCTAAACCATGCAGGATAAGGGCCCTCGGGGACTGGAGTATCCCAACTTTTTGTTGAGAGTTATGGCTAGATGTTGAGGTTAAGTTTGGGGCTATAGTTAGATTGCAACTGGTGGAGAATGAAAAATAAGCTCGCTCCATTGCGCGTTCCAAAAAAGGACCAAAATTGGAAGATGGAATAGTACAAGTCAGATTCCAAATTCCATTTCGGGCTCCAAGTGGGATTCTAAATTCCAACTTTGATTCCAAGTTCCATTTTATGGAGCTTGATTAAATCTCCCAACCCTTTTAGGAGATGGGAGAAGGGGGCACAAAGAGGACTGACCAATTTTTTTTGAAAGTTTGAAAGATTTATGATCATTTCTGTATTGGAGCAAGCAGGTTGGAGTTAGGTTCCTTAGTGGAATTTTGCACATAGTCCTCGACATTTTGACTTTGGGTTGAGGTTGAGTTTAGCTTAAAAGAGCATGCTGCATGCTTTGAATGAGGAATTGTAGGACAATCTGATGGGCAAAATTGAGAAACTGAAAAGATCCCATAAGAGTGTTTTGGTCTAAGTTTTGGTGTAACCCTAACAAAGAAACTATTCCAAACAAATCCCACAGCGGCTAAAGGTGACCTTTGCAGATGTTGACAAACATCATCCTGTGTGTATTTGTCGTTTCAGGCTCAGCCTACCATAAAGGAAGAAAAGGAGGCCCAGATGACCATTGAGGAGAGGAAGCACCTCATCTCCATGCGAGAGGATGCCTGGAAGAGCAAAGGCAAGGGCTTGGCAAATGATTCTGGCCAGTATACAGTGGCAGCTCGCATGGTCAAGAAAGGTCCGCAGAAAATATTTTGCTTTTTACTTGTTAAAATATTTGAATGAGGACCCAGCTTGTAAAATTCATGAATTTTGGCAGGCCTGGCCACTTCCTCCTCAGTCATCGGGCCGATAGTTTCACCCGTCTCCACCAAGCTCAAAAGCGGCACCGCGGTTGTTGGGAAACCTCAGGAGGGTGAGTTGGGTTTTGCATCTTCTCCATTCAAGAGCATTTTGTGTGTTCTGTTAGTTGACCTTGAATGATAATCTGTCCTCTGTATGTAGACATTGAAGCAAGAGCAGACATGGAATCAGATAAAAAGCTGGACAAGCTAGAGACCTTCATAGGACGCCTCAACAGCAAAGGTATACCCTTTAGTTCTTTAGTTAGTTGACAGTAGAACAGTCTCTTAAAGTAATGTTTTTCTTTCTGATAAACTATATCACAATTCGATCTAAACTATCTGTAATCTTCTGGTTTATCATGTGTCCATCAGCATCCGAAATGCAGGAGAGTACCCTGACAGTCACAGAGAAGGCAGTTAAGGAGGTGATGAAGCTGGACGACGAGATCTTCTCAAACTTCTACCGCCGCGTGGACGAATTCCCGAATGTACCCTCACGGATTGAACTCAGCGAAGACTTCGACGCCATATTCGGCTCACGGCAGGGCGCCGGCAGGCTGACGTCGGCCGTAGTGAGGCACAAGCGCTCCGTGCGTCCATCCAGGAATGTGCAGGCCTCCCGCAATCCTGTCAAGATGCTGGCCGCCCGCCAAGACATTCGACACGAGTACACCGAGCAGAGACTAAACGTGGCTCAGCTGGAGAGTAAGCGGATGTCATCTGACAAGAGTGAGTGCATTAAAGAAACACTGTTAGCATAACGACATCTTTCATTTCTCAAAGTTAGTTCCACTCGTGTTGGTGTTACGAGGTCAACAATTTAGCAGAAACAAAACGAAAAACAAAACATGAAGTGTGTTTGTCAAGCTGCCTAAAAGTGGTTCTTCTCTATGTGCAGTGATTAAAAGCTCGGAATATTCCGATGCGGCTCTGGCGGGTCTGTCCAGTAAGGAGAACTACAGCGCTGTGAGTTTGCGCAGCGTCAACGTAGCCGAGACGCCCACGTCAAACAACAGCGCCGTCCCGTACAAAAACCTTATGCTACTGCACATCAAAGGTAGTAAGCTTCTCGCCAAAAGCACCCAGTCTGGGTCTTGTCTGATCTGCGATATTGTCTTGAAGGCCGTCGCCACGTTCAGACCAGACTAGTCGAGCCCAGAGCTTCTACTCTGAACAGCGGAGATTGTTTCCTGCTTGTGACACCTGAGCACTGTTTTGTGTGGATAGGAGAGTTCTCCAATGTCATCGAGAGGGCCAAGGTGTTTTCTTTTTTTGCATTTGATTATTACGTTTAACTCTAAGCACTTTGCTGACAGTTGATCGCTGAATTTCTTTGTAGGCTATGGATTTGGCCATGTTCATCCAAACCAAGAAAGACTTGGGCTGCAGGGCGACCAAGGTACAGACCATCGAGGAAGGCATCAATGCGCAAAGTTCAGATTCACACGAATTTTGGACCATCCTTGGCGGACAAAGTGCCTATCAACGTAAGAAACAATCCAAGTTATAGCTATGAATGGAAACAAGATGAACATACTTCCTGTCTTGATTATTAGCTGCCGGCCCCCCAGAGGAGGACGACCACTTTGAGAACGCCATTGTAGAGACTAACTGCATCTTTCGCCTGATTGATGATAAACTGATGCCCGATGATGATGAATGGGGGAAGGTTCCTCGCTGTTCCATGCTGTCATCCAAAGAGGTTAGCACCGGTGTACCAAAAACCCTTATGAAAGCCTCTTTTTAGTAAAATGCCCATACTTTGTTTCTACGTACCATGGCCAGAATTTGATAATTTGAATTTTCACTGTGGCTCATGGTTGGCACTCCAGGTGTTGGTGTTGGACTTTGGCAGCGAGGTGTACGTGTGGCATGGCAAAGAGGTGACGCTGGCTCAGAGGAAGGTGGCCTTTCAGCTTGCTAAACACCTCTGGAATGGTACCTTCGACTATACCTGCTGTGATATCAACCCTCTGGACCCGGGAAGCTGCAACACACTAATACCAAGGTACCTAACCCTAGATTATTGATTGGAGCTTTAAAGTATCTGGCGACAGAGACATGGGTAGTCCTCACCAACATGGGGTGTTTAACTGCTAAATCCAAAATAGTTTCAGGAAGAATTCCAAACTGGTTTGAAACTAGGAAACTACTTTAATTGAAGACATAGTTTGGAAAAACTCAACAACCAAGACCATACCCAGAAATCATAAATGAATTCCTACCACCCAAATTGGTGGTTACTCTATGTAATGATTAGAGTAATGAAAGATCTTTTCAGGTGTAAACGTATGAGGCAATGCAATTTTACTTAACAAGGCTTCGAAACAAGAGACTAACTATCCAAGAAACGTGCAAAGACGTGTAGGTATTCTCTAGGGTACGCTCCGAGATCTTAGATGAGAATGAAAAACACGGGCGTGTCCTCATAGCATAAACCTGGAAAAAAAACCTTGCACATGGAGCATAGATGTATGTCATCACAGACCTCAAGCCATACATGTAGGAAACAAATAATTCCTCATCAGCGTGTTAATCTCCTCATACAGGAAGGGTCAAGGCCGTCCCGAATGGGCGATATTCGGCAGGTTGACTGAGCACAATGAGACCATCTTGTTCAAGGAAAAGTTTTTGGACTGGTCCGAAATGAAGCCGCCACTGTCACCAACAGAAGGCAGCGAGCAGCAACCAGAACAACAGGTTTGCATTGTACACTTTGTTGACTGTACTGTTCAACTTTACAAATCATAATCCTAAATCTAAAAATAATCTTTTAGCTTCACTTGTCACTGGTCTCTTTACCCAGAAGTCAACGGGGCGAGAGTGTCGTCCGTACAATGCCAGTCTGATGCTGCCGCTCCTCCAGTCGTCCGTCGCTACCATCTTGGATGGCGTGAATGTGGGCCGTGGCTATGGGTCAGTGGAGACCGAGGACCACATGAGGACTCAGGAAATCAGCACAGTCTCTGTGGACGTTTGGCACATCCTGGAGTTTGACTACAGCCGCCTGCCACGCCAGAGTATCGGCCAGTTCCATGAAGGCGACGCTTATGTGGTCAAATGGAAGTATATGGTCAGCACGTCTGGTAAGTCCCGCTTTTCACTTGAGGTTCTGTTTATGCACACTGGATGATTTTAGCGTTTTGTTTTTGATTCAGTGGGACGTAGAAACAACCCAGATGTGAGGAGCACTGGACCAGGCAGGGAGAAATGTTGCTATTTCTTCTGGCAAGGACGACACTCCACCGTTAGCGAGAAAGGAACATCAGCCTTGATGACGGTTGAGCTGGATGAGGAAAGAGGAGCTCAGGTAGGAATTCAAGACAGCATTTTTGTTTTGTTGTTTTTGGTTTTAATTTTCACATTTTTTTTTTACCAGCTAATGCTCACAGGACTTATAAAGGGTTCATCGGGCCATGAAAACATTCAAAGTGCAAATTGTGCTGAAAAACAATTGTCCAAATCACTGTACTATTTAATATAGTTTATTATACTTGCTATTGTTTCATGTCTTATGCGCTAATTTTGCAGGATTGCTGTATAAAACTATTGTGTTTATAAATTACACAAAATGAAAGGGGTATTTGTAACCTGGTAATTTTCAGGCTTCCAAGGTAATAGAATCTAAGACATGATCTGTATAAGCAATTTGTGTCATGATAACATCTGACGCTATATATTTCTGGCCTGTTTTGTTGACCATTTACTTGTTTTTGTATAAAAGGCAAAGACAAATACAGGCCATTTTTGCAAATCTCTGTGGAAACCATAGTTTGCACCTGTGTGCTACAAATTGTTTTCAGGATCTTTATGTGAAAATATGCTTTTGTGCTCACAAGGTGCAAGTGCAGCAGGGCAAAGAGCCTCCATGTTTCCTGCAGTGTTTCAACGGCGGGATGATTGTCCACGCCGGAAAGCGGGAGGAAGAGGAGGAGAACATTCAAAGTAAACACCTATTTTTAGTCCATGAGGGGTCTATCTATCCATTTGTGGCATTCACAGACTTTTGTTAGGCGAGTGGCGTCTCTACTGCGTCCGTGGCGAGGTACCGGCAGAGGGTTACCTCCTGGAAGTGGCGTGCCACTGCAGCAGCCTGCGCTCCAGAGCCTCCATGATCCTGCTTAGCATTGACAAGGCAGCCATCTATCTGTGGCACGGCTGCAAGACACAGCCGCACACCCGCAGTGTGGCCAGCAGGGCGGCGCTCAAGATCAAAGAGCAGTAAGTTTTCTTTTTTAAGTTTTTTTTTTTATATATATTGTTGAGTAAATTACGCTGTGTTATACCATTACAAATGTAGTTCAAAAGTTGAATAAATCGTGCATGGATGGCACAGCATTGTCATTTTTCCTCCCATGCAAAAATACTTTGCACTGATTAGGGTGTACTTGGTTGACAAAACATATTTCACGGGGTTGAAACACTGATCAACAATGTGTCTTCTTTCATGAAGTATAAAGAAAGGAATGTCTGTGATTATTGTTTTTCTACATGCACTGCTCCACCTTTTGTGTTCCAATATCCATTGACATTATTACTTATGAGACGTGCAACCATTCAGGTGCCCTCTGGAAGCCGGACTCCACAGCAGCAGTAAGGTGACTATTCAAGAGTGCGAGGAAGGCATGGAGCTGCCGGGCTTCTGGGAGGCTCTGGGACACAAGGACAGGAAGGCCTACGACTGCATGCTCCAAGGTGACAAATGTCCACTTACTTACTGAGCGATATTTTGGAATCAACTGCCTTAGAACCTCACAATTTACACCTCACACAAATGTAGAGCACGTTTTATAACATAATTTGCGCATGTTATAGACATTGCTTCCATGTGGCGTTTACACAAAATATTGAGATGATCAAGGGAAGTGGAAATGATTAAGACAGAATTGGTACACTTTGAGAGGGTGAAAATGTGTTTAAAATTGGGACACGTGCAGGAAGTTAAAAGGGACTGGACAAAATGATTGAGACACCAACAGTAATTTCTCAATATTTTGGCTAAAAAAAAAGTTTGCCACCTATAGCAATATGAAAAACTGGACGACTTGGATCTTCTACAAAAGTATTGTGGCACTTACTGTATATGTAGTGAAAAAGTAATACAGGATTTGTGGAGTGTAAGCAAAAGTATTGTGACACCCACAGAAAACAATGTGATTTTTGTGCTATACGTAGTATAGGTTCTAGAATTCAAGAAGTGAAAATGTAGATTTCAGACATTTTTATTGAGACAAAATAACAAGAAAATCATTTCTTTTTTCAGACCCTGGAAAATTCAACTTCACTCCACGGCTCTTCCAAATGACCAGCTCATCAGGAGAATTTGTGGCAACAGAGTTCTTCCACCCATCCCGTGCACCGGATCTAGTCAGCTCTCTCCCCTTCCTGCAGGAGGAGCTCTACAATGCTACGCAACCCGGTGAGGCTCCTGTCAAAGTTTCCTTTTTCCCCCTTTGGTTGCGATGTCAACTAAAAAAAAGCACTGGACGGCTTGTTTTTCCAAGCGTTGTTCCTGGTGGACAACTTCCACGAGGTCTACCTGTGGCAAGGTTGGTGGCCTCAGGACAGCGAGAGCACTGGATCAGCTCGCATCCGCTGGGATGTGGACAGGAAGTGTGCCATGGAGACAGTGCTACAATACTGCGAAGGTAAGTTCCACTTGCAGCCCTATATCTAACCCAACCAACCTAACCTCAAGCCCCCACCAGGCCTATGTATCAACTAACATGATAGTTTACGATAGGACCGAAACGAGCCCTCAAGTAATTCGAGCATCTCAACTCAGTGCTCCATACAGGATAGCGAAAGGCGAAAATGACCCTGCACACTGTTATTTTGACAGCCTGACACAGTTGCCGTTCCTACTGATCACTATTTAACAACTCAAATGTGTTGTTTCAGCCAGAAAATTTGTTTCATAGACCAATATTTATGGGAAGAGATTTTTCTTAAATCTAATGGCTCTAAAGAGCAAAGTAGTGCTCTCCTATGCAACACTTAGATCCTAGCATTCACCTTAACCTTAACCCTATCATGTGTTTTGTTTTTGTTTTTTCTAGAGAAGAGTGACAGGAAGTCTCAAAAGTCCTATCTGATCCATGCGGGACTGGAACCGCTCACCTTCACCAACATGTTCCCCAGCTGGGAGCACAGAGAGGACGTCGCTGAGATCTCAGAGCGGGTAATGTCACATTCAGTGGAAGAGGTCCTAGCTTGAATTGCACTTGAATGGTCAACAAAGGAGCATAAATAAAGAATACATTTCATGCCAAATGTATTTTTGTGGCAGCAGGAAGCAGAAGTGTGCAACCAGATCACCCTGGTGGAGGATGTCCTGGCCCGTCTCAGTCGGACCACCTTCCCATTGGACCAGCTGCGGGCACGCCCACTTCCGGACGGTGTTGACCCACTACGCCTAGAGATCTACTTATCAGACAATGACTTTGAGGTCAGGGAGATTCATGTTGATGTTTCTTTTGGTGATAAATGAATTTCGTGTTTTTTTAAACGGTATTCTACATCATTAAAGTGCACTTTTGGTAACAATTCAGGTCGATGTTGATGCTGCTAAGTGCAGTGTGAAAAGACCTTTAGGCATCAAGGGAAATGTGATCAAACAAAACCCAAAGAAATCTGTAATGGTTAAAAAAAGATAGTCTAAAGGTCAGAGTTGACAAGTTTTTTTGAGACCTCTCGAACCCCTTAACAAAACAACTGTCAATAAGTGATTAGATACTTAATCTGATTCAGATTATTCTGTTCTCTGATGGTTTACGGAGAGTAAACAGTTCAGTTTTGTGCGAGCAAAACTTTCACAATAGCACGGTGAAGTTTTAGCTTCATTCTGTCGGTATTTTAGCCGAAGTATGGCAAACTCCTGCTAATGTGATAACTAGGTGGTTGTGGCAGGTTGAACTTTGACTTGTTGTCGCCATCTGGGTGAAATTTCAGCTTCCTAGTGACTTGTTCATTCGATGTGAAATTCCTTTGAGATCAAAGGATTGGAAAAAAATACTGCACAAGTTCTAGGAAAGAGTCTTCTTGCCCAAAGTTTGATTGATATATACATACCTGTAAAAATACACCAGGGAAAGCTGGACAATTTCACTTACAAAGGCAGCACTTCATCATCAAATCACATGATTATAGAAAGTAAATGAGGCAGATTGTGACGTCACAGTTTGGTAAACGCAAAAATAAAAGACATTTTGAGACACATAGGCAGATAACAAATCTGTCCTTATTTTGTTTGAAGTCACTTGTCTATAATATGTCCCTTTTAATTCTCACCTTTCAGAACATGTAGGTGTGCATTGAGGTAAGATTACGCTTTAAGCTCTTAAACTACAATCACTTTTCTGTGCACTATGCCTACCCTTGAAATATAAGAAATGAACCAAGGCAAGTGTGATGGGTGGCATTGTGGTTGTCTGTAACAAATGGATTCCCTCACATTCTTTGCACTACCGCTCTTCATACTTCTTGATACTCACTTTCCTCCTGAGGAATGAATAAATCACAGCTACACTGTACCAAATGGAGCACAGGTGTCAAACTCAAGGCCCGAGGGCCAAATCCGGCCCGTCACATTATTTTATGTGGCCCACAAAATGCTATGACTGCAAGGTTATGACTAAAATACCACATTTGTAAGCTGTTTTTGACTTTCAAATGTTTGGGGGGGGAACAATAAGCATTTTTTGTTACCAGTCCCTCTTTTGAACAGTCTTTACTGGCCTCTAATCCCAACACTAGGTAAATGCGTGACGATCATATTTAAAATTGATTTGACTTCACAGTCATAACGGCCCTCCGACAGAAACAGAAATACAATTTGGGCCACAATTAAAATGTGTTTGACACCCCTGAAATAGAGCATGACAAAAGGACAAGAATGATGAAAAGCAACAAGGCACAGAGATGTTTGTGCATGTCACAGACCGCAAATATACTCACACTTTTTTAAAACAACACTGGAATGTCAATTAAAGCTTGGCACTATATGATTATCAACAAATTGAAGATTTTATACCTCATTTAAAAAAATGTTAAGACAGTCATGCTCACCATGTGTGGAATTAATTTCTTTCAGAATAAATTAATCCAAATTACCCATAGCGTTTGAGTAAATTAAAAATGTTCAAACGGGGTCTTTTATTAACTCATTTAATCCTAAAGATGTATTTTTATAGTTGTTTTTTTTTAAGAGTTAGTATAAGTAAGAGTAAACATACTTTGGGTAATTGCTAATCGATTACTTTACACATTAATCATTACTTTAATACATGAATACCTAATGTGATTACTTTAGTACCGATGTCCTAAGAACTTGATTTTTTTTAATATTAAAGTAATCAATTTCCATTTGATTATTTTAGTACTTAAGTAATAGATTTCTTTTGGTATTTAAGTACTAAAACACTCAATTTAGTTAATAAAATTCTTAATAACCACTAAAATAATTGATAACTTTACTAGTAAATTCATGCTTAATTTTTAATTCACCAGCCATTTTAGACCTTCCCTAACCTGGACACTTGGAAATAACAAAAACACATTTAAAAAAAAAACTAAGTACCTGGATTGAATGTCTGTCTTGACTTAAAAAAAATAACAACATTAAACATATATCTTTGGGATTTAAAGAGTTCAATTAATTTCTGGTGTTCTGTTATTATTTTCACTTTGTTTAAATGGCGTGTGTTTGTGTGTGCGTCCTTTACAGGAGGCTTTGGAGATGAAGAAGGACGAATACGAACGTCTGCCAGGATGGAAACAGGTCAACTTGAAGAAAGCCAAAGGACTGTTTTAAGCATGTTGCATTCAAAATGGAACAAGAAAAGCACAAAGAAGACAGAATGAGCGAGATACACAGGAAACGGAAAGACCTGAAAGGCACTTCCTGTTCAGTGTTAAGACATCCCAACATTAAATGTGTTGGTTTTTGTGAACTTGACACAATATGCACAAGTACAAGTGTGCACTTTTGTAATATAAAGGTTTGATTTTAAATTTTGTATAGTGCCTTTTGCTGATTTTTTTGTGTACAGTTTATACAAAGACATTTTAGTGTGAGATGTTTTTCTTTTGGCATAAAACACAGAGATTCCAAAATGGAGTCTTTGTGTCTGCTTCTTAGTAAATGAAAGCACTTTTAAGCCAGCCTCGACTGACTGAAAATTTCTTTTAAAACAATTGTATGTTGTTTCCAAATAATAAATACATTAACAAAAAAATGTGTGCGTAAAACAATGGCTACAAAGTATAATACTTTTTATTTAAGGATATATATATATATATATATATATATATATATATATATATATATATATATATATATATATATATATATATATATAATTTGATTAGAAAAAGGCATAGTTATATAGTGAATTTAGTGGAATTTCCTACAAAAGCCATTCATCATTTTTCTAGAGCTGCTTATCCTCACAAGGGTCGCAGGCTTGCTGGTGCCTATCCCAGTTGGCTTCGGCAGTAGGCGAGGGACACCCTGAACTGGTTGTCAGCCAATTGCAGAGAACACAGAGACAAACAACCATTCACGCACCCAAACTCATTTAAGGACAATTTAGTAGGTCCAATACAGCTGCCATTCATGTTTTTGCAGTGTGGGAGAAAGTTGGAATGCCTGGAGAGAACCTAAATGGGCTCGGGGAGAACATGCCAACTCCACACAGGAAGGCCTGAGTGTCCCTGAACTGTGAGGCGGACACAACAATCCACTGCTCCACCAAGCCCGCCTCCTTGTCTAAATATGAGATGACTAATAATTGATGACTTTCTTTTTTTCTTTCTTTCGTTCTTTCTTTTCCTTTAATTTTAGTTTTATTTTGTATGTTGTGTTTTATGTGTCTTTTATATCTTCAATCAACCAACCAATGTACATATGTGCTGCTTTAATAAGTCCATAAAAAACGTATAATGTGCTTGATTATTGTTATTTCTCTTGCTAATTTATTTATCTGTTTAATGATTAATAATTATCAAACGACACCGGAAGGGAGTACGCATCTTTTTCCCAGAAGTCTTTATTGTTCTGGGGGGGCGGGGACAGGTGTCACGTGACGCTGAAACCACATAAAAGAAGCGGTCACTCTGTGCCCTATCTCTCTCGTCCTTAGCTGTCAGCAAGTGTGGTCTGTCGAGTGTATGGCGTGGCCGTTAACCGACTGGGCCACAATTCTTACACGGTAGGTCTAATTTTTTATCTACCCAGTTCCTCAAATATTAACTTCTCATCAGTCGTTGTTGACTTGTGATGGTGCCACTTCCGTGTTGGCGAGCTTACTTCGTTGGCTGCCCACCTCGTGGTTCTCATGCCTCATCTAGCAAGATGGCAGCTAAAGATCATGTCAATTTCTTTATGTTGCTTAAATTAAATTGTGAACCAGCTTCTTTGTTAACCCTTTTACAATTTAGATAGAATTGTGCTCATTTTTGGTAATCCACTGCCATTTTTGTTTTTACATGCTACCTGTTTTGGTGCTCAATTTCGATCCGAGCCAAACAAAATGTCGTCTTTTCTGTTTCAAAAGATTCTTTTTCTCATGGTCAAACTTTGAATGATGAGTTGCAAATGTCCGTGTTTCACCTGAAACTAATGATTATTATACATTTCTCTGACGAGTTTGACCTCACGTGGCTTTGAAACGACGTTTTTGGTTCAACAAATCCTCATGTAATAACCCCAACTTTTTTTTTCTGTTTTTTTTTTTTTTTTTTTTTTTAGGTTCTCAACATTGACTTCGTGAGGCGAGCATCTTAATACCCAATGTGCTTGACTACATTCATGTTAATTTTAGGGTAGGCTTTTCAGGAGTTCTGGAGAGGCATCAGTGTTACAGAATCTGTAGAATATTAAAAAAAAAAAAAATGTTATTGCTCATAGTTTAGAAATTTTCAGTGCCATTTTCTATGACTGATAGGGTTTTTTTTACCCTTGTTGGATACAAATTTTCCTAATTGTCTTGTTAGTAGGGTATAAGCTTTGTGATTTGACAAAGTTAACATTGCTATTGAAGACAATACGCCACCAGTTATTTTTAGTTACTGATTATATTCTGTATGTACTGAAGAGAATGAGATGTTACAATGTGACATTTTTTTTAATAGTTGATATTTACAAACTAAACTAATGAGGGTATGATTTGAAATGTGACAGTTCGATCTTGTGTTGATGTTTTGTAATTACCAAATAAAGTATTTAATAAAGTGGAATGTGCCAATATTTGAGATTGACACATGTTACGTCTTAAACTGCTGTAAAACGTAGTTGCATGCTAATGTTTATGCCTACAACTTGACTTTTAATTCCAATAATTTAAATGGGTTTTATGATCTAGAAGAAAAAATATTTGCAGTGACATTTCTAGTATTAACATAATGTGTTCTGGCCTGTATTTAATAAAAAATCTATGTTGAACTGTTCTAGTAAAAAATTGACCAGAACATGAACATTGTACTAAAAGACCAACACCCATGACAGTGGATGGTGGAGAGGCCTTGCCAGTTTATGTGGCTTTATGACTATGTAAGATTTTGACTATTTTCAATGATACATTTCTAAAACTTGCTAATGTTCAACAGGAGGCACTCTGACCTTGTCTGTTAATTCTATGGACAGCTGTTGGTACAGTCTGTATTGCTGCATTTACCGCAATCCCCCAAAAGCTCCCATGGGCACATGCAAAAAAGTGCGCATATACTCCCTTTAAATTCCAAAGAAATTGTATTTGGCCATTTTCAGCAGTGGAATTAAACCAGTCAATAGTTACTTTCCATGTACACTGCTTTTAAAACCCGTTTTGCCACTTACACTGAAAAGGAAGGCCGAGAAGGCAACCAACTTTTGACACTCCTGCAGCAGGAGGAGGACCCGGCCATTCATGCACAACAAGAGTCCCCAAAAAATCAGTTAAATAATTTTATTGCTTTTTTTTTTTTTTCATGCTTTGTCAAACAACTGAAGGACAGAGACCAGAGAAGTGCTTTCAAACACTGAGACGACTCTTACTGGAGAAAGAAGACAATACAATTTCCCATCACACTGGAAATACACGCCTAAAATAAACATTGGAACGCTTCCACTTATTGGAAATAATCTTGGCCGTCATAATGGAGCTCATGGTTGAGGTCACGGTGGAGATAATGGAGGTCACCATGATGGCGGTCGTCATTAAGATAATGGAGCTCATGGTGAAGATTATGGAGGTCGTCATCATGGAAGGCATGGTGATTGGCACCTGTACCTAAAGAAGAAAAATCAAAACTAAGGTCAGCCATATGGATAGATGTTGTCCTAAGTACATGATTGTTTTAAACAATGAAGTGACACTTTTACCTGCCATGAGCAGCAGGGCAACAGTGACAGCCAAGAACAACATTTTCACTCTGGTCAACACAGCAACCTGAAGAGAGTGAGCACAAGATTGTGAAGTTGAGTTGGTACACCAATGAGTCCTTCAACTTTAACATGTCTCTGGGATTGCTGATGTGTGCTGCATGCACACCCGGAGGTTCACAAAGTTAGAATTATAATGGTCAATCTGGTGTATAAAGTTTAGCATTTGATACCCCAAAGTCCTGAATATAAATTTTCAAAATTAATATACTTTTTTTTTTTTTTTTTTGCAAACACCAACTTCCAAATGCGCAATTTGAATACCTCTGAACCACTATTTTTTTTTTAGATAGTAAAGTTTTTCCTCTGCGTTTAATCGGCGTATTTTCGCTGTTTACGGTATTTAGATTGGTTCATCGGGTCCCGTGCCTAAAATTAACCAATGAGAGGCGGGTTCGGGCGGGTCGTGTTGACGATTTGCTATTACGTCATTTGTCAGCGCCAACAGGGTTGATTGACATGTCATTTGATTTTCAGATTTAATGAATAGTGTCTTTCGAGCGAGTGGAATGTATCTAGAGCTCAAACATTCAGTCAAGACGTAATAGCAATGTAGGTTTTAATTTGGTTTCCAAAATTTTGTCGCCAGTAGTTTAGCTGTGTTTATTGCCTAACGTGATGTGACGTAATCCAATTGTTAGCCTTTAACTAGCTAGTGTAGGGTCAAGAAGGGAATCACGTAATTGTTGAGTCTCAATAAGTTTATAATGAACTCAGTATGCCAAGCATTTAACGCCAGGCTGTAATTAATATTAAACCCCGGATATCACTCCTGGTACGCCATTTTTATTTACTAATTTTCTTATTTAAATCTGAATTATAACTTTAGTCTAGTTACTTATCACTAACAAGCCCACTTGATCTTGCTTGGTAGCTAGGCCTTGTTTGTGAGTGTGTGTTGTATTAATAAAGCACCACACTTATAGCTTGTTCGAGCATCCGTTTACTGTTCGGCTCAGCGTACAGTGAATCAACAACGGCGCCCACGCAATGCATGTCGGGAGGTTGCTCGACTGACATAACATGCAGTTATATCAAACATCCACTAGATGGTACTATAATACCACCCGTAACATCTCCCTTTTCTTTAAGTACCCCAAACTCCAAACTCTTTTATAATATCATTAACGAACCGGACAAGTAATAAACTTTTCATTGTAACAGTAGAACATCAACAGTATAATAACATTAACGAACCGGACAAGTAATAACTTTTCATTGTAACAGTAGAACATCAACAGTAGAACAGCTCCCCTTCCATCCCCCCCTCCACAACCAGAACGCCCCCCCCCAGCCGCCCTTGTAGGCCCTGTGAACCTACAGGTCCAGTCTGCTGGGAGGCCGTATCTGGCGGCCATAACGCGACAGAGCAGGGGACAGAGATGGTGCTGACGATGGAACAGATGACGTTTCCGAGACCCTAGGAGAATCTGGCGCACCCGAACTGCTGGGAAACCGGCCCTGAGCCACCTGAGGAGAAAACCTCCACTGATCCTCAGTCATTTCACTCGGTGCCTGAACCCCAATGCCTCCAGACGCAGACTCCTCCACACCAGTCACCGAGTGTTGCGAAGACACCGGCTCCGCCATCCGTAAGTCGACCCGATTGCGACGATAGAGAGCACCCTCGACCTCCACCAGGTAGGACCGTGGAGCGACTTTCCGCAGACACACCCCCCTGCGCCAAATGCCCGTCCTGTCACCCGGCAGCGGCTTCATTCGAACTGCCTCACCCACCGAGAGCTCAGGCAAGTCCTTTGCAGATCTGTCGTATATGAGCTTGGAGACTTGTTTCCTGTGGCGCAACTTGTCAACCACGCCCACAATAACCCGCGGTTCGAGCAGCGCGGAAGCCACCGGCAAAGCCGACTTCAGGCGCCGTGCCATCAGACGTTGTGCAGGACTGCTGTCCATCCCCTCTGTCGGGGTGTTTCTCCACTGTAATATCGCTTTCCAAGCATCTTTTCCTTCACGAAGGGCTTTCTTGCACAGATTCTTAGCGATCTTCACAGCCGCCTCCGCCTTCCCATTGGCCTTAGGATGTCTCGGCGAGGAGGTGACATGCTCGAACTCCCACTCCACTGAAAACCGTCGGAACTGAGAACAGGCAAACTGAGGCCCGTTATCAGTGATGACCCTGTCGGGTTGACCATACCGGGCAAACTGAGCCTTGCATCGCTTAATCGTCGTCTCCGCACTGAGGTCCGGCAGTACATCAATTTCCCAGTAATCTGAGTAATGATCAACCACCAGCAGGAATTCTTTCCCACCGTGCTGAAACAGATCCAGGCTCACAATCTGCCACGGGCGTGTAGGCAGTTCATGGCTCAGCATTGTCTCTTTATGTTGCTCTACAGCGTACTCATTGCATATTGTGCACTTACTGACATAGTCTTTAATGTCAAATTGCATGCCAGGCCAGTATAAAGTCTCCCGTGCCTGTCTGTAGCAAGCGTCGCCCCCAATGTGACTGCAGTGCACTCTGGCCAGCATTTCAGCTCGCAGTGATTTAGGGATCACAACTCTCTGCCCTCTGAATAACACACCATTTTGAACACTCAACTCCTCTTTGATGGGCCAGTATTCTCTCACCGCCATCTCAGCGTCGTCCTTAATCGTTGGCCAGCCGTTCAGAACGATAGCTTTCACAGCTTGCAGCTGTGCGTCCTTGTCTGTGTGCCTCTGTATCTGCACCAATCTTTTGTCCGTGACGTTGAGATAGTCAGCCATATTTATGTGCTCAATTGCACGCTGCTCATCCACCATACTGCATACTGTATGCTCCGTCCGCACCATCCTGGGGTGTGAGCTGGACACAACTGCCCTGCTCAGTGTGTCGCTCATAAACATGTCCGGCCCTGGCTTGTAAACCACTTGCAAGTTGTAGCCTTGGAGAGCAAGAAGCATGCTCTGCAAGCGCTTGGGGGCATTCAGAAGAGGCTTGCCGAAGATGGGTATAAGGGGCTTGTGATCCGTCTCCGCCGTGACCATATCTCGACCGTAAAGGTAATGATGAAAACGCTGGCAGGCGAACACTATGCTAAGGCACTCCTTCTCTATCTGCGCATAGTTCTGTTCCGTGGGCGTAAGCGCCCTTGACGCAAATGCGACGGGCTGACCCTCCTGCATCAGACAGCAACCCAGGCCATGTTGACTGGAGTCACTCTGCACTGTGACGGGTTTCGTGACATCGTAGTACCGCAACACCGGAGTCATAGTCACAAGTCTTTTTATTTCCTTGACAGCTGTCTCATGTTTTGACAACCAGTGCCACACTGCGTCCTTGTCAGTGAGTCTCCTCAGAGGCTCACAAACCTCTGATAGCTGTGGAAGAAACTTGGCCAGGTACGTAACAAATCCAATGAGTCTCTGCACACTCTTGACATCTGTTGGGGCTGGCATTTCCAAAACAGCCCTTACTTTCTCTGGGTCGACCTTGAGACCCACCGCTGACAATATGTGGCCGTGGAAACGCACTTCAGACACCTTGAATTGAAGCTTCCTGATACTAAGGCGTAACTTGACCTGACGGCAGCGGTCAAGAAGGGCTACTAGCTTCGCATCATGATCCCTGTCTGCTTCCTCATCGCTGTCACCGCAGCCCACCACCAGGATGTCATCCGCTATAGGCTCCACTCCTTGAAGCCCTGCCAACAGCTCGTGCTGCCTCCTCTGGTAGACCTCCGGAGCCACCGACACGCCAAACGGAAGTTTCAACCACCTCTTCCGCCCCCAAGGAGTCCAGAACGTGGTCATGAAGCTGCTGGCTTCATCCAGCTTACACTGCAGGAAGGCATCTCTTGCGTCAACCAGTGTGAAAACTCTGGCTTTAGGTAGCTTGTAAAGCACATCCTCCAACGTGGGCATGATATAATGCGATCGCTTGAGTGCGCGGTTGAGGTGATACGGCTGTAAGCATATACGCAATTTATCTGGTCTCCTGACAATGACCATGTTGCTGATCCAATCTGTCGGTTCACTGACAGACGTGATATGTCCTTCTGCTTCATATTTGTCCAACTGGGCCTTCACAGCGTCTTTCAAAGCCACAGGGACATTGCGTGGCGCGCACTGCACCGGCTGAATCGCTGGATCTAGATCAAAGTGAACTTCTCCGGGGAGTGCCTCCACCCTACCCGTGAAAACATCTTGATATGCTGTGATGACTGTCTCCTTGGCGAGAGGTTTGGCGAGACTGTGCATGACTGTGTTGAGCTCCTCCACTCTGAGCTCCTCTGGAATGGTGAAATGTATGAACCCCATCTTTTCTGACATAGAGCCTGACAGCAATGGCAGCTGCCGTGCATTCACAATCTCAAACTCCAATTTGTATGTGTGGCCCTGCACCTCACAGTCCATAGTAGAAACTCCTAATGATGGAAGTCCATGATCTGAATACAGCTTGAGGGTGGTGTTGCTCCGCTTTAGTTTTTCTTTTGGAGCCAGTCTCTTTTTATCTCTGAGACTCATGACGTTGCAAGTAGCTCCCGAATCAATCTGGCATTTCTGTAATGCTCCGTTCAGCCGAAGTTTGACAAACCATTTTTTGCCTCTTGTCCTCACAGCTCCAATGCTTTCCACAGCATACACATCATTTGTTTCCATCTCGGAACTATCTTTGTCCATGTTCAGTCCTTCAGCTATGTGTAGTTTTCCCTCCTTTCTTTTCGTTTTGTTGCAAACTCTTGCGAAATGATTCGCTGTTCCACAAGCATTACAATTCTTGCCATATGCTGGGCAATGTTCCTTTCCTCTCCCATGCAATGTGCCACAGTATTTGCATGCGGAAGGACTCACATCCTGTAATCTAGGATGAGCACTCGTTCTCTCCGCAGTGCTAGATTGTCTTTTGAAGGTATGTTTTCCTACGGCGTTGACATTGTCCAAGTGAGATCTTTCCTGCTCAATAGCTCTCAACTGCAGATCACTCAACTCAGCTGCTCGACATGCTTCGATAGCGCTGGCAAGCGTCAAGTCCTTTTCCCGTAGCAGCCGTCTACGTGTGCTCTCATTTGCAATGCCGATAACTATTTTGTCTCTGATCAACTCATCCCTCAAGGCGCCGTAATCACAGGCAGCAGCTCTCTCTCTGAGTCGAGTCACAAAACAGTCTATTGGCTCACCATCCTCCTGTTTACAGCAGCCAAACATGTAGCGCTCATAGATCACATTTTTTGCAGGTTTAAAGTACTGTTCCAGCGAATCCAGAATGACAGAGACGTCCGCCCGCTCCACGTCCGTCAGCGTCAGGTTGTGTTTGTAGACATGCCGGCATTCAGCTCCCATAATGCTCCTTAAGGTCGCCGCCTGGACCTCCCCGGGCTTGCTCACCAGCCCCGTTGCTAAAGCATAATCTTCATATTCCGCTCGGAAAATGTCCCAGTTCGCACTCAGATTGCCGCTGAGTGTCATCGGAGTTGGAGGGGGAATGTTAGCGGCCATGCCTATTTCCTGGTTCAGCACCAGAGTCTCAGAAATTCACTGTAAAGCACAATAAACTCACACGCTAGCGCCATGTAGCCGTCAGCGCCGATGTAAGTCCACTTCTGACACCATGTTTGTGAGTGTGTGTTGTATTAATAAAGCACCACACTTATAGCTTGTTCGAGCATCCGTTTACTGTTCGGCTCAGCGTACAGTGAATCAACAACGGCGCCCACGCAATGCATGTCGGGAGGTTGCTCGACTGACATAACATGCAGTTATATCAAACATCCACTAGATGGTACTATAATACCACCCGTAACAGGCCTTTGAAGAAAGTTAACGTAAGATTCAGCCCAAAACAATTTTGAGAGCTAACCTGCCTTATTTATTTATTTATTTATTTATTTATTTATTTATTTTACGAGTGACAGACAATGAAAAGAACGGGCCCAGTCGTCCACCATCAGCAGGTCAGAGTTTACACAGGCTGTAAATTGCTTGCATGTCACCGTTTTAAGGCGTTTCATGGAGTTCTATTCTACTGCTTGGAACTTGGATCACCCATTTGGCAAAGTAAGCAGATGCTAAGGGTACCACGAACACTAGAGGACGCCAAACATCCTCAAAATGAATGAAACTTCTTCATGAACTGTCAAAACTACTGAACAGTAAAATGATAGAAACAAAAAAACTTTGCGATAGAGTCACTTGGCAACTAACCCAGGACGAGTAGAATTAATATTACTACAACTCATACAAGAAAGAAAATCTATTGGATTTGCTTGATGCATGCAATAAAATGATATTGATTTCTCCCAAACAATTAGATGTCAAAGACCATCCAAAGATATTGTATTATCTTGCGGATGTATAGTATCATGTCCACTTACCTGGCTGATTCGTCTGGAAGGATATCTGCGAGTGGATGGATGGAGCGGTCTTGGCTGACGGATTATTTTATATAGCAAGCATGTATTGACTCGCATAACCCTCTTGTGTCGATGGCTGCCTTCAGCAAATATATTTTATTCATTGTTTAACGATAGGAGCGTTTTGTTCAGGGTAGAGGAGGCTTCAATTTGAATTTTGATGTCTGGTTTTGTTATTTACAATTTATCTAAACAAACAAGGTACTTTTTGTGCGCACACCCATTGCTTATTGCTTAAAACTTTTAGAACTTGTGCCTTGATAAAATATGATGTTATATATTTTATAAAGTTCTACCTATCTAATTGGCCTTGCAGCGTTAAAGAAGTAACTAGGAAGATTAATTTATATTATTAACAAATTTAGATGAGAGTCACTGGCATAAGGACAAATTTGGACATTTACATGGTTTTACTTTAAGAAGTAAGAACTCGCCGATATAAAAATATGACTTTATTTTTTTAACATATACCTTTCTGTCAAGATAAGATGCCCCCCATTCTTTGTGTATCTTGTGTATTTTATTTCTCATATTTTATATCTCGACTTGAGGATACTGCTGGAAATGTGAATTTCCCTACGGGGATGAATAAAGTATCTATCTATCTATCTATCTATCTATCTATCTATTGCACCTTTTTAAAAATACTAGTATATTGTCTGACAATATAAGCCCCATCCACATTTTTTTTTTTGGTTTTGACTTCCTTTAAATGATTAACCATTTCTTTGAATTTGTTGACCTTACTTGAATTAACTTGCGGAAGAGAATTTGGGCATTTCCTTAATCTTTTTTCATCAGACTACAGTATATACAAAAATTATGTTGTATATACTGTATGTAAAATTAGTTAATTTTTGTAAGATTTCATATTACTAGTAGCATTTGGACTGCATTTATCCCAATGTTCTGAATATTAGTGCATACATATTTTTTTTCTTTTATCTTACTGATCGCCAGCTTATTAGTTTTTCTCCACTATCGTGTTTATTTTGTATCTGCAAAATAAAATGCAAAGACAGGAGACATTACTGGAAAGGCTGAGATGTCCCGTATTGAGAACGCTTGAACTATGTAGGATAGCTCCACTAAGTCAAAAGATATAAATCAAGAACTAATGTCCACTACAGTGGGAACAAATAAATAGGCTGGTTTTCAGGAAGATATTATTACTTATTGTGTTGTATCCTACAGTACTTGATCATTTTCAACGTTCAGGTAATGTGGCTCAGCTTGTGAATGTCACATGGCCAAACCCACAAAATAGGTATGATTGCTTGTTACCTAACCTGAATTTCAGCTGACAGTAAGTGGGAAAATGTGACAGAGAATAACAAATAGGCCATTTTTACTGTTTAAAATGGCTAAGTGTACTAGTAATGTTCATTCATGCTCATGCTCTGCAATTTTGTTCAGTTTATAACAAGCCTGCATGGATAAACGGTAGCGTTGAATAACGTGATCCCAGTAGATAGCGACATTGAAATTTGGATCTGTTGTGCCGTCTGACCTTTCTACTTACTGAAAATGCTTAATGAGTTGCCATGCACATTGTCTGCCTTTGTGTCTTAAGTGTGGTGCACCAGTATTTCCCAACATTTATTGAGTCAAGACACATATCAAGAAAAATCTCACAGCTCACCACTAAACGAAAATGCCCAAATTACAGTGTTCAGTAAAACATATAACTCACATATATTGTAATCAATTAGTAAAATTGGGTAATATCCCAAGGCACACATCTCAATAGTTGGAAATGAATGAAGTACAAAAAAAGTCAGTTTGAATCAGTCATTACTCCACAAGGCAATGTCCAAATGTTCTCTCCATTCAAGCATGTCATTTCCTTCAGGGCTCCTCATCATCTGTTTTGTGCCGACGACGAGGTTGTGCCAGAGTCCACGTTACTGAGCGTCACATCCTTGTTCCGCTTGGTGGCCATCTGATCCAGTGAGGTCCCCTCGAAGAGGCGCGCCATGAAGCCCAATCCGTTCTTCTTGATGTACGATTTGCCGGCGAAGGTGTACAGGACCGGGTTGGCGCAGCTACTGATGAAGGCCAGGGCCGACGTGATGGCGCGACTCGTCTGGTAGATGTGATCCAAGCTACGGGGAAACGCAGACGCTTGTGAGGACAAAGGTAAGCAACGCTCCGATGTTATTGAAGGGTACGCCAGACACATACAGTATGAGGTTTTTGGCAAACAATTGAGTTATTTTACTATTTAGTATTTTTCAAAGGTGGGTATTTTTTTTTTTGTTTGTGGGGTGGAGCATCTTTTACATTCCCATCGGTATGCAACAAACTAATTTGGCTATATTATCATACATCAACATTCTTACAAAGAAAGTAGAATTTGTGGGCCAGATTTTACAAAAACAAAACCACGTGTGCGTCACAGACTGACTGCTCTCAAAATCACACCATCCTTCTCACTACAAAATGTAATATCAACAGCGGCCAGAGGCAGCGCCAAAAACAAGGATCAAGCCAAACAAAGCTCAAATGAATGAACTGTTAAACTAAATCAGTTCCAAAACATTATTTTCTTTTTAACTCACATTTCTCGTCTGGGTGACCCCTCTGTGTACCACTCGGCTGCCACCTTGGACCAGACAAAAACACAATCACGCAAACAGATTAACCATTGAGGATGGACAATCGAAGTAAAGGCTGCTGGGCAAACCTGTATCATGTTGATGACGTGGTAGGGCAACCAGAAGAGACAGAACATCACCACAATCGCCAGGATGAGTTTTTCGCTGCGGACCTTCCGGCGGAATTTGGTCTGTCTCAGGCGTCTTAAAATGAGCACGTAGCTAGTGATGATGACGGCGTAAGGCAGGATGAAGCCTGCTACTGTCTCCAAGGAGTACTGGAATCTCACCTGCAAACAGTGATGGTGTTGACGCCAGAATTGAAGTCCGAATTTTGACTTTGTTAGAATTCCCAAGTTTAAGCCAGAATCCTCACTTTGTTCTCTGTCACAATTCTGACTGGCGAAAGTTTGGACTTCAATGTCAGAAGTCTGAGAATAAAGTCAAAATTCTGACTTTACTGTGAAAATTTGGGCTAATTTGAATGTTGATGTATTTTTGGTTTTCATTAGTGGGAAAGCAAATTAGCGTCAGTGAAGGAAAAAAAGCAGGATTCTCACTTGTATCTCAGAATCCTGAATATATTAAGAGGATGTATTCTTAGCCCGAATTTTGTCTCTAAAGTGTAAATTCAGACTTCAAAATTAGTATTCTCACTGAGAATTCAGATTTTTGCAAGAATTCTCTGAGAATATATTCAGAATCCTGAGTTAAAAGTGAGAATTCTACCAACTTTTGTTAAAATTACTGGCCCTAATACATTAAAATTGTGTATAGCAAACAAAAATAATGTCAGCTTTCGATTTGTCAGAAATTAATCAGAATTTTCTCTTTAAATCCCAAATTTATTCTCAGATTTATGACTTTGAGAGTTCTCAATTTATCACAAAAGTAAGAGTTCTGCCTTCAAAGTCAGAATGCTGACCATGTAGACTCATTTTAAACTCAAAGTTTTGACTATAAAGTCTGAATTTTGTCTTCAAATCAGAATCCGTAGAATAAAGTTAAAATCCTGCTCTAAAAGTGATCCTCCTGCCAACTTTTCATTTATTTTTTTGATGGCCCTAATCTGCTTCTGTAGTAATGTGTGGAAAAACAAACGTTTGTCCACTTTCAAAGTCTGGCACAAAAATCAAACATAATTTGAAGACTTAAAACTTTTTAAAGTTTCCTAATGACACAGGCCACTTTCAACTAAGACAAAAATTTCATCATAACGAAGAAACTTGTCTGGTATGCCAGAGTGAGAGGATGCTTACATATCGAGGCAACGTATGGTTAGGCGCGCACACGTGTCGCGTCTTGTTCCGGTCGTCTTTGTCTTCTCGTACATCTCGGAAAATTAGCGAGGGCAGCGAACTGACGGCCACCAGCAGCCACATGCCCAAGATGATGCGGCGAACCACCTTCCTGGTGAGCCTGGCCGACATCCTGCGGGGTAGCACCACCACCACTAGCCGGTGCATACTCATCAGTGTGATGAGGAAGATGGAGGCGTACATGTTGACGTTGCACAGGTAGAAGAGACCTTTGCACATGGCCGTGCCGAACACCCACGTCTGCTTGGCCAGGTAGACTATGAAGAAGATGGTGAGCGCCATGAGGAAGCCGTCGGCGCAGGCCAGGTTGAGGATGAGCAGAGTGGTGACGGAGCGGCGGCGTGCACGAGCCAGGATGCTCCACACGATGAAGAGGTTGCCGGGCACGCCCAGCAGGAAGACTAGACTCAGGATGAGGGCCCCGATTGTGGTGGAGTAGTCGTTGCTCACCACGCTGTCGTCTTCGAGGTTCTCGTCTTCGGCCATGGAGCGCCTGGCCACCTCGCTCAGGTTGTTCATGCTGGAAAGAGAGGAAATAGAGATGGGTGGTAGCCTTATTCGGTTGGATGCCATTTAGTTCCACAGGGTTCAATTTTAGGGCCCCTGTCTTTTTTCATTGTATTTGCTACACTGGGTTTAGTTTCAAGAAAGCATGGTGTTTCCTTTACTGCAATGCAGATGGCCAGCAGATCTTTGTCCCGTTACGTAAAACGGACCTTTTCTTCTTATAGCTACTTTTGTTCTGTCTGGAGAACATTAAAATGTGGATGGTAGTGGTCCTCTTGTATTTCAATTAAAAAAAAAAAGTTATAGTCCCAGTGGCCCTTGAACATCTCAGCCCCCCTGGTGAAATCATTGTCAAAATCTGGATTATAAATTGGACGGTGTTTATAAAATGGACTGGAAAACTCATTGTCAACAAAGAAACAAATCTTCAGTTTATGTTTATTATGGTGAAGCCTTGTGGAAAAAATGGAAGTATTTTGCCTGAAGAAAGACTGCATTCCCCTTGACGACCAGTGCAATAAATTTCCGAGATTGACACATGGCATGTCATCGCATGGTGGAACTGCCAACTATCAATCTGATGTATATTTTATTGGTACCATGCAAATTTACTATGGCTAACATTCGCATTATCATTTTTGATTAGAAGATCACATGCATACCTTGAAAGTCTTTGAGCTCAGTGGACAATGCTGATCCTTAATTGTCTTTTTATACATGTAGCCTCTTTGTTTCGTCTCCTTGGGCAAAACTTTTATTTATTTGGTTGTTTTTGAAGCTCCAGTTCTGACATCCTTTCTCTGGCACCCCACATTTTAAATGTTTCTGTAAGACGATTTAACCTCATTTTACATTTATTTTACCTTTTGGATTTTATTTTTTTGTTTTTCAAAGTTGGTTCCAGGAATGATTTTTCACACAGTTTTTACTTGCAATCGTATGCGATTCTTTTTTTTAACAGCTTGTTGACATGGTATTTAGCTAGCATTCTGACTTTGTGGTCTGTGTTTTCACCGGATGCTATTCTAGATTTATCTTCAATACTGTGATATCAGTCTTCCTGACTGCTTTACAGTATTGTACATAGACAAACAGCCTGACGCAGCTTCACAACTATTCGTGCAGCCAACCGGTTTAGCTCGGCATGCTAAAACACGCAGCCTCGCAGATTTCACTACAAAATTGCCTGTTGCTAACATTGGACATGTGGTGAGGCTTTAAAATAGAAGCATTAAATTTGTAGTCACAATGAAAACCTTAAATTGGAATAAACTATAACCTACAAAATAATAACACGTTTTTTTTTAAAAGTTAAACTCCAAATTAGACCATAATGACCTAATTAAATATCGGAGAAAAAAAAATACAAAAAAAACTCTAGATTTTCTCATAAATTATTGATAAAAATCACTCCGATGACAAGGTATGATGTGGCCCCAACAAAATGTGGTCAAACCTTTGGTAATATTAACCAAATCAAAAGAAAGTCAAAGAAGCAACCACTGTTTATGGAGATATGTACAAGGCCAAAGTTCTGTAGGTGCACAGAGTTCTGATAATGGTTACTGACCTTTTCAGCATGCGATTTCGAAGTTTGAATGAAAGTATTCCACTTGTCTTGGTCCTTGCGTCTTCTGTTCCTTTGTGGGACTTACCATGTCACGGCACTCCATCATCAAGTGAATCACACCCTACACACTCACACTCACTCATACACACACATGCTGTAACATGCACGCAGGCGTGTACACTTCTCTTTTCCTGTAAAGATTTTCTACTCATCATGATGTTATTCTTCTTGCTCAACTTTTATTCACTTGTCAGTAAATATGTTTTTTTACATATATGAAGTGAAGTTGAAGGCATACTACTAAAGAAAAATCTTTTAGAAACTCAGTTGTCAAGCCTTAGTGACAGTAAAGATTTGTATTGAAAATATCAAGGCCAGGAATACAATACAAATAAATGAAATATGTTAAGTATAGGAATTGGATTTACATCATCTTCCATTATTGCCCAAAAGTGTGTTTTTTTTTTCTCTTTTTAGCTTGTCCTTAAATGCCACAAGAGGGCGCCAAAAGCACTCTCATTACAAAAGTAGTACTCGGTGCCAGCATCAGGTTTTGATAAAAACACATAAGCACATAACTGGAAGTTGTATTTTTTTTTACAGTTTCCTACTGATTGATGTACAGTACGCCGTATTTGTATGTCGGAACATCTTTCACTTTGGTAACTCAAAAGTCATCCACAATTTCGTTTTATTCATACACAAATTGGTCGAACATGTATGCTATGAAAGCTACAGTAAATTATTATTATCTCAATAGTGTCAAAGTTTGATCATTTTGAAGATATCTAATCAAAAAGATGGTCTATTGCTATTTACAAAAGTGCAGGTATTAAATGGATGATTAAAAAAAATGTTAATCTGATGACAACTATGCGTGCTACGTCAGTGTGACACATTCTTCATTTTTACTGCCTGAAGGGAAGCAATTGTAATTGGCACACGAAGCTTCCTTTTACACACCAACACGCAAACACACACACATTGGAGGTTTTCTATCATGATGGGGACATACTAATGACATAATGCATTTTCTAGCCCCTAACCTTAACCATCTCAACAGATTGCCAAACTCTAACCCTGACCTTAAGCTCAACCAAAATTCAATTCAACCCTAAACTCTAAGCAAGTCTTGACCCTCAAAAAGAGGTCTGAACTTGTGTGATCCACCAAAATGGTCCACATAAATGCAAGAGGTCCCCCCTAAAACTGTAAAACCTGGAATTTCATCCCCATCAAGGACACATGCGCACTCACAATTATTACATAATGGTGAGCAGAGAAAGCACACACTCACTTGTTTGAACAAGCCA
Source organism: Hippichthys cyanospilos (assembly GCF_059441005.1). Lineage (NCBI taxonomy): Eukaryota > Metazoa > Chordata > Actinopteri > Syngnathiformes > Syngnathidae > Hippichthys > Hippichthys cyanospilos. The sequence continues at coordinate 8,113,729 of NC_142380.1, forward strand.
GGAATTTTGCCTTTCCTCTAGGTACCCATGATAGCGCCATTTTAAATGATAAACAAACTCCACTCACGTTCATAGATAATTTATTTGCCAAAAAAGACATTACTTTCCCTTTATATATAAAATAAAAAAAAATCATACAGGTACAGGTACCTATGGAAAAAAATTGCATAGGAAATATGGATTCCTAGCAAGGAAACAGGATAAGTGGAGCAGGAAGTTGTGCTATATAGCGAGTGCATTGCAAAAAGAATGACGCCAAATGATGACATCATCAGTGTGGCTGCTCGTCCGAGTGTGAGGCGACCTGGTAAGACTGCAGGTCCTGCCCGATGTATTCAGACACTGTGGATCAAGAATGACAAGAAAAAGTGGTCATGATATAGTTTATAGATATTCTATCTATAAAGGGTCAGTATAAATCATACAAAAGTCTTGGGATAGGCAAGTACCGATATCAATTATTGGTATTGGACTGATACCTGGCCTTATAGAGCCATTGGAAAATACTAGTTAACTGTATGAACAGAAATGTTCAAATTCTTTGATTAAACCTCCTTGCGGGCAGTATTTGTGACACCCCTGGTTTAGTGTCTCTCACAATACAATTAATTTGAAGATCTCTCATTCACCTTCCTCAAATGTGATGGGTTGCATTGTCGTTGAGTTGAACTCCAGAGGACACTCCTGAATCTTGCCATTGCTCTCATCCCCGTGACCCATCCCCAGAACTCTTCCGGGGGGCTCCCAGCTCTCATAGTGGGAGTAAGGCACTGAACACATTTCCTGGTAAGCGCTCGGATTTGTTGGAGGGGAGGGACACATCTCCTGAGGATAAGTAGAGCCCTGAGGATATGGTGGGGTGGGAACAGGAGGCAGAGGGGATGTGGAAATCGGGCTGCTGGCTGGGAAAGGGCTAAGAGAGGAAGAGTGGGAGGGAGAGGGAGAGGAGGACAGGTAGGGTGAGTCTAGCCAAGGGGAAGGGGACGGTGGCTGTGGACCGCGGAGGTACAGCGGTGGAAGGAGCTCAGTGAAACCAAGCTCCAGGTTCTCAAAACCAGGGTGATGCTCAGACACAGCGGAGGAGCTCATCCCACCAGGCTCCTCGGTCACAGTGTCAACGCCGTAATCGTCCTGGTATGCGAGGCTAGTGCAAGGAGGGGAGAAGGTAGATGGGTAGGGGGACAGGCGGAAGCCCAGGCCTGTCTGCTCTTTGGCCGTGGGGTCGCACCTCGCATTCATTCTGGACTGACCCCCCACCAAAGGACACACCACCCCTCCATCCAACGCCAGAGGCTGCGGCCGGGACACCAGCGGGTCCTGTTCCTTGAACATGACTGCAAGAAAAGTGACAAAGAACATTGAAGTACATGTTCTTCAGCAACATTTTCACAACATTGGTACTGACTGGGGACATATTTAAAGCAATGAGTGCTGCTCCTTTTCCTCTTTCCATTGGAGACGTAAAGATTGACTGGCACTGGACGAGAGACGGACTGGTCGCAGTAGGGCGGCACCCTCACGCACAGCAAACACTAATGGAAGAAACAACACATTGATGCCAAATGAAAGTCGTACTCATCCATCCTTCCACTTATCCAAGGTTGCTTGCAGGGTGAGCAATCTAAGCAGTGAAGCCCAGAATTACTCTCCCGAGCTACTTCATCCATCTCTACTAAGGGAAATTCCAGAACTTCTCCAGGACACCTAAAAGACTTGCTATAGCAGGTCCCTGGTAGTCCTCAGGATTTCCTCCTGGTGGGACATGCCCAAAACACCTCATCAGGAAGATCTTCAGGAGGCATCCCAATCAGGTGCCAAAGCCATTGAAATGTTTTTGCTCTAGATGTGGAGGAGCAGTGACTCTACTTTGACCCCCTTTTGGATACGTTTTCATCCTAAAGAAGAACCTGGAGGTCTTCTTTATAATAGCAAACTTCATTCTTTCATTCACGGCCCTTTTTTTCTTCTAGGGTAGCACCCCACCACCAGCCAATGCATACTCATCAGCCTTTGAGGGAAGAAAATTCAAAGACAGAAAAGGACTACCTCATTGCTGTTGTCACGTTCCACATGGGCTTCCTCTTCCCATTGAAGTTTACCCTCTAATTATTTGGAAGACAGAAAGAGGACAACATCTTTAACCTCAAGTGATTGTATCAAATTTCTTGGAAAACTTCCATCGTTCACTGAGGACTCACAGAAATGGAAGTGACACTCTGCTCACCTGTGCTTCTCTCCATAAAAACAACCCGGGAGACAGCCATAAAGTTGGTTCCGCTCAGCAGCAGCTCCTCGCCGCCCTCCACTGAACAGGAAGTGAGACTGACTGACTCTATGACAGGCAACTCCTGTGCTGACCGTTGGGCTGCAGTGGACACAACCCAAATCAAGACTCTGTTTCAAAACTGCGAGCTACATGGGGGCGACCACTCACAGCATTCGATGGGCAGTGAAGCCACCTGCAGGGCCAGCACCCGACCAGGTGGGACAGCATGGGGTACCATAGGGAGGTGGGTGCGGAAAACCAATCGAACGCGTGTGTTCTTCCTCCCGACATCGGTTTCGCCCTTCCTCAGTTCAATGTCCGAGTTCCTCAGTTTGAGAATCCCAGCGCAGTCGATGCTGCAGTTTTTAACATTGTGATTTTCTGCCATGTAATCTTTCAAACAGAAGCTCAGTCTACTCACAGTGCGGTCATGTGGTTCTCAGGGTTGAGGGGGATGTCCAGTACTTTTGTTCCCGCCTGGATGTTCTCATGACTGGTGGTGCCCACCATTTTGCCTGTCACCCTGAAAAGAGGGGAAATCGCAGAGAGAGAAACCAAAAAGTTAATTCCTGTTACATGGTTCTACAGTTTGTTGACACCTCCAAATCTTAATTGTTTTTTAGGTGAGCTCATTATCGTATTTCTGAAGACTCCATAGTACCTGTGTATCTGATAGAAGGGGTGTGGTCTGATGGAGCGATCGTCTGCAGTTCCCACAAAAACCTGGAGAGAAAGCGATTTCCTCTCATTGTATCCGAATAGCTGTAAAGAGACAGGGTGAGATATTAAACCACAGCTGAGATGATCTGATGTTTAATATATAATGTATACCTCTTAGCATCATTAAAACTTAGCTCTTCTAGTGGCACCACTTGTAGTCTCACCTTTACAACCGGATGCCCGGTGGGAGTAGCCTTCACCGCTCCTCTGCTCCCTTCAGTTTCATAGTGAGCTCGATGATGGGGCCGCGGTTGCACCTCGATACGCAGCTCATATTGATCAAACTGGGCAGGCAGGGGCCAATCGAGTGGTGGCAGGGCATTGGACCTGCATGTGTTGACATGACAAGGTTACACTAACATCTTCAGTGGAACATCAGATTTGGACACCCTTTAGGCCTAATGTTAAACTGCGGTTTAAGTGAAATGGGCCCCCCAAGTGAAGGGTTTCCCTAATGACTCCTTGCCTGAAGAGAGGACTATGGGCGTTGGCTCTGGTTCGACCCCAAGCCAGAGCAGGGGGAACCGAGAGATAATCCATGCTCATCGAAAGTGGCTCCCTCCTAGTCTGCAGGGTTTCTGGTTGCTGTTGCCCAGGTGCCTGCTCCTGATCCCTTGGAGACAACTGCAGGGAATTAGAAGTCATATTTAGAAGTTTCTCAGGTGGTTTCATATGGCATCTTGGAAGTTTGGCTTTAAAAAATAGATTAAGCGATTTAAGTTTCAAATCGGCATCTTGAGAAGTATTCAAGGAATCTAATGGTTTAGGGTTGGGGTCAATTAGGAGTTCGATAGGTTTGGTTTCCTAACAGGGTTTTGAGCACACTTGAGTCAAATGATTAACCCATCAGCAAGCTCTGGGAGACGTGATAACAATCTTGATCCTTTGAATCAGCTGCCTTGTAAGAGAAACATCTAAAACAAGCTGGATACCAGCTTTCAAGGAATGGAGCTTGACACCAAATGTTAAAATCAGTGTTTCGGGTTCCTCAGGGTTTCTGATAGTGTTAGCTTTGAGCAGGGTTTAACATGGGCGAAGCTACAACTATTTAATCATATGAGTTCTTGTACCTGGTCCATAGATGTCTTCCTTGTTTTTTGTGGAACACTGAGCTCACAGCCAGGTGAAGCTTGTGACAAAAGACCGGATTCTCCTCCTTCCAAGACGCCCCCTTGCATCTCCTCAGAGTAACTGCCCCTGCGGGACGAGCAAGGGGACGCCAGGGGTGAGTTCCTCCGCTTCTTTCCTCCAGGCGAGGTCGGCCGGGATGATGGCGAGAGTCCGAAATGGAGTGTGGCTTCGCTGAGTTCCTCTTCTTCCACCAGCAGGGAGTCGCAGCTGGATGCCGGACTCAGCCAGCCACGGGACGAGGGGCTGGAGGCTGGGCTGGGGCTGAGCGAGCCAGGGCACCTGTCTCGGTAGGTGAAGGGGTCCAGCAGGGGGAGATAGAGGCGCTCCCGGTCCCACCTACTGCCGCACTCGACGTCCCAGGATAGGTCGGGCGTTGGCTCGTCCTCAGGCGAGATGGTAGTGATCTGGATGCTGGGACACTCCACCACGCGGGACTCTGAAACCTGACAGGTATTTTCTTTGACTGGTTTGTTTGTTTTTTTTTTTTTACATTGAAATTTTGCTAAGTCTTCTCACTTGAACGGAGCGTGCTGGCAGGCTCTCATAGGTCCCGCTGAATTCTCTTGCGGGTACCCGCCGTGGAGGTGGGGAATGCATCCCGGCCCGAGGATTTGTAGAGGGTGGAGGGCTGGGGATGTTGAAGGGGGAACGCTCCGCATGAGAAGTGGCACAGTGGCTGTCTGTAACTGATTATTGAAGGTTCTCATCAGAAAACTGTGCAAACTCCATAGAAATTGAGAGCATTTATGGCGAAAACTTGAAGATAAAAAAGCTTTATTTGCAGTATTTTGTGGGGATGGTTATAGTCCGTATATATTTTCCCTCATGGTCAAGCGCACCATGACGACTACCCATTCTCAAAACATCCTGCATGAGAAAGCTTCATTATGTGTCCATTGAATGTTGTAAACATCATTATGTGGCAAGGTTATCCATTTCCATCATCGTTAGCCATGCTTCAATTTGACTTGGTTTGCTGGAAGCTAATTATTGCCATACGAGTGACTCACGCACTGTAAAAAATCTTTAGCAAGGTCTTTTCCGTTGAAAATTTGACTCTTTTTTTTTAATATGTTTTTAGGTCATTGATACAAAATGTTCAAATATGGAAAAAAACATTTAATCGCCAATTTAGGACATTGATATAGAGCTGCGGTGACGAGCTGAAGTTACCGTGCTAATCAGCTAAGTTCACAGTTTAAAGTAAATATTTGATAAGTATGATGTATATAATGTCTACAATGTCTGCAAGTTAGCCAAAACATTCAACAAATTGTGAAATAATATCACTTTAGACCACAGTAGTCAAACTCAAGTTAGTTTTTAAGAAGTATGTATGATCATTTTGAGGTAACCACAGAGCAACCATTTTGCTAATCTTGAATGGGGGGGCTTTTAATCTAACTATTTCACCAAAAAAGGAAAAACTGCAAAATAAATTATTGCTCAGTCATTGCCTGCTACCACCCTTTCACTCAAGTGAACAGTTTTTTTTTTAATGAAAACAGTTTTGTAGTAGAAAAAGGCCCCAAAATCTGGCTGCCCATGTCAAACTTCATTTTTATCAGATAAGTATAAATGTCCCATAAATAATAAGGCCCTTCTCATAATTCTGCATAGTCATATGGAAAGCATTTATTCAATAGCCATTATGCACACACGCTGCTTTTTTTTTTTTTTTTTGGGCCAAGTCAACAAAGGTCCACAGCACTCACGAGATGTTGAAATGTACTTTTGGCTCACGCAATGGTACTGCTAATTATCTTCTGCTAATGGTGATTATTTACACCATGACTTCCTGTCGTTTTGTTTTATTTTCATTTGGGGGGGGGGGGGCAACTTTGACGCACTTCAACTCAATTAAGGTGGGGAAGAAGAAAAGAAATGTTTCCTGGCAATAACAATATTTCCAAGTCATTAAAGCTGCAGCAGTACTGGAACATTGCATGTAAAAAAAAAAGAAAAAAAAACAAGTTTTAAAGAAACAGTACTGTACATGTGAAAAATACGTTTAAAAAATATATATAAAATATTGCTGCTAAAGAGTAAAATGAAACTAAAAAATGGAAAACCTAAAGTTAAAACCATGGAAAATAAATATGTATACAAATAAATCTCAAATTAAAAAATCATGATAATAGCAAAGTAAACAAGGGAAAGTCAACATTGAAAAAAAACAATTTTTAGAAATGCAAAGAAAAAATATGATGACTATAAATTACATACTATGTAGACTAGTAATGATTACCAATTATCTCACTTTTTTTCCAGAGTGATACTTGTGAGGAGCCACTGATACCAAGTACCGATGCCACTCGTACTTTGGATATACAAAATTTCCCCTCAAAATACAATGACAGACCATCTTACAGAAAGACCTACCTATTCCAGTATCACATTTTCTTAGAATTTCATGAAACTAATGGCATTTTTTAGGGATGGACGAGTGCTGGTATAAAGTGTCAAAATTGGCCTTATTTCCGTGTATCGTTACCCGGTATGGCAGCCGATACTGATATCGAACCCTTTCTCGGTGCTGTTTTACAATCATGAACTCAAAATTGCAGATTAGAAAAACAGAAAATTGCCATTAATTTCAAAGAAAATGTTGAAACAGATTACTGGCATGTCCATTCGTTTAAATAGACGAATATGATTTGAGGTACAAACGTTCTGAATTCCAAACGTGGTCATGCAATGAATCAAACTCATATCTCAAGGACGCCACTGTATTTGTGTGAGTATTTGCAGGGAGGTGGGGTGAGCGTGTGGAGGTTCCTCCCCACATGGCATCTGTTAACTCGCACGCATGCCTGATTAGAACCACATTGAGTCTGCATGCGCGCACACATGTAAACGTCCACCGCACACGCACATGCACATATGTTCCCATGGATGTCAGACCTCCCGGGGAGGTCTCCTTTCACATACGAGAAGCGCTTGGGACTGACCCACACCGCTGCTGCTGTCAGTAGGCTCTGCGGAGCCAGAACCGGAGCCGGAACCTTCCTCCTCCGGCCGTGTCGCGTCCTCCTCGAACACCAGCTTAAACTCGAACTCGCCCTCCTCCCAGCCGGAGCCCGGCGCGGCTCCCATCAGTCGAGGAGAGTTCCCCTCACCCTTAAAAAAAAGTTTTTCTTCTTCTGAGGAGAAAGGGGGGAGGGTTAGTTCTTTAAAAGCGCGTCATGGCGTAAACCGCCTCCGCTCTTGAAAGAACTTTCCCAAATGTCTTCTTCAAACTTGATGCCTCGCTCACGCCAAAGTTTTCTTTCTGTTTGTCCCAGTCAGTCTTTTCTTTCATCCTCACGTTTCACAGAAGAAGAGGAGAAGGAAGAGGAGGAGGGAGAAGAAGTTGATGAAATATTTTTGTCGTCCTTTACCCTTAATTGCCTCTGGGTGGGTTCTGCAGCTCCGTCGCTCGGTCCCCATAGGGTCCCCCTGCCTGTCAATCATCAGAAGACCACGCCCTCTCATCCTCACTTCCTCACATCCTCCTCCTCTCATCAAGTTTGCCGTGTGACCACCAGGGCCCTGAACGCATCACTTCCCCCCTTTTTTGGCTGTCCTTCTTCCTTAACCACCCCCCCTCCTTCCTTCTTTTTCTTCTCCCCCGTTCCCACTTTATGAGCCCCCCTACCTCCCTCCTCTCCGTCAGAGATCTGGTTCTCATTATCCGCTGCAGTCTGTCTGAGTCAGGAGACGAAAAACTTAAATAAACACCCCACTCTCCGGCTTAGACCAGCTCCCCGGACCCAGCCCCCTCACCGCTCGGATTCATCGGGAATCACGTCGCGCTACTCGAGGGGGTCTCGCCTGCCGGCACGCCCGAAATGCGACGGGAGTGTTCAGTCTAAAATTGTTCCTTAGGATTCCATTATTTGCCATAATCACCATAAATGTGATATGAAAAGTATACGAAAAACACTGAGAGGCTAAATATACAGTAAATATTGCATAATCCAAAAGCCTTCAAAAAGTCATAATACAATAAAAATGTCATAATACTCTAATTTTGACATAATAAACATATAAATATCTAGTGTTGTTAGTTTTGCTATTATCACATTTTTACAATTATTGTACATAGAGGGGGCAAAGGTTCCCCCACCAAAACATTTTTATATGTATAGATAGGGCTAATGCCACTGAACATTTTGAGGGTAAAGTAAATATATACTCATATTTGATGATGTTATGACCCTTTCAAAGTCAACCCAAGTTGGGCGATAATAAGGCCAGGCGAGTGAAAAATCCCCGGACAACAAGGGGTTACATTTCATGTTTCTAAGAGACTCCAGCTTTGGGTTTGTCTTTATGGTAACACATCAAAAGTTTTGTTTACAAAATAATCCCAAAATGGCTGCCTCCAACAAAAATGGCAGACATCCTGATTTGGTTAGTCATGGTTTGACACGTACAACATTTTAGGCTGTGAAGTCAGAATTAGCTTTTCAGTAAATGGCCGCTTCAAACTGAAATGGGAACTTGCATCTGTCTCCTGGATGAGATTCATTTAATTTGGTAATAATTGAACTAAATATGATAACACTTGGACATAACCCCAACAACAATTTTGATTAAAGTAACATATCAAAACCACCCTCAAACTTGTGCTTCCAACCAAAATGCCAGGCTTCCTGTGTATTTTTCCAGCATGCTTTCTCTTAGCCTTTTTGTGGGTCTTCTACTAAGTTTCATGCTACTAAGTGAATTGCCTTTGAGGGCTACATGCGACGTTACTGATTGTTGACTCCAGCTATCTCAAGTATCTATGATATGAGATCATTCAGAAAAAAAAAAACAGCTTGTTCTGAACTCATTCACTGCCATTGACGGATATAGACGTCAAAAAGCCAGTTTTACTGTGAATGGCTTAATTATTCTACTATACATGGCTCTCATATCAAAAGATAAAAATGCATTACTTACAATAACTGACTTCATAATTTTGTGGATGAACATTTAACTCATTCACTGCCAATGACAGCGCAGACGTCAAAGCTCCATTTTTTTACTAGTGATTGAGTTAAAATAGCTCACCAGTGATAGCTAAGTGAATTGCATCCCACGCAAACACATGAGATATAATTAAAAAACGCCAGAATGTCCTCTATTCAGCACACTAGGACTTAGTAGGCTTGCGCCAGTGAGTCAAAAGCTATACACCTCCCAAAAAAAAAGTACGCTACAGTGGACACGACTGAATAGGATGGCTCGCAAGAAGATAAGATTATATCATATTAACATCCAAAGGTCATTTGAGCAAATTTCAGAATTGTATATTAGAATGAATCTGTTCCCTTGGGGGGTGCTCAGTTTCAAAAGGCTTGTGATCTTTGTCGTATAACAATAATCCCTGAAATGGGCTGAGAACTGTTTTTGTTTTTGGACACTAATTGTGTGAGGTCTCTCAAAGCTGCTGCGGTCTTGCACTGTAACTTTCTGCAACACAACCAGGCATCATAATTGTTTGGAAGTTCCGCCAAATTCTCAAAACTAACCAGTGTGTTACATTTTGCCGAAAGAGGTCATCTTGCAAAGTGTGAAGATAATCATTTAATGGAGGCTTATATAATTTTCAGGAAGGACACGGTGAACTTATCCATCGTGGAAAGTTTGCTGTTCTCGGGTGTGAAAATGACATTTTGCCATGAAAGGAAGCAAGAATAATAAAGTGCCTAAAATGATCTTTTTCAGATTTTTCAGATGATGGCAGATAAAATGTTGCCAAAAAGACTGCTTTTAAGATTTGGTTTCATAATTGATGCTGATATTCCTCAAGGCTGATTCCTATAATTTGGCTTTGTATTCGGCAAGGGTCGCCCCCGGGTGGTGGACCACAGGAACGTGCTCCCACTGTGAATGTCAGCATCTGTTTTGCCTCCTTCAACTAGGATAGATTTTAATCTTCCATGGCCACTAGGTGGCACACACTAGTTTGGAAAAACTGTAAAATTATGATAATGGAGTCTTGGTTTATTATTGCTGATTGGTTTATTTTAAAAACTGAACAAAAGGAGTTTAAAAATCTGGTCTTTTTTTTTTAAAGATTTAGACCGTATTTCATTAAAAATGAATAAATTAAATTATACATTTCAAAAACTTGTAAATAAATGTGTTCTTAAAGACAGTAGGTTTTAAGTATAATCGTAGGTCTAGTTACCATTAAATTACCATTAAATTACATGGGGGTGGCACTAGTAAAAATGTAGTCTTTTTTTTTGAGAGAGTCTTCAAAAAAGAAAAAAATATTTTTTTTATGAAAAACATTCATTAAGAATTTTTTGTTTCTTTTCTTTTTTTAGATATATTTCAGAGAATTTTGTATCTTAACTTCTGGTATTCATTTTTTTGGGAAAAGTATTATTTTTTCCTTAAAGATTTCATTCATTTAAAACAAATCATACTTAGACAGACAAGTGACAAGTGACGCTAGTGAGAAAAAAATATTTTTAAAAATCACTTTTTGAGGAAACAATCATGTTATCCTATGGAGAACAAACAGATAAAGGTAAAAATATGTATTCCCCAAAAAGTTTTTAAAATTTTTTTTGACTGAAATAAATGATTCTTTAGAGTGTTTTTTGGGGGGAGGGGGGGGCAGTACAAACTACTCATTTTCTTAAAAAAAAGTTTTCAAGGAGGTCAAGTCAGAACCCTTGCAGTGTCATTACTTTCCTGTGTGTTCTGAAAAAGGTAGACCTGTTTTGCTCCATTTAAGTGTACAACATCAACCACAATTAAGCTTCATCTTATTGTTGTACTTAAGTGCATGTGCTTACTCCTCACTATTTATACTTTCTTGTTTACAGAAGCCATCAACACATGGCCCCGCCCTCTCATCTCACTGACAGCTGTTTGGTGACATCATGGACACCATCGGGCAGTCAGTAATGGAAAGCCGGCATCATTGTGATGGGACGTTTACTTTGCCCGGTTGGTCTGAGAACATGACGACTGGAACAAACCAACCACTTGGCGGCTTCTGCTACACGAGGCAAGACAACACCTTTGCAAAAACCACCAAGTTTATATTTCACGCTGATACATGTTCTCTGGAAAAAACACTCAAGCTGGTTTTATATACTGCTGGAAATTCCACTAAATTCCAATTGCCGCAGCCCCTTACTAAAGACATAGTTATTTTATAAAAATTCCTACTCTATTCTCATGAGAGCAGCACCCCTTTCCAACTGTTATATTTTGTAGGAAATCCCTCTAAACTCCCACAAGAGCAGACCCCTTTCAACTCAAAAAAGTGCACCATCGTTTTTGCTAGCAAGTCCTCCTAAATTCTCATGAGAACAGACCCTTTTCTATACACAACAGGGAAGCTACTATTCTCACGAGAACGTTGCTGTTTCTACAAGTGGAAGACATCTTTATTACTTCTTAAAGCCCTATATAAATTTCATATTTACCAGCTCATAGTTCGCAACATCTAAGTGATTCACTTTCTACAATTTTTTTACAATATCAACCTAAAATAGGTTGCCATTCGCACTATGTTGTCCTTAGGTGAGATTTGGTGCGTGACTGGTTGTTTTTCTCTGTGTGCCCTGCAATTGGCTAGCAACCAGTTCAGGGTGTCTCATGCCTACTGCCCAAAGTCAGCTGGGATAGGCACCAGCAAGCCTGCGACTCTTGTGAGGATAAGCGGTTCTAGAAACCGGATGGATGGATTTTGTAGGAAATTCTACTAATTCACTATAAAAACATGCCCTTTTCTAATCAAAACAGTGCTATGAAACTCTCATGACATGCCCTTTTCCTACTCACAAGGGTAGGAATTTTGATGGAATTCCTGAGAACATGCCCTTTTCTACTTAAAAGTAAATAATTAGACAAAGTGTGTTTATTGTTTTTATTGAAATGAGAAAAAAGGTTATATTTCTTACAACACTGATGCGGTGCACATGCTGGAAATCACAAAATGGCATAATACAAAAGTATTAATTAAAAAAAGGTACAACAGCCTTCGAAAACCAACAGAGCCCTTGATGATGTGATGATGTGATATATATATATATATATATATATATATATATATATATATATATATATATATATATATATATATATATATATATATATATATATATGTAACATGCAAGTATGTTGCACCCTGTACAATAGACATCAATATCAATAAACATCAAGTCACTTGTTCATTTTAGTGATGCACTGCTTCAAGTAAAATTTGAATTTTGAGCTGGTTATTGATGTTCATCATAAGGCTTGAAAATAATAATACTGTTTACATGCACATCCTCTCCAGGTTATGCTAATATGGATCAACGGAATGACTTGTTTTGACTTGGTTAGCATTAGCATGCCCTGGTTGACTCTCTTTTGAGTCCGCAGACGCAAAGCGCACATGTAAACAGGAAAATACTCCACCCCCCCCAATCTACACCTCCCACACGCAAAAAAGACTTCAATGATAACCTCCTTAATTCGACGGTTTACGAAGTCAAATTTGGATTTTTGATTGACGAGCATTTTAGTATTTTTATGTTTTCAAAATAATATTATGTCGGTCTTAAGTGCATCCAAATACTACATTTTGTTCAAATTAATTGGCATACAGTATTTCATAAAGTTATCATGACCCATGTGAAGATAGGTGACATGTTTCTCCTCTTTGCCAAATGACTATAAAAAATAGATTGCAATAAACACCCCCCACACACACACACAAGAAGCGTGTAATATTTACTGAAAAGGCATATTTTAAATACAATTTTAGTTTGAACCCTAAATTGTACTGATCATTAGCTTTTTCTTCTTTGCCATCACTGGTACTCATCTACACACATAAAACAAATTATAAAACACAAAATACACTTGTGAGGTCTGATTTTGGGATGTGATTCTTGCTTTGGATGTTCACTGGGTTAAAGTATCTTTAAATTTGCTGAGCAAGACTTTTTTTTCCCCCAGAAATTATTTGGGAACTCTTTCCTTATCTTGATTGCATATTTTCTATTTCGTCTTTTGTAGTTAAAAACACAATAGAAGAAACCCACTTGTAGATTTGATGTATTTGGGTGTGCAACTTTTGATAGATTCGCTGACGTCAGGCATTTTGAAGCATATTTTTCCTAAAAATTTAACCAGCTCCAAATTGTGCAAGTTTGGTGGAGAAAATGACAAAGTACTGCAACCTGTGAAACTCGTCTTCATTTATATGCGTATAGCTGTAAGATACTGCCCTCTGGTGGCCAAATCGCAGACACCAGAAGAAGAACGTATGATTGGCATTTTCATTCATTTTGATAGGGAAGTATAATTTTTAATGCGAGTGCTTGAAGGAGCAAATTAAAGTTGTCAGTCAAGTTGCATATTTTTCATGAAAATTTCATTTGAATTTTGGGCTGTTCCACCTTGCGCACAAGCACCTTTGAAACCAATTCAGAGTCAAGTTGGGATTCCCGATCTCAAGCCGCCGGATTTCACCCGATCGCGGTCTCATCAGGCGCTGACGAAGACCAAACGGGCGGAGTAGATGAGGTCGGCCAGGTAGAGCACAAAGTTGACGGCGGTGAGCACGGCCACCGCCATCAGCTTGTCCCATGTGCACAGCCCCGGCGAGGAGCCACAGCCGGAGGGCCGCTGCTTGTTGCCGCCGTGCTTGGGGCTGAAGTTGAAGAGGGGCCAGATGATGGTGGCCGACAGGTAGAGCAGCACGGCCAGCAGGGCGTAGCCGGACAGGAAACGAGCGAAGGGGAACGGCAGGCAGCCGGTGCACTCGCCCACACACAGCAGGATGATGGCGGCCGACAGGATGAAGCAGATGCAGTAGACGGACATGCAGTACTTGAGCGCGTCATGGCGGTCGTACAGCACCGGGTCGCTGATGAATACGAAGATGATGCAGGCCACGAAGGTCTCGCACACCTTGAGCAAACCCGGGGCGGTGGCCATGTAGCCGGCCACCTCGCCCGGCCTGGCCTTGCTGATGCTCACTTCGCTCATGTAGGCGATGGTGGCCAGGCAGGAGAAGACGGTGGACACGATGCGGTAGTCGCGCACCTGGCTGGGCCCCATGGAGCCTTTTAGGTAGTACAGCGGGAAGATGATGGACGCCGATAGGCACAGCAGGGCGGCGTAGCAGGCGAAGGTGATGGGGAAGTTCTTCCAGGAGACGGGTGCTCTGGTCTGCAGGCCGAACAACTCCACCAGGAGCACCAGCAAGGTGCCGGCGAAGCTGAAGGCCCAGCAGAAGATGCACCAGTCGCCCGTGCCGTGGTACAGATGCCCGCCGTGGACCGCGACCGAGAAGGCCACGCAGGAGAAGATCAGCGCCGCCAGACGCGTCCACAGGAGGGGGGTGGAGTGCAGGACGATGGCCATGTCGATGCTTGCTTTCCTTGCTCAAGGGAAGACCGCCAGATGCTCGGGTGGACAAATCTGAAGAAAAAAGGATTCGTTCGGGTTTAACTTAAAGGAGTAAATAAATACAAAAATTGTATTCTCATTTCATTGTTGAAAATCTGCAACGCCTGCCTGGTGAAGGTTAAAAATAATTATGACTTGTGTCTTCCACACACAACTTCATTGGGTGTGGCAGCGATAAATCAAAATGTGTCCTTGTGGGGAACGCAACTGTGAAAAGCAGTGGCGTTAAGTAGCAAAGTACAAACACTGTTTTAGTTACTGAACTTTCATAGAGTTTGCAAATATCGTAAATTTCAGACTATAAGCCGCTATTTTTTTCTCACGCATTGAAATATGTCAAGTGCAGTTTATCTGCAGTTTTTTTTAACAAACAAGGGGAAATCGCTTAATTTTGAATTTACTGCTATTCTACTCACCATCAGAGCGTGCATCTCCACAAGGAAATGCAAGTAGGCATGTTACTGTTTTGCTGGTGCTGTATTCCAACAATTTGAGTCGGTGTAATGCTGAAAATATGTCGGTGCTGCTCTTATTTCTAAACATGCATCCGTGTCTGTGTTGAAGCATTGATGCGGTAACCAGGCATTTTGAAAAGGTTTTCAAAAAAAATAATGTTTTAAAATAATTTCCTCTTCCATAATTCTGCAGAAAGACGGCTTTTTTTATTGCTCCCTACGACACTACTGAGATAAAAAGATGAAATAGCAGGGCCAGGACACACGAGGGCGCTGGCCTTCTTGCATGCCATATCCCCCCCACACACTTACAGACACACACACGCACACACACAAAAATGCACACACAAGGGTGTTATTGTGTCTCCAGCACAAATAACTCCTCTGTGGTGAGCACATTTACATCTGCTTGAATAATCTGCTGAGAACTGGCTTCCCATTTTCTCGCTCTTCCCCAGCCTGATTTTTACGGCCGTAGTCTGCAAGTCATTCCCGCTGCTCAGAGACTTGGCCTGCCTTGCGCCAGCATTCCATCCATGTTTGAGTCCTCGGCAGGCGTGGCGTGCCGTTGGGCGGCGCCCTCCGCTGACCCCGCTGTGTATCTGTCATCGCTAATGGTGGACTTCTTTTTGAATTTCCACTTTTGCTCGCATTCGGATCGCCGCTCAGATTTATCGACAGGAACTTAGGAGGTGGGGGGTTGGTGGCTTTGAAGTTTCCACCTTCGCTCAACGCTGGAGTACAACTGGTGCTCCACTAGATTTAACAAGCTTCTACTTGGTGAACAAAGTGCCAGGTTACTAATGGAAACCCATAGTAACTTAGTGTTCATTTTTACACTGTATCTAATACGTAAAAAAAAAAGAAAACTCAAGCTTTTGCTTTGAACTGTGCCATTTAGGACTTGCTAAAAATACATTTTCCGGCATTAAAAAAAACTGATAACCAATAAAACTTATCAATTGCATACAACTATCAGTAAATTCTGTGCTTTAGTCGTATTTGTACCCTTAAAATAAAAATGCCATTTTTACGCAAGTGCATAGAACATATTGCAAGGAAATATTTGGGGTTGACTTTCCCCTTTAAAGGCAGCCAATGTTAGCCCCATGTGATAGTAAAAACTCAAAAATTGCAGATGCTTGCCACACCTGACAACTTTGGGAGATCTGCCTCTTCCCACTTCTCCGCCCGCTGATGTCATAAAAAAGACAGCGGCCAGCTGCTTGCCTTTAGATTTATAGTCAATGTGATCCTCTTATAAAAATGTAACTTCCCCTGACCGATGTCATCCTTTCCAAGCCCGCCCTAATGCTTTTTTTCTTGCGAGGTAGCCATGTTTATGTTACCATAGGAGACACCCATTCTCGAGGTTTTATTAGGGTGCCGTTGCAGAGCATGTAATCCTTTCCTTCTTCAGTGTTTCAGATGCATTCTCTCATGCAGCTTCCAAGGAATTTCAAAGTTTCTTCATCCCCACTGACATGGTATGGGAGGGGGGGTCACGACCTCCACTATCACAAAGCCTTAAGTAACTTCGATTGCATCAGTGTGCTTTTTTTGGTTCGATTGAGGGTTAAAACTTGGCCCAATTCCACAACTACAGCATGCAATTAGCTAACTGCTTACACCCCAAAAAATACATTTTCCTCACAATTCACAGACTGACATTTGTTGTTGACTGAGTTGCCAAATAAGGGTCTGACGAGTCCATTTTCTAACAAGGGGGGGGACCTCGGGAGCCTGTTAGCTCACAAACTAGCTGACTTGCATCAGGAAAGCTCTGCGATGATTCAGTGGGGTTGAGTCCACTGATCGCAGCATTTAAAGGTCAAGGGGGAAAGATTGAAATTTTTTTAGACCTCTCCAACCCATAGGCATAACTGTCATCAAGTAATTAGATAGTATGTATTGAGTAATTGAATCATTAAATTCAATTCTAAATGTATGTTCTCTCAGCTTTCACATGCAGTTCTGCTTGAGAAACGTAGGCATACAATGATCAGCCTACTAGAAAAGAAAGGTTTGAAGAGGCATATAAAAAGAGTAGAAAGCATTTGGCGCATACTGTCTGTCTTCCCCGACATCCATCACCCGCCTGGCTTTATGCCACACTCGCCTCGTACCCCCAGAGATGTTTCTAAACAGACAGAATAGGCCTTGTTTACATTAGACGCCATTAACGGCCGAGGAGGTATGAAGGCAAAGGAGGTGAAGAAAGGAGGGTGGGGAGATGGGCAGGGTTGGAAGGGAGGAACCCGGGGAAGCCCTGGGCTTGGGTCACATCAACGACATACACACACACGTACGCACTCATAGGCCAGTGATGGAGTGGAATAGCAGAGCAGTGAGTCACCATGGGGCCCCCTTCCCCTTTCACCGCCCACATTATTCCATGTGTTAAAAAAAAAAAAAAAAAATCCAACTTACTGATGTGTTCCAGATGGCAGTCTGGCTCCCCAATTTTTTTTTTTTTCCTCACTTACTCCAATTTCTTTCCCTTCCCTCGGTGGTGTTCCTTCCCTCCCATCCCTCCCTTTTCCCGCCCCATTTTAGCTTTAGGAGCAATTACACGTCATGTAGAAGCGTTTCCAAATATCTTGCAGGGTTGAGGAGGAAAAAAAACGGCAGCTTTTCCACTGTACTGCATGGAAAACATAAGAGGAAAACACACATACACACAGGGGCGGTGGGGTACTTCCCCAAAATGGACAAGGGCTGAAAATAGTGCTCGTAGGTATCGGGATGGGGACAACAAAACAGGACGTGACCCGCCCCCGCCACTCCTGACCGACGCCGTCATGATTCCTGTTGCTATGGCGACGCGCAGCTAACCTGATTTCATCCCATAATGTAATGACGACGAAGCTGAATGTGCACTTGGGAGACCATACTAAATAAATCCTTCAGTGGGACAAATTCCACTTTGTTTTTTGTTTGTTTGTTCGTTTACTTTTTTGCAGGAAAATTGTGAGTAGACTTTAGGAAGCTTCCAAGTCTTTTTGAATAAAGGGTGATGGAAGAGGCTTATCCTGATATTTAGACTCCAGAGATACAAACGTTATTTATTCCGTACCACCGCATATACCTCAAATAATCTTTACCCATTCAAATGAATGCGAATGCAAATAATCTGTTCCTAAATGCCCAGGGAATACCAAACACGATTTTTTGTTACATTTCTTATTCCCTTCATATTACAACATCCACTCATGCAAGCACAAAACACCACTGTCTCGAATGTTTTGGATTTCATTACTCTCCTTTTGAGGTTTATTGTGAATTGGCGAGCCCTTTTAATAGTAATTGACTCCCTTAACTGACTTGGTCCCTTTTGTGCATGGAAAGGAATCTGAATTTATGGCGGCTCAAAGATTTAAAGATTATTTTTGCTATCTAGCTGTCAGCATCTGAAGTGCCCTTGTATCCCAGGTTTTTACACTCATCTCAAGACACTACGATACAAAACAATAGTAATAGGTTAGTAAGGGTTAGAGGCGGTTGGAGTTCAAATAAAAGGAGTGAGCAGATGTGTCTGGAGGGGGAAGAGAAGGGAGGTCAGTCGAGTCTCAGGTGAGGGTTTAATACGCTGCCAAGGGGTTAGCATTAAAATGGAAGTGGAAAATTTGCAGCGGGGAGTGGTTCTCGACCTTTTTTCAATGCTGTACGCCCCTATGAAAAAGACTTAAAACAGAGTTCTGTCCCATCCATGTCTGATTCATTTAACTTTGGATCTACATTTTTAGTCATGCCTCTAATGCCTTGTGACAGAAGCTGGATTGTGTAACATAATCACTTTTATTTCTGGCTCGTTTCCAGAGATTTGCGATACTAATGACAGTACACATGTACTGTTATGTGAAAGTTCACCAAATAAAGGCATACAAAATTCTGAAAAAAGTCCCCATAGCATAAAATGTCACTTGATGTCCCAATTCATTTGCTCTTAAGTTGAAAACAAAAATGTACTATTTCTGTCACAGCTTTAAATAATATTTAATCATGTTTGCTGAAACCAGCAGAAACTCTGCTAAAATCTCACGTATCCCTGTGCCTTTACGTACCCCCAAGGGTACCCGTATCCCCATTTGAGAACTGTTGGTTTAGGGATAGAGTAAGGGATAAATTTGGCAGCTAATTAGCTAGGTTGTTTTTGTTGTCCAACCAAAGTTATGCTGTCGTCTATTTATAAAGCGTGGTTGGGGTTAGTGGTGGTTTTGGGGCCCTTTCAGAGATTCATTCATTACGAGCAGTGTAGTAGAGGTGGGTGTGCCGCCTGCCACGCCCTGCAGTGACCAAACACACACACACACTCAATAATTTGGCACACATATAGCTCTCTGCGCATTTTAGATGCAAAACACAAATGTAAACATGTACTAAATGTTCTCGATTTTCTTTTACATGACTTCAGAAAGGCAAAGAACAAACCAAAAACCAGCCTCTTATCTCAAATGACACCTCGCACATTTGTACTAAAACCGTACAGCACAAAAATGCCTTTTCCTATTTTCCTATCACACTTAAAATGTGTTTTCTTTATGAGGGAAAAAAAACACACAAAAAGTATCCATTACATGTTTTTTGATCAACTTTTGGCCTCTCAGACTAAACATGTTCATGGAAAAAAAGAAAAAGCACACACAGTATTTGTACAAGATGCAACAAGTTCTTTACCTCGTGTGCTCGACTGCGGCGTCTCACTCAAACATCCAGCAGTGGAGAGTCTCTCACACACACAGAAGGCGAGCGAAAGAACTGCAGCGGAGCAGACTCCCACTTGACTTCCTCGCCAGTTCCCTCCCCGCCCCAACCTCCCAAATTAGGCATTGAATGTCCGTGTACCGTTACTCACATCTGGACATGCCACACCTCCCTCTGACTTACTCCTACTCCTCCTCGTCAACATCCTCCTCCTCCGGTCACCCCGGAGACAGTAACACACACACACACACACACACACACAATGTGGTGCGAAAGTTCACCATGAGTACTACTTTTAGAACATTACTTTTTTTCTTCACACTTATTTTTCTTGCAAATCCATGACGACAAAACACACTCACAGGACACGTCATTAAGTACAATCACACTCTCGACCACATTGTAGTTTGAAATGGGACCCATGCCCCAACTCTGTCATAGATTAGGTTAAAAAAAGATTGTGTAAATGTTTTTCAAAGATTAGGACTTTCGGGGCCGATCAGCGAGTTTAGAAATAATTGATGCGATGACATGATAGAGCAATGTATCTGATTAAATAAATTGTTTACTGCAGTACTGTTAAAAGAAAATCAACAAAAACATGTATGCCATTTAAGACCACACCAAATCTAAATTGAAATGTCTTACTGTCCTTAAATTACTATCATAATCACATTTCTTAACAGCACCAAGTAAATATTGCAAATAATATGAAGAGCCACTTACGTTCGAAGCAGAAACAACACAATGCGCTAAAAACATGGGGCAAAATTTCAAAGAGATCCTAGATACAAGTGGCCGAAATGACTTTGCTTCGCAGGGAGAGGGGCTCAAAGTAGTCCCAGGGACGAACCAGGACACATACGTATGAAGAAACTACAGGATGTATCCCATCTACAAAGTCGCACGGGAGAGGAAAGCCTGGCCTTTCCTGCTAAGACAGTTAAAAGGAAGTAAAACTACTCACCTTTGAAGTTGAAAAAACGGGAAGATAAAAGTGAAATGAACCACTCTTACATCTAAAATAAACTATAACTGAGCAGCACGATGGCTTAGTAGTTGTCACATCTGCTGTACGATTTGAACTTCATCAATGTTGCGATTTAGTCTGCCGAGCAGGCAGGCAAGGAAAGCCTGGTGAGCCATAAGAAGAAACCTACAATATTATACTGTATGTATTTAGTGGGTCCCTATTATATTAATAATAGCCGTTCGATGTGAGTAGCCTTGACTAGATAACAAAGAGGGATTAACAATCTAAATAAAAATAATATGTGACATGAAGAATATCAGCCTTGTAATTGTTTAATAGTAATATTATCAATTAAAAATAATTGAATCGCACATCAAAAATTAATTTAAAGTTTATTAATTCCTCTTTGTTTTCTATTCAAATCTATTTATATTAAATGGAAAATTATTTCGTAAGGGTCTCGTTTAATTAATAGTTACTCATAACCAAGCAGTAAAATTTACATAATTAATATTATTGCTTTTAATCCTATTCAGTTTAACTGAGAAAATGTATGTGTTATTATAGTCTGTTTTTGCTAATTATATTTTTTTATTATTTTTTTATTTTGACTCCTCCATAAATATTAAATATTTGAAAAGATTTTGCAAAAAAAAAAAAAAGCTATATTGTATTTTACAATAATACGTAACCATATTTATGACTTCTTGCCTGTAGGCCTGAGTTGAGCCTGATGGGTTTTGGGTTTTTTTGTTTTTTTTTACTGACCTATTCGGTCGCATACAGCCACGTCACTGGATTTTCATTTTCCTATGTGTTACTTCCATTTCTTGCTCTGTGGTTGTTGTCAAACTTTCCCTCTTTACCCTCACAGGTCCATTTGAATGGCATAAAATTTGATAGATTTTCCTGTAGGTGATTAGCAGCGGGCCGTATGTGTAAGATTCCATGTAAAATTGCATAAATGGCATGATGCATGAGTTGACCAAAAAAAGTTGCACAATATGGATTTCCTGTTCTGGAAAAGTGTTGCTGTAAAGTGATCCTCCAACACAACACTGATAACTCACTTGGCATGCTGATCACTGCAACTTCCTGACATATGCACGGCCTACTGATTGTTTATCAACGTTGCCTGGCGACCGCTCGACGTCTTCCTCAAACAATGGTTTTTATTTAGTGGCAGACGGCGCTGTTTTTTAAAACAAGCAGAATGACAGAGAGGGAAAATAATAGTCTGTCTTGCACATTCCTCGAGATTAAATTCAATTGGCTTCAATTGAGTTATGCCGTTGTTAAGTTTGTCTGTGGTCCTATTTTTCTCATTAACAACAACTAGATTCTTAATGAATCCCTGTAAATAACTCAAATGCCAAGTTTTTTTTTTTCAGTACAGGTAGTGTGATTCACATTTGATTGGCCTTTGGGTATGTTTATGTTTTATTGTGAAATTGTAATGTTTTCTGAAAATGTGTCATGTCAGAGATACGTTCAATGAAATCATCCTACACTTTTGAATTCACATGAATGTGATGGTGTTTGGTTACCCCTTGGATTAGATTTCGGTAGTTTGATTTTTTTTTTTTAATTAGTAACTTTTAAAGCTATATATATATATATATATATATATATATATATATATATATATATATATATATATATATATATATATATATATATATATATATATATATATATATATATATATATATATATATATATATATATATATATATATATATATTATATATATATTTATATATATATAAATATATATATATATATATTTTTTTTTTATACCCCCAGATTTTAAGTAACGGATTTTCTTGTCTACCACAAGAGGACGCTATTTGTTTTTTTTAAAGGACCGTTGCCTGACGTTAAAATCATTCGACACTTGTTTGTATGACGTCAGTTTTATGAGACAAGCTGCGGCAGCATTCCGGGGGAGAGTCCATCATGGCGTCCGGAGCTGGAGAGTCTGAAAGCGGCCATGACGCTGAACTGGATGAATTACTGGATAGTACGGTCATATTAAACTTGATCAACGTTAAATTATACAAAAACCGACATTTTGATGCCTTTATCTTGCTCTTGTACTGTGAAAATTCAGTTTTTTTATTCGTCGGATCGCTGTAATCAAGTTGCTGTCAAACTAAAGTGAATCTTTTCCTCGAAATAAAGTAAAAGTGTTGTCATTACTTAACTGGGGAGATAGTACTCTACGTGTTATATTGTTTGCCTTTTCAACATTTGGCTTGTAATGGTTGTGTTAATTTGAATCCCCTGGATTATTTGTTTTAGGTGCACTGGATGACTTTGACAAGCAGTCTGCGCCCCCTGAACCTAAAGCTCCTTCCTCCTCATCCGGCGATGAAACAAAGAAGGTTGGTATCATGAGTAGTGGCCAAATTTAAGTTTCCCGAAGCAGTGAAGCTTTATAGTCTTGATTTGGACATGGTTCAAAGCTTCATGTGGCTTCATTTGCTCTATGGCGCCACCAAGTGTTGCAGAGGCCCAAAAAATCAACAGTTTTGAGAATTCTATGGTTTCATAAAATGACGTGAATGTTTTTTTGTTTTGGAATATGTTTTCCAGTTTTTTATTTTTTTGGGGGGGCGGGAGGAGGTCTTGATGACCCCAGGAAAAGGCTTTGTTCTTGCCATGTGGTGTGTATGTGCAATAAATTAAGGATTGACATTTTTTTTTTCAGCACCTTGAAAATCATGGTTATTGTTTTCTGTATTCCAGACTAATCTGTAACCTGTATAAACACTGTAACAAAATGTAATTCACAGTTCTTGAAAGTTATTGTGCTTTTTCTGTTGTTTTAACATGAATCGTTTAATCTACCATGCACGCTTGCACATTATTGTAGGTTCCAGTTCGTATCAAGCTGTTCACATTTTTTCCCAACACCAGTCATAAGTACTTTGTGCTTTTCTTTTTTCCTCATACAAATGTAATGTTTTCTTTACCCTACATGTTTTTCCATACCAGCCGCCGCTGCTCGAGGACTGCAAGCTGTTCGAGACGCTCTTTGAAGGCGACATGGCGGCCCAGGCCCAGCAGGAGTGGGAGAAAGCCATGACGGAGCTGGCCCAGGAGGAGCCCGACCTCATCCAACATTTCCAAAAACTCTCAGAGGCTGCCGGCAAAGTTGGCGAGTTTGGCTGTTTCATTCCTTTTGCCTGATTGTTGATTCGGTTGCCCCTGGTTAATCGCAGTATTTTGCATGCAGGGACTGACACGGCTTCTCAGCAAGAATTCACCTCCTGCCTCAAAGATACCCTCCGTGGCCTTGCCAAGAATGCTGATAACTTGCAGGTAAGAATGTTCTTTGAATCGTGACTGTTATTATGCATTGTATTTTACGCTAAATAATATGCAGATAACCGTCACAATGAGTGAAACTGTTGCCGTGCAAGTATGAAAACAAAAATTTACATTAAGGAAGGGGGAGTAGTGAAGTATTGGTATAAGGCCTTATCTGAACTTATTTCAAGATATTACAATATATATACAGTATAGATGGATTGATTTTTTATTTTTTTTTCCGCCTTGGGTCACTTTTTTTTTTTTTTTTTTTAACCGATACTTTATATTGGTAAACACAAGGGCAGCCGATACTAGCATCGGCCACTCTCAGCCGTTTTACGATCACAAACAGCGAAAGAAAGATGAAAAAAATTGCTGTCAATGTTATGATATTTTAAGGAATATGCTATATTGGAAGAGGTATGTCTTTGTTCAAAATGAAGTTGCCATTATTTTTTGTTTTTTATTGGGAAATGTGTATCAATAGTATTAGTAGTATCAGTACTATTTGGTATCAGTATCTCTACTCGAGGGTCGATTACTCGTATTAGTCTGAGAAAAGTTCCTCAAATTGTTAGGGTTTTTTTCTTTTGTTAAAATGAATTTTCAAAAAAATATACATATAAAAACAGAAGTGTTAACTGTCATGCCTATGTTTGCGTTTCGCAGTCCTCCGGGATGGCCGGCGACGACCTGGTCAAGGCCCTGGAAGGTCTGGGATTGGATGAGGGTGGCGAAAGCGGCGGCGGGGGTGATGACGCCAACATTCTTCCCATCATGCAGTCCATCATGCAGAATCTCCTCTCCAAGGAGGTGCTCTACCCGTCCCTCAAGGAGATCACCAGCAAGGTCGGTTCACAGACATGTCAACAGCGGCAGCTGTTCATTTTCCAACTTAACATACCTGCTGGTCCTCAGTATCCAGAGTGGCTGGAGGCCAACAAATCCAGCCTGAGTCCGGAAGACGTCCAACGCTACGAGCAGCAGGCCACGGTCATGGGAGAAATCTGCCAGCGCTTTGAGAAGGAAGAAGACGGAGACAAGGTCTTTGAAGGCATCATGGACCTCATGCAGAAGGTGAGAGATGTCGATGATGATGCTCTTCTCACTTTCTTTCTTATGGTTGACCTCATACGGCCTCCTTTTGCCTCACAGCTGCAGGACCTTGGACAGCCGCCCAAAGAGCTCGCTGGAGATGCTGTAAGTTTATCAGCATTCATTTTAGTCAGGTTGCAATTTTAATTATGCCATTTTCATCAATAGGGATGATGAAAAGAGCTTTTAAATTACATTTAATAAAGTAAATGCAGAAATTTTAGCTTTATTTATTTATTTATTTATGACAGTTATTAAGTGGTATGTGTGAAAATGGGGGTAACTTGCTCCAGACGTCTATTGTGTGTCATCACACACCTTCATCACACTAACCAGACATTTTAGAGAAAATGAATTATACCATAACATTATTTTGACATTTTACCATACTTTTTCACACCTCCAAGATGTTGCACAACTTTTTCAATGAAGCTTTTTGATTATTTAATACTTTTTATATTTGTCTTTTTTTATTTTTAATTATTTGATACTCAAGTTAATCAGGAAGTGAAAATGTTTAGAATATCAGTTATATTTTTGGTCTTTTTCCACTATGAAAATACATATTTATTAAAAGAAACCTTTTTGGAAATCAAATTTTTGAGTTCTTTTTTTACTCATATGTTTTGAGACATTTTTGAAAGAAAATGATTTGGGAAAGTATTTTCCTGCGGCTGTAGATGACCTTTTGAGGAGGAAAATTCGGAAAAACGTTTTTAATAAAACATTGAGTGAACAAAGACATGTCATATGCTGGGGGAATTTGGAAAAAATAAGTCATTTTTGAAAATAGTTAATTTTTTTAATTAAATGTTTTTTAAAGACTGGGTTGTGTTATATATCACACACGTACACATTATAAGCTATATTTTTGTAAATGAAAGGTGGCATTCAGACAGTCCCTGAAGGCATCAGCCGACTATTCTCGATGACTCAACTGGTTGCTCCTGTGTTGTTCTCCCCTTGCCAGCCTCCTGGCTTCAACTTGGACATGGACTCCCTCAACCTTCCGGGGAACTTCGGGGGAGCCGGCTCAGCCGAGCAATGCTCAATCATGTGAGGAGGCGGTGGATCTACCCCGGCTGCGGAAAGGGGCCGCGCCCGTTAGGAGTCGGGTGGCGGCATAGTGACAGTCAGGTCACACGCGCTCGCCCTCACGTCCTCCACAAGCGCACACACATGTTGGCCAGGTTACAAAATTTCCAACATTCAAACACATCTGCTTTTGTTTTTGTTTTTTTTTTCCCCATCCAGCTCTTTGATTCTTAATTGCATTCCCTCCATCCAATATAATATGACTGCACCCTCTAGTTAATGTCCTTAACTCTCCTGTTAAGCCCCAGCTCAAATTGACAATTCTTAGTGGAAAGTCGCGCGGTTAACATTGTTTTTCACGACGTATTGTAGTCAGTATGTAAGGCGTTACATGTCACACATCATGCATTTTTAAGGACCATTTACTCAAATTTCATGTTAAATCATTTTTAAATACAAACATATTCTTTAGTGTTCACACCAAAAACTACTTTTATTTATTTTGGGGAAAATTACATTGTGTATTTTTATGCAGCTGTAAACTACTCTATATGAAAAGATAATAATTTTATGACTCATTTTGAACCACAGTCTATTAAGAAGCAAACTGGAAAAACAACAACAGGGATTTGGTACGTTGTTAAAAAAAAAAAAAGATTTCTAGTCACCCATCCCCCTCCCTCTCTTTTGTGTCGGTTTTAACCTGATGTATACTGTAATAGGTTTTTAAAACTTACTAAAAGAAAAGAACTGTTGTGCATTTAAAAAAAAAAAGGTGAGTTTGACCCAGACTGTACTAGGAAAGTTAATGTAATTAAAAGGGGATTCGTTGTTTTTTTAATTACTAATTTGGTGATTTATGGGATTCGATTTGACCCACAGTATAACAAAGTTATACTAAACTAAAACCTGATCACAGTTCATAAAATACATATATTCCCAGATTTTTTCCTGGTCAACTTGAACCACTGTATAACTAGAGGGTCCAACAAAAAAAAAAAAGAACAAAAAATGAAAGGGAGGAGAGGGAATATTTTATTCAAATAGATAATCCAGATTTTACAGGTTAGTATGACCCACAGTATAACAGGATGTTGAATCTTGACTCAAAGGAAGAGGATAAAAAAAAGTTTCCGCTTAGGATACACAAAAAATAACTAAATGAGGGAAAGGTTAA
Source organism: Hippichthys cyanospilos (assembly GCF_059441005.1). Taxonomy (NCBI): domain Eukaryota; kingdom Metazoa; phylum Chordata; class Actinopteri; order Syngnathiformes; family Syngnathidae; genus Hippichthys; species Hippichthys cyanospilos. The sequence continues at coordinate 8,141,004 of NC_142380.1, forward strand.
ACTAGGTCAATTTGACCTCTCTGCACAAACTGTGTTTAATGAGTGCTGCTGTGAGGGAATGCCTTATTCATGTCTTTACTATTCATGTCTTTGGCATAAATACACCCAACTGTGTGATGACTATTATGAAACGTAATTGTGATGCATCGCTGTAATGTTTCCCAAAGTCATCCCAATATTGATCCGAAGTGAATGATTTTGCTGATTATTATAGTGTGCGGGCGGTCGATTACCTTTGAGGATTTGTGTGTTTTCATTGTGAAGATTGATGTTTGCGTGAGTGGGGTGGTCGCTCCACACTTTAAAAGGTGCATTAACAAAAGGCCGGAGCACTTTGTGTAATAAAGTTGTTCCCTGTGTGCAACTGTGTAGACGAGTTGAGAAACCACAGGGCAAACGGCTGGCTAATTTTAAACAGGCAGAAAAGTTAGTTTCAATTCAAGTGCTTTTGTCGTCACGCCATCCATTCAAGGCCGAATGACGCAGCTCACCCAGAGCAGTTACTGTGTTTTGTTCTGCCCTCTTGTAAATATGGTGTACTTAATAAAAGAATATCATCCAGATGAATTTGGGTTGTTTGATCTTTTTATGGGAAGGTTTTATGTCATTTAAATGTGTTAGCATTTTCTCACGGTGGAACAAAAATGTACAAAATGGCTTTATGACCCTCTATTCTCCCAGAATGACTGTCAAAGGGGCAAATTCAATCACTTCCCGTGGGCGGGGGCTCAAACGTTTGGCTCCGCCCACACATTGAGCCTATGACTCGAACTGCTTTTCTCAGGGTTACTCGAAAAAAGAATGAGTGGGGGGACAATTTAAGATGACTTAGGAAAATAGGATTTCTAAATATAATTTCATAAACAAAACTTTAAAATCTGAGCTTTTTTTACAATCACCACAAGTGAATGGATACTCTGTCCATAAAATGAATGAAATGAAAATATGCCTAAAATAATTTACGTTCAGGCAGCACATATTGAATCTATGGGTTGTGTTTCTATGTGCAAGCCGCGGTGGAGCTTTGTGCGTCATTTGTACAAAGTTTGACAGTCGAAACTTTATTGCTTAAACCCGGAAGACAAAACAGGAGACGTGTCAGGAAGTCGAGAGATCCATCTTAAATGGACGGTCGCCGCCTAGCTTAATTTTTCCGTGGTGTACATTTGTACTTTGGGGCAGACATTGTTTATTCTAACATATAGTGAAAGAAGACGTACACGCTGGTCTTGCTACCATGTTGACCAAATTTGAAACCAAGTCGGCCCGTGTTAAAGGTAGGCTTTGGCTAGACGCAACTAGCTTTAAATGCTAATGTTAGCGAGCTATCCGGTAAGGTACGTAATGCATGATGTGTCTCAATCGAACGTTGTTTAGCAGCTATCCGAGTTAGCCTAATCTTCTATGTAACCATGCAAGCGTTCAAGTCATCTTGAAAAGGAATTTCAAACACGCGAATTTGCTGTCTCTAACTAAGATATAATGGCTGCCCCACTTTCATGTTATTCTTGGCAATGAAACGATATCTGCTTCTCCTTCCCTGGTTATATTATTGTTGCATCATAATGGTTGTTTAAACATGTATTTGCGTTATTGTTACGTTTCAGGCCTAAGTTTCCACCCCAAGAGGCCTTGGGTTCTTGCGAGTCTGCACAACGGCGTCATCCAGCTGTGGGACTATCGCATGTGCACGCTCATTGACAAGTTTGATGAGCATGATGGTAAAGGGACACAAATATATGTTTACATTTTATAGGTAGGTGGTTAGATGGCAGGGAGGATGAATGGAAGGGGTTGGATGCATGGATTTATGATAGATGAAAACAGATGAGAAGCAATTCTAGGCTACTTCTGTTCTTTAAATTATGTGATAAAAAGCAAGACCCAAAGATAGGTTGAGTAGACAATAACCATGCTGTCAGACTGTCCCAAAGACAACACCTGCAAAGATGAGTAGATAGATAGAAATGACAAAAGCAGTTATTTCAGAACACCTGAGAAATCTATGTATACTGTAGATTCTTTTGTGTACGTTATCCCACAGGTCCCGTTCGAGGAATTGATTTTCACAAACAGCAGCCCTTGTTTGTATCTGGAGGAGATGATTACAAAATCAAGGTGATCTTTGTCTTTTTTTTTTACAAATAGTTGGAATATTGACTCTAATCTTTTGTTTGCTTATTTGACAAGGTGTGGAACTACAAGCTGAGACGTTGCCTATTCACCTTGCTTGGACATCTGGACTATATCAGGACCACCTTCTTCCACCATGTATGTTGCTATTTTATCTGCAGGGTTTTATAGCATTATTTCTCGAACTTCATTAAAAGGAGGAAACGGAAATTTTTATGTTTAAATTCTTGGTCATGTGTGACAGTAAGATGAAGCAGGATCACAATAAGATGAAGCACGATGACGACACTTGTTTTATTCCAATATTTAACATAGCCATTATTTTTTTTTCCGTTCCTTTTCTAGGAGTATCCCTGGATTCTGAGTGCCTCTGATGACCAAACCATTCGAATCTGGAACTGGCAGTCCAGAACTTGTGTCTGGTAAACTAAATAAGAAATCTGACATGAAGCTGGTGTTCAAATGTAAAAATCATAAAATCATAAATCACCACCCCTTCTTGTGCCCGCAGTGTGCTGACAGGCCACAACCACTACGTCATGTGCGCCCAGTTCCACCCCTCAGAGGACCTGGTGGTGTCAGCTAGCTTGGACCAGACTGTGCGAGTGTGGGATATCTCTGGTGAGGGCTTTTAGGGGACAGCGCAGGAGGTTTGGGGTGTATAGTGAAGCTAGGAAGTGAACACACTCTTGTTGATAGCATATTTTTTTAGTTAAGTTTTAAAAAAAGAAAAGAATCAAAAATACCTCATTCAATCCTAAAGAAATATTTTCATGCCTGATAAAAGTCCAGACAGTTGATTCATATGTAGTTTTTACTTTGTTGATGTTTTTTTTTTTTTTTTTTTAACATTTTCTAGTGTCTCAAAATAGGCCTCGCTCAATGTATAGGGAGATTGACAGAAAAATACAAAACCTTAGAAAATATTTTCAAAACATTTTGCTATTATTGCTACGTAATATTGTATTATTATAAAAATACATCTAATTTTAATGTCACAATATTACAAAACTTCCCAAAATATTAGGCAAAAGTACGGAAATGCTGAAGAAAAAAAACAAGATGGGAAAATACGAACTTGTAATTTTCAAATAATTGCAGGAAAAAAAATGCTTAAAAGATTAAATGTAATGTAAAGTATGTTAACAATATAAAAATAATGAGATGGGATGGATACAAAAAAAACATTTGAGTATAAATAAAATAAACAACGATTAGATGGATAAATAATCGAGCAAAGGTGAAAAATACAAGATCAGAATTTACTTAGATTACTTTTTTATAAACAAAAAATCCTCAGTTGTAATTCAATTAAAACATCAGGGGATAAATGTTTAAAAATGACACATTTACCAGCTATAAAACAAAAATATGAGATGAAGACAATATTAGGAGCAAACCATTAATTATTTAGGGGAAAAACAAAGATTTTGATTAAATGAAAAATGTATCCAAAGTGCTCCCCTATGAGAAAAACCCAATAATTCAACAGATGTGTTCATTTCCTATCAGGAGAGAAAGAGTCTGAAATGGGATGTGGATATCTCATCTTGAGCGGACCTCTTCCTTTCCTATTTGTAGAGGACAAACTCTGTGGGCTGAATATGCAAACACCTCCTCTTACTAGAAAATCATACTTGATGATCAAGGAGGTTTTTGTGTATCTTTGCATGCTTCTTGGTGTCTTTGCTCTCTTCTTCCTTTTTGGATCCTAAAAGAGGACATTTATTTTGTGTGTTGACTTCCCCTTTAACACTCCTTACTCATGTCAACGCACCTGCATATGAGGTCATCATATTTTTTGCATTGCCATCACCTTACTGTCCACTCACTCTTAACATTCATACTCACATGGTAGAATACTTTACTGCAATTTTGTTTCTTTTATGACCGCCTCAATGGCAAATACACAGCATCCATGATACTTACTTTTCTGAAACTCATCTGATGTGACAATTTAGGGGTGTGAACAAATATCATGCATGACATTTGCACCAAGCTAACAGTCACATTTATGCCCTTGTATGTTTTGTATGTATTGTCATGCTAACTAGTAATGCAAGTTGCATGTGAATCATTAAACGCGCATGTCATTCAAGTCAAATAACATCAGGTTCTTCACATCCAAAAGCCCCATCAGAGCACGTCTTTACGACGCCAACCACCAACACCCACATTCCCTGCCCCCTATGTGCCCTCCCTGGAAACATACACACTTGGACACTGGTTCCTAGTTCCATCCCATTTTCCATTCATCCTCTTCTCACTGCTGAACCAGACGCTCACCACCTTGTTTGTTCAGGCGGGAATCATCATCATCAACGCCAACCCAATCATTTCGTTTTCCTCCGCTAAGCCAATCAGACGTTGTTTGTGGTGTTTCCAACCTGAGTGTGTGTCCGCTGGTCCAGCAGTTGTCCAATCTTTGCTGCTGCTTCTTGTCGCTTGTTTATATGTTATATTTGAATGTTCTATTGACAATTGTCTTCCCTTCCCCCAAAATGTGCTTGTCTCCCCCACTGCCACACCCGCCACTACAAATGTCGGTTGCAGGTCTGAGGAAGAAGAACTTATCGCCCGGCGCCGTGGAAACGGAGGTCCGCGGCATTTCCGGCGTCGACCTGTTCGGCGCTTCCGACGCTGTCGTTAAGCACGTGCTTGAGGTGAAATGGATGTTGTGGTGTCATCGCTTGTTTGCATCGTTATGTTACAGAGTTTTTTTCCTGGTCTTGGCTTTGCTTTTTTTTTTTAAATAATAATATATATAGAAAGATAATCTATTCTGCCCTCAGCAAGTCGCCACACCCCAGCTCTTCCCTTATAATCTAAAACATGAATTGATTTTATCGCTATTGTGGTTCACACTAATAGGGATGATCAAGATGGTAGCAGGGATATACCGTTCCTTATTCGAAAGTATTTATCCATTTTTTAATATTGCTGTCTTGTAGCAGTTTTACGAACCCATCATAAGAATAGAAAATTGCCATTTTGTGAAATCTAGAGGAAAATGCTATATTTAAATACATAGGTGCTTTCATTAAAATGACTGTCATTGTTGGAGAAATGTGAGTCAAAAGTACTAGTAGGTATCAGTACTTTGTGTCAGTGACTACTCAATTACTACCAACTAACAGTATGATGGCTGTTCCTTTTGTTCAGGGTCACGACCGAGGCGTTAACTGGGCCACCTTCCATCCCAGCATGCCTCTCATTGTGTCGGGCGCTGATGACAGGCAGGTCAAAATCTGGAGAATGAATGGTAAGAATTTTTTTTTCAAGTATTGGGGTGGGGCTCTGAAAATGACTGGTACTGAATGCGTTAAAATAGTCGTTAGTTGCATTCATAGTGAGAATAGAAAAAAAATCATTTCCATGGCCTGGCAAGTGGCAAAATCTTTATGAGCATTAAAGCAATTAAAAGAGCAATAATAAAAAGCAAATAAACTCTACAAATTTACAATGTAAAAGATTTTCGTCTGCATAGTAACACAAAACTGATTAAAGGACAAATGACTTAATTACTTTTAAATTGGTGGTATACCTGTGTACTGCAATAAAATGTTTTGTTTTCTTAAATCCTCCAGAGTCCAAGGCATGGGAGCTGGACACGTGCCGTGGCCACTACAATAACGTCTCCTGCGCTGTATTCCACCCGCGCCAGGAGCTTATCTTGTCCAACTCTGAGGACAAGAGCATACGAGTGTGGGACATGTCCAAGAGGACAGGCGTGCAGACTTTCCGCCGGGACCATGACCGCTTCTGGGTGCTGGGTGCGCACCCCAACCTCAACCTGTTTGCCGCTGGTATGTTGTATGAAAAGATAAATGAAAACTAAACAAATAAATAGCACTATAACAGAAATGCTGACATTTTGAATAACTAGTTCTCTGAAGTTACCACAGTTTTAAATTCTCTGCCATTTTTCTTAAGTCCTTTACTACTCCTTTATCGACGGCAATAGATTAGTTTTTACAAGACTTCCAGCAAATGAGTTAAACGTTCAGCATTTTCCTGCAGGCCACGACAGCGGTATGATTGTGTTCAAACTGGAACGTGAGCGTCCGGCGTACGCCGTCCACGGCAACATGCTGTACTATGTCAAGGAGCGTTTCCTGCGCCAGCTGGACTTCAACAGCAGCAAGGACACGGCCGTCATGCAGTTGCGCAGGTAGCTCTTCAGCCCCAGCTGCATCACTTGCATCCATAATGTACACATCTGAGACTTTTATTTTCGTTGCAGTGGCTCCAAGTTCCCCGTGTTCAGCATGTCGTACAACCCCGCTGAGAACGCTGTGCTCCTTTGCACTGTGAGTATCATCACCCTGTTGATGATGGATAAAAAAGGCATTTAAATCTTTTTTTTTTTTTTTTTTTTTTTGTAAATGCAATGAAATGAAGAATATATTGCTTATTTTAACGCAAGTTCTCTTCCAGAAGAACTGACTTGGTGGTATTAAAATCAAATTGAAGAGCTAGTCTTGTCATTATATTTTCCCACTTCTGGTTAATATATGGTTGTATCATCTGCCAGAGGGCAACCAACTTGGAGAACAGCACCTATGACCTGTATTCCATTCCTAAAGAGAGCGACTCGCAGAATCCTGATGGTACTTAAAAAAATAATGCGCTGAATGATCTGTCTCAAATTATGATGATGTAATGATAATTTTGTCCTTCTCAGCACCTGAAGGAAAGAGGTCCTCTGGCCTGACTGCTGTGTGGGTGGCGAGGAATAGATTTGCTGTCCTGGACCGCATGCACTCTGTAAGTGTTGAACAAATTTATCCCAAATATAATCAGTCAGTTACATTTTTGTTTATTGGTTAGGTACCATGTATCAGCCAAATAAACAGTACTGCACTATAGCTTTCTACATCCAAAATGTCTTCTTATTTTTATTAGTCTTATTTCTTAGGTAGTTTTATTTTCTATTTATTTTGTTTGTGTGCAGTACATTGTTTAAACCAAAACGTTTGAAATAAATTGGTTGTGTTTTCTAATGCTTACTGTTTGCTGGATATTGCTCTTTGTTGCAATTGTATCACTTGAAGCAAGTCTCTGTGAACATTTTATTCCAAGAAAAAATATCGAATTGGTATCAGACAGTACCTTAGACGATCTCAAATGAAAAAGTTGTTTCGGCACACCTCAAGAAAACACTTTAAGACTGTCTGCATATAAGGCCGTTAGAGGCATGTCAATCAACAACCAATTGCAGCAAGTGGAATAATGTCACCCAGCAATTCTAATTTTCTCCGCAGCTGCTGATCAAGAACCTAAAGAATGAGATTGTGAAAAAAGTACAAGTGCCAAGCTGCGAAGAAATCTTCTACGCCGGCACGGGCTCGCTGCTGCTGCGAGACGCCGACGGCGTGACGCTCTTCGACGTGCAGCAGAAGCGTTCGCTGGCGACCGTCAAGATCGCCAAGGTCAAGTACGTGGTGTGGAGTTCCGACACCAGCCACGTTGCACTGCTGGCCAAGCACGGTAAGAGCGTCCGACCAACCCCTGTCAGATGATGCGTGTTTGTGTCCAGATGCTAAATTGCTCCCCACCTGCTTGCTTTTCAGCCATTATGATCTGCAACCGTAAGCTTGAGAGCCTCTGCAACATTCACGAGAACATCAGAGTGAAGAGCGGTGCTTGGGATGAGAGTGGTGTCTTCATTTACACCACCTCCAACCACATCAAATATGCCCTCACCTCCGGGTATGTTTTATTACTATTTTGTAACTGCTTTAGTATTATGTGGCAAATTTTTACTCCATGTACATCATTTTATATTAGAAATGGGTCTGTGCTTATACAGGGACACCGGGTATCTGCAGCATATACTAGTATCAGCTGCCCACTTGTGTTTTTTGATTAGGTACTAGATAATTAAAATGGAAAAAAAGGCATTTTGTTACATTAAGGACAATTGCTTTTTTTTTGGGGGGGGGGGGGGGGGGGGGGGGGGTATATAGTCCTGTCCTTAAAATTAGGTTTTATTGTTTTGGTGGGATAACTTTAGGTAACAACAGTACTAATGGTATCCGTACTTTGTATCTGTATATGTTGGGGATGAGTGAGTACCAATAGCAGGTAATGGTATTGAGTCGGTACAAGACCTTATTTTAAGGTATCTGTACTCGTGACGGATCGGCCTTCTTGTGGCCATTTTATGATCAGCAATAAAGGTATACATGTCTTAACAGATACCCTTTAAGATTAAATTATGTGTCTAAAATACCAATGGTATCGATACTTGATACCTGCATTGATGACTACTTAAGAGTCGTGTATTTGTACAGTATCAGTCTGGAAAATTGGGATAGAACATCCCATGCCTATATGCAGCAATGATTGTCAAACTGAACCATAAAAGTTGAATTTATACTGTACACACTATATTGTAACATTGAAGAGATTTGAAAAGTTTGAACAGGTTTAAAAGTCTTGATTGGCCTTAAACACAGAGGGACACGTGCTCAGCCCTCCTCACAGGAAAATTTGGTTATAGTAGACTATGGAATCAGAACAGAGGGAAAATGCTCTGTAGCAGGTTTCAAGACTTATTTCTCTATGCAGTGATCATGGCATCATCCGTACTCTGGACCTGCCCATCTACGTGACCCGCGTGCGAGGCAACAGCGTGTACTGTCTGGACAGGGAGTGCCGACCCCGTGTCCTCACCATCGACCCCACCGAGTACCGCTTCAAACTGGCCCTGGTCAATCGCAAATACGACGAGGTGCGTCTCACAAGCACCATTCGTTCACCAACAGCATGAGCAACTTTGGCTTTAGATATCCAGTGATACTAAAATGTCATGAATGGCTTCCCTTGTTTAATTCCAATATTTTGTGTCATTTTACTAACTTCAGTATTGTACCAACTTTTACACAAATTCAGGCAAACTGTGTCTACAAATGTTGTGTAAAAAAAGGAGAAGTTGAGAGTTAATCAGTGCTGTATTCTTGTTCCATGTTCAAGTTAACATTAGCTAACTGCGATAGCTTCTGCATACGAGAATATACTATGGCACTGCTGTATCATCCATGTGTTGTATCTCAAGGCATATTTTATTCACCAACTTCAGAAGATAGATCGTATAATGTAAGAAACCACTGTACTGGGCAGTTACTCGCATAAGTAGGACAGCCAACAGAACCCATATGAAAGTTACTGTTTCACCATTAAAAACACAAGGTCCACAATTTTATTTAGCTGAGGAAGCGAAATATTCAAATTGCGCTTTTACTTTCATCATAGGAAAAGCTAAAATATTTTTCGTGAAGGACAATACCAGTCATAAGTTTGGAAACAGTTTTTTTTTTCTTCATCACAATTTGTTAGCCAATTTGAAACTTTGTAGGTGCTTAATTATGAAGCAGGCATCCAAATTGGTGCTTTCAGGTTCTTCACATGGTCCGTAACGCCAAGCTGGTGGGCCAGTCCATCATTGCATACCTGCAGAAGAAGGGCTACCCCGAGGTGGCGCTGCACTTTGTCAAAGACGAGAAGACTCGCTTCAGCTTAGCTCTGGAGTGCGGGAACATCGAGGTAGCTCACTAGTTCCAGGTTCCCGTCCTCCTCTGCAAAACTGCGAGTTCAATGCCGCCATCTTTCTTTCCTCTTGCTCAAGGTGGCGCTAGAGGCGGCCAAGGCTTTGGATGAGCGCAGCTGCTGGGAGCGTCTGGGCGAAGCGGCGCTGCTGCAGGGCCATCACCAAGTGGTGGAGATGTGCTACCAGAGGACCAAGAACTTTGACAAGCTCACCTTCCTTTACCTCATCACCGGCAACCTGGCCAAGCTACGCAAGATGATGAAAATCGGTGAGGGGGGCGGGGCGTATTCAGGTGCTGTCGTGCGCTTCCATGAGCTAAAATGTGTGTCCTTTGTCCGTAGCTGAGATTAGGAAGGACATGAGCGGCCACTACCAGGCAGCACTATACTTGGGAGATGTCAGCGAGAGGGTGCGCATCCTGAAGAACTGTGGGCAGAGTGAGTTAACAGCAGCCAAGCTACAAACAAATCATCACGTTCTATGTTTGTCATAGAACTTCATAGAAAGGATTTTAAAAAGATAATAAAAAGTTTTAAACTTTGTGAACACAATTGCGCCGCAACTAACAATTATTTCAATATTCAATTTATTTTGTCTGAGTTGGATAAAAAAAAAAATAACATTTCCATCCCTTTAATCAAAAACAGGACTTTGTAATTTTAAAATCAAACTGGCTCTCAAAACGATTAATCGATGATCAAAAACGGCTATTGATTTTTTTTATATATATATAATTGAGTTGCTAATTAGTCATCGCAGCTCAAGAATAAGTTAACATAATTAAAACATTAAGGCTTTTGCACAACACTTCATCATTTAAGAAATTGAAAACCTGACCAAAAGATGAAGTATGAAAACAAACCTTTTTTATATTTCTTCCCACTAGAGTCCCTGGCTTACCTGACAGCCGCCACGCACGGACTGGATGAGGAAGCCGAGGCCCTCAAGGAGACATTTGATCCGGAAAAGGAGACCGTATGTTGCGCAATCGAGTCCCAATGGTCATAACATTGTCACACCATCTTTTTGGCAATAAGATTTCAAAAACTGTTTTTTTGGGTGACTTTTAAGTTACCTGAGGTGGATCCCAACGCCCAGCTCTTGCAGCCTCCACCCCCCATCAACCCCCTTGACACCAACTGGCCCTTACTCACCGTCTCCAAGGGCTTCTTCGAGGGAGCCATCGCAGCCAAGGGTAACAGAAAAAGGAGGGGCAGAAAATGTGGCCCAACATGTGAAGTCTTTCACCCGCTTGACGTTTCTATGTTTGCTTCGTAGGGAAAGCCGGTCAGATGGCAGCCGACCTGGACATGGACGCCTCCGGAGCCGAGGGCTGGGGAGACGATGCCGAGCTTCAACTTGATGAGGGTAAGCATGCAAAGATGAAACCGGGCTTCAAAAAGGGTGCTCACCTGTTAACTTTGGCAAAGGTTTAAACCATTTAAAAAAAAATGTTGAAACACGTACATCGGCTTTGGTCCTGTTATTGTGCTCTGTGACATATTAATTGGAACAGTGTGTGATTCTTCTCATCAAACCTTTTTTTAGGATCTGATGGGCCATAATTAAATAACAATTATCTGTCATCATCAGGGAACACTTTTCTTTTGATTTTAAAAGCCAACAAGTTCTACCTTTAGTTTTGTATCATTTCTGCTGGTACTATTTTTGGATCTGTATCATACAGTATTTTAAGGTACATTATCAATGGTGTGTGAAAACTGACAAATATGTATCTAGACACCCCTATTTATTGCTAAAAATTTAGCCACCGCTACATCATTTGACGATGTAAAATAAACATGTTCTCTCAGATGGCTTCATGGATGCCCAAGATGGCTTTGGTGAAGAGGGCGGTGCCAAAGAGGAGGGAGGAGGCTGGGAGGTGGAAGAGGACTTGGACCTGCCTCCAGAGCTGGTATGACAACCTTGGAAACGTTCAACGGGCCAAACTGAGAATGGGAGCAGGATATGCATCCATCCACCCCTATTGTTTATGAAAGGTATAAAAAAAAAAGAGAATGTCTAGCTAAGTACAATATTTGCCATGTCATTAGGACTTGCCAGCTGGCGCCGGCGGCTCCACGGAGGACGGCTTCTTTGTGCCGCCCACCAAGGGAATGAGTCCCACGCAGATGTGGTGCAACAACTCTCAGCTGCCGGTGGACCACATCCTAGCCGGCTCCTTTGAGACCGCCATGAGGGTAGGTTGCCTTCTTCCTGACGCCTACAATGAAAACGAATTAGTAAAAACTTCTCCGCTTGGCCTCCGCAGCTGCTTCACGACCAAGTGGGAGTGGTCAACTTTGGGCCGTACAAGCCGCTCTTCATGCAGACTCTGTCCAGGGGACGCACCTGCTACCTGGCCCTGCCCTCTCTCCCCTGCCTGCGGGGCAACCCGCAGAGGAACTGGAAGGAGTGCGGGGCCAAGCAGGGGCTGCCGGCCGTGGGCCTGCGCCTGGCCGACCTCATCGCTCGCTTGCAGCAATGCTACCAGCTCACCACCTCCGGCCGCTTCGAAGAGGCCGTGGAGCGCTTCCGGGCCATCCTGCTGTCCGTGCCGCTGCTGGTCGTCGACAACAAGCAGGAGATCGCCGAGGTAGGCTCATCCCCACTTTGTACTCACCTATTCCTACCTAGGTAACACTACTCGCGTTCGTAGTCGATTCCGGTGTCAGGCGGTGGTCGGTTTATACTCATAAACTACAAATTTTAAAATTAGAAAATTAATTCCATTATTCGATTGCAAATTATGTATTTCAATAGGTATGTCCTGCTTTAAGATGAGACATTGCTTTTAGTGGAAAACTTTATGTACCAAAATTCCTGGTGGTATCAGTTTTCGGTATTGGTATTTGTGGCTATTCAAGATTTGAGTATTGGTATCGGTCTCAGGCAAAGGGGTATCGAACCTTTTTTTTTTTAATATTTAGTAGATAGTTTCCTAACGTTTGCTGTTACCATATTTAGCGTTGCCACAAACGGTTAACTGCGACATCGGGGAACACTCAACATTTCCTGTACAAATTGCTACGTTCATTTCTTTTTATTCCCTCTCTTTTAGGCTCAGCAGTTGATCACCATTTGCAAGGAGTACATTGTGGGTCTGACCATGGAGACTGAGCGGAAGAAGCTGCCCAAGGACACACTGGATCAGCAGAAGAGGCTTTGTGAGGTCTGTTGGAATATATATATATTTTTTTTTTTTTCATTTTCTCTGGGAGATTTTCCTAATTTCTTCTGCTTCCTTGTCCCTTGCAGATGGCCGCCTACTTCACTCACTGCAACTTGCAGCCCGTCCATATGGTGCTGGTGTTGCGCACAGCTCTCAACCTCTTCTTCAAGTTGCGCAACTTCAAGACGGCCAACGGCTTTGCACGTCGCCTGCTCGAGCTCGGCCCCAAGCCAGATGTTGCGCAGCAGGTCAGCCCTCGAGCTTTTTTTTAATATTTTCCTTGTCTTGTTTTGCGTCGAAATTTTCCACAAAATTTTCTCTTTCCACATTTTTTATTTAGGCCCATTTAACATTCAAAATGTTTCGCCTGTTCAGGGAGTCTTGGAAACTATTGATAAAAACTCCCCAAATTGAAACAAACACTTTCTCACACATATAGTGTGATAATTCCCAAGCGTTCCCAATAATATTCCAAAAGTGATGCCTACATCGATAATGCCTACATCTTCTCAACTACTTCAAATTCAAATCTCACATTTTACATTTTAACAAGTCACTTAATCCCATATCATTTTTGTGCAGTATCAGCTTTTCAATACACAGAATGGGATTCTTTGGTTTCCATTAATATGGCGGTAACGTGATTATTTTTTCTGACCAACTCAGACACGCAAGATTATGGCAGCGTGCGAGAAGAACTTAACTGACGCCCACCAGCTGAACTACGACCCACACAATCCTTTCGACCTCTGCGCCGCCTCCTTCGTCCCGCTTTACCGCGGGCGTCCCGTTGAGAAGTGCCCCTTGTCAGGGGCTTGCTACTGCCCCTCGTACAAGGGGCAAGTGTGCAGGGTTACTCAGGTGAGACGAAATAAAGGCAGACAACATCATCTGATGGTCTTGAACATTACACTCACCTTGGCTTTCACTTCTCAGGTGACTGAGATTGGCAAGGATGTGATTGGTCTGCGCGTGAGTCCTCTCCAGTTCCGTTAAGAAGATGGAAGGAGATATCAAATGATAAAATACAAAATGAATATGAATGCTAACGTTGCAATGTAATCCTTGCCCCTTTCTTTTGCATAAACAACTATCCTGCAAGAAAGCTTTTTTTGTTTTTAGGGTTTGTCATCGCTTATGCTGTAAGCACTGCAATCTGTCAAATCAAAATTAAAGAAATCTATGTAACAAAGGGTGGGAAAAGAAATAAAACACCAGTTAAGAATGAGCCATGTGTGCATCACCTTTATTGAGACGTTATACTTTTTTATGTTTTTGTGTTGGGTCTTAAATTTTATAAATTCATTCATGATCAAGAATAAAAACACTTTCCCTGTGTATATCTTGACATGGCAAAATCTTCAACCAGGATAACCAGAAAACCTTCCACACACTTTTAACCCTGTGTTGTTTTTTTTTTGTTTTTGTTTTTTTAAATAAACATGGTTGATCATATGGGGTTTTCGCACATACCATTACAAAAATGTTTGTAGGGTTAATCATACAACTGGTTCAATGAGCCAGGAAAGCACCTGGAAAGACAGTGAAGCAAAAAATGGTAGTGTAGACATTACGAGCATTTTTTTTTTAATAATGGCGTGTCCAAATGCCACTCGGGACCAACCTTATGGAGCCCTGGTCAGACACAAAATTGAAAAACTGTTGGAATCTCTTTTCAGTGGAAAAAAATGAAGAGGAGATGGAGTTTCAATTTTTTAATTGGGTGAGACAGTTGAACACATTTTTTTCGTAATCCCTCACTAGTCATTCTGGATGGTGCCTGTCACTCGCAAAGCCACGCCCCTTATAGGGACGTTGCCACCAAATACTACAGGCTACATTTTGTAAAACCAGTGTATTCTTGTACATTTTTAAAAGAAATACAACGCTGTTGTCTGTCTTTTTTTTTTTTTTAAGTTAAAAAGGTGGTAGGTCTTGCGTTGTCGGAAATCAAACACCGGAACAAGGACGTTTTTGTCGCAACTTCCTGTTGTGTTGGTCTTATTTCAAACCAGGAAGATGGATTTGCAGTCGAACAAATGGATATGTAACTTTTTTCTTTGTGTATGTTTCATTGGTAAGTTGACACCTGCGCAGCTTTAATTTTGCCGATCTTCATGTTTTTATTCACCTGAGTGTGTTCCCCAGACAAAACGGGTCGCTTCTTCCGACTTCTTTTGTGAGTTAGCTAGCCGTATGCTAGGCTAGTAGCGAATAGACTTCTCAATAGAATTAGCTTTTGTGTAAATTACCTGTTTATTGTTACGTTTAAATGCCACCAATGGTTGGGCCTGCATTCAGCGTCTCGTGAACTTTAAATATCACAAACCGAAAGCGTCTGTGTGTCGAAAGTCTGGATTAGTACTTCTACAATGGGCGTCTGATCTTGAGCGTGACTACTCGTGATTTCCATCCGCCTGGAGCGCAACCGCAGCCTCAAATGACATCCCATCAACAATTGACGTGATCTATCCCAAATTGAACATAATCTCTCACGCAACTATTGTAAAGTGTCCATTTAATCTTGTTCAACCTAAACCGGTATTCCTGATCAGTTCGGCGTGGAAATAATCGCGGAAACACAATTCAAATGTGTTTTTTATTCATTTATTTATTTTTAACCCTATATCTTGATGTGGCTAGGCCAGACCAGTGGTTCTTAACTTTTCATCATCATGACAAATATTTAAATGCAGTAGCGTAGTATTAGGCAGGGGTTTTATTAATAAGGGAATAGCGTATTGTTTAATGTAACAGTATTTTAGCTACCACTAATAACATGCAAAGTTTGAGCAGAAAACAATGCTTAAATGTAGCAAAATGGTGGGAAAAAAGTTTTTACTGAATTAATGACCAGTAGAACACTTGATTGTATAAATGTTTGCTAATGTATTGGTAGTAGTAATGTAGTGATAGTAGTTCCATTCAGTTCGTACCAGCAGTAAAAACGTTAATATTTTGTAACTACATTTTGTTTCATGTACAATGAATGACATTAGAAACATTTTTTCCACTTTGCATCAACTGAAAATGATGTTGCAGATGGTCCAGGTAACAACAAATCACAGCTCATCTCGTGAATGAAAAGCGCCTTACCTTCTAACGCATATACCACCATACCAATAAAAATTAATATTTGGTTACTTCAGCCATCAATGGCAGTGTTTGAGTTAAATTGTCTTTTGTGAAATGCCAGAATAGGTCATGGCAGTATTATTTATTTACAAAAAGTAATGTATTATGTTCATTAATTGTTCACATTCGGCGCAGTTAAAATGGGTCTTTGATGTCTATAGACATCAGTGAACAAATAAACACTCTTGACTAATACTAGAGGAAATTCAGTATTTATTCTTTTGTAATATTGTCATGAAAAGACTTTTTTCTTTTTCAAACAATCCCAAAATTCAGAATATATACTCAATATTTTAGGAAGTCTAGAACTGGTACTCATAGAAATGCTTTTGTGTGAATAAAGTTCTTTAGAAAAGGTCTTTCTCATAAATGGTTTGTTTACTTATTTAGTCATCAAATTAAATATACACACAATCAAAACATTTTACTTTTAAAAATGTCTCAATGAATGGACTAATAATTTTCCCATAGGTGCTGGCTGTACATCAGTGGAAAAGAAGATCTACGTCCACCTCAACTACACAGTCCCGTGTGTCCGGCTGCTCAATGCCACACATCAGATCGGCTGCCAGTGTGAGTAAAGCGTCTGGATGAGTTTAAGGGCATGTTCCACTAGCGTTTTTAATACTTGAATTCATCCTCCACCAGCTTCATTGTCCGGAGACGTGGGGGTGCTCCATGTGCTAGAGTCGGAGGAAAACCTGGACTTTGTGCTGCGCACGGGTCTCCATCCTCCATATATGGTTATCCTGGAGCACCATCTCTTCACCAGGTTTTTTTTTTTTTTTTGCCATTGCGGTAGTAACGCTGATCCATGTTACATGAGGTTTAAGTCTTGCTTGGTGCTTGTTACTGAAAGCTAATTTTCGACAATGTGACCCATTGAATGTTTTCTCTGTGCCCACCAGGTCCATCATGATGAAGCTCAATAACGGCTCCAGCAGGGTCGCGGGTGTGGCCGTCGTGGCACCAAACGCCAATCCGGCAGAGGGCTTCTCTCCGCACGACACGTGTCCCAATGAAAACACAGGTGCTTTTTCTACACTTCCATCTTTACATGGCTTTTTAGCTTCTCTATTTTGTATCTAAAACAGAAAACAATATATTCATTGAAAAAGACTTGTCACATTTCAATAAGCATTAATAAACAAAGTTGTACATGTAATATGTGATGAATATCGTTTCCTTCAAGGCGTGTATTCCGAGAGCTACGACCCGGCCTTGGCCCACTGCAGCACAACGGTGTGGAATCCTTTTGGCAGCGGCTTGTCCTACGAGGAGTTTGATTTCCCCATCTTCTCCCTGAAAGACGACAACGAGACGCTCCTCATCCGGCAGGTAGGCGACGCTTGCGCACGTACATTCGTTCTGCCAATTGAGCTAGAACAATGCCAGTCTGACGTCGAACGGATGCGTCCCTGCCAGTGCTACTTGGACCACAACCGGGCGGCGAACGGCAGCACGCCCCAGTATCCGCTGTGCGCCATGCAGCTCTACTCGCACATGTCGGCCGTCACCAACACGGCCACCTGCATGAGGCGGAACGACATCAACTTCAGCATCACACCGGGTAATCCGTCTTCTCTCCACCCGCGGCTTAGCGTGCCAGACAAAAGCGTCCCCTAACACTTTAGTCTCCGTGTAGAGTACGTTTGCGACCCGCTGGGCGACTTCAACGTTTGGGCCAGCACCAAGCCGCTCAACAACACGGCCAAAGGACACAAGCAGTTCGAAAGTGTCATCATCGCTGCCGCTCGGGTCAGTTACGAACATTACATTGAGATAATCAAACAACTTGGAAATGTTCACACATGCATCTTTATCACTGTTTTTCTGTTTATTTTTGTATGGTAACCCTAAGTACCAGAGTGCATTTGTTTAAAATGACAAGAACACGTTTTTAAAATTAAAAAAAAAAACTTCTATTACAAAAAAATCTTCAAAGGGAAAAAAAAAAAAATAATTAATCCAAAACTTTTTTCTCATTTTTTCTGTTTATATGTTGACACTCGGATAAGAACATAGTTGGATTAAAATAAAGAAAGTACATAAAACAAATATATCTCCATTTAAAAGATCAATAGTTTGATATATATATATATAGACACACACACACACACACACACACACACATGCTTGCTGTCCAGTTAAGAAAAAAAAAACATCTTCCACCCTCAAAATGTCTTTTCATCTAAATATTTTAGTACAAAACAAGAACTTAACACCCCCAAAATTAGAATCTGAAAGGTAAATTAAACCTGGTATTGTTTTACACACGCACAAAATTTGGGGAAATTAAAAACTGGTAACGTCGCTGCTTTCCCCTTGTGCAGCTGGACAGCCGATCGTTTTTCTTCGACATTGCTCCCGGAGCGCAGAGCGCAGCTTCTGGCTTCATCACTTTGCTGGCGGCCGCCCACGCTTTGCGCAACATCACCCAGGAGTCGCCGCCCAACCGCACCATCCTTTACACCTTCTTCCAGGGGGTCCGCATGTTTTTTTTTTTTTTTTCACCCATAATGAATGTATTTATTTATATTGGAAATTAAGGATCGTAATTTTTGTCGGCCTGCAGGAAACCTTTGACTACATTGGCAGTTCTAGGATGGTGTACGACTTGGAAAACCAGCAATTTGTGGTAGACTTGGACAACGTTCACTCTGTGCTGGAAGTTGGACAGGTTTGTTTGAACATGTAATCCGGCATTAAGGTGAATTTGCTTTTGCGCGGTTAACCAAATGTGGATTTAGATTTAGGTTGTAGTAGTCTGAAGATAAAACCAAGAAGTAATTTGAAGGTGTTTCAAACAGGTGGGCCTGCGTGCCGACGCCCGACTATGGCTCCACTCCGATCCCGTCTCCAGGAGGGACAACAGCATCAACGAGGAGGTATGTCCATCTCCCTTCCCGGCTTGACGCATCTCGTAAGACATCCTCAATTCTCCTTCTGTCATTGTGTGTCAGGTGGAGACGTTGGTAGCGAACGTCCAGTCGGCCGTGACAGCTTTGAATGTCTCGGTGCGCGAGCCCAACGTGTCGCGGCCACTGCCTCCCTCGTCCTTTCAGCGGTTCCTGCGATCGCGGCCCATCCCCGGCGTGGTCATCGTGGACCACGAGTCGTCTTTCAGCAACAGGTCAAAAAGGGATTTGGGGAATATGTATGAATTTCAAAAAGACTATTTATGCATTTTCGGCAAGGTTCCAGAACAAAGAAGTTCCATTCCTTGTTGGACAGTCATGGTTTACTTTATTGCGCAGCACTCAATGACCTCGTTTTTAATCTAACCTTATCTTCAACGATAGTAAAACAGAAGTCATTACTTTTGGCCACGTCACCCTAAACTCCATAACCAACATCCTGGGTCCCCTCAGTACCAAAACATGTGCGACCGTTATAAACCTTGGTGTCCTACTGAACAGTGACTTCAAATTTCACAAACATCTAGCTGAGGCTCCTTGCAAGAACTAACATTTATCTTACACAGGCAGATTTGGAGCGTGTTATTCACTGCTTCATTTATCAAGGCTAGATTCGGAAAAGTAATTCTTCTCGCTTTCTTTTATTGTATCTTGAAAGCTGATATCCCTACAGTGCTGTCTTATCTGCGTTTTAGCCCGTGTGTGTTACGCGCTTTAAGTGTTTTTATGTTTCTATTTGCACTTGTATTTGATTGTCCAGCACTTTGGTTGACTCTGATCTTTTTAAATGTGCTTTATAAATGTTTTCTTGACTATGTAGCTTTCAAGAGATACCACACATTTATAACAGTTATAAATATATTTTTATAATATATTATAAAAAGTATCTAAAAAATATATATTATATATTATAAAAATTATATATGTTATATAAAAATAGTAAAAAAAATATATAAAATTATATACTTAATATATTTCTTAATTGTCTGAAAATGTATTTTATTGCTTATATATTTTATGAAAAAAGTAAATCAAATCAAAACTAATCAAAGCATTTCAACTAAGTGAAACGTAGCAAACATGTTCAAAAAAATAATTCACTGAATCTGGAAAAAAAAAGGTTCCAGACTCAAAATGAAACAAAAAACGCCTGTAATGAAGGGGGAAAAAAAAACTGTTTTAACCTTGCTTCCATCATTATGCCAACATCACTAACCAAGCACTTCTCAGAAGCTAATGGTCATGCTAATCTGAGCAGCCAACAAAGCGACATGCAGCTCTGCTTTACATTTTGGCGTTGGCATGACAACTGGGGTGTTGGGGTTGTGGTCGACATGATTTCAGTAGCTTGAAAGTGACTTTGGATCATGTCATTGTCAAATCAGCTTTCCATAAAATCTGCTCAGGTTCTACGAGAGCATGTACGATAACGCCGAATACCTGCGCGTGTCGTACCCGCAGAACATGACCCAAGAGGAGCAGCTGCGGTTTGTCACCGACACGGCCAAGGTGTGCGTCGACGCCGTTGTAAAACCTCCTTTTGTCACTTGTCGTCAAGATTTCATGTGCCTTTCAGGCTCTGGCCGAAGTGGCCACCATGCTCGCTCGAGCTTTGTACAAGCAGGCAGGGGGGGAGCAAGCCCAGCTGAGCGCCATCAACGCCGACGCCCAAATAGTAATGACTCTTGTCCTACTTTGCTTTCTCTGGTGCAGATGAATTGATGGCTTTGTATGCGTTTGCAAACGTCCGTGTTTGTTTTCACTCCCTCAGGTGACTCAGATGCTTTACTCCTTCCTTATCCAATCAAACAACAGCTGGCTGCAGCAGATCGTTCCCGCCGACCTCGCGGGCCACCTAAGTGAGTATTTGGGATAACGTTCAAAATTTTGCAGGACAGATATCTCTCAAATGGATGCCGCGCATGGAAACTAATTGGTCCACTCTATAAGGACCTAAAATAGTATGTTTGAGTTTTCATGGTGAAATAGCACTTGCCCCAATTTCTAACCCCATTTGCAGTTGAGCAGATTAAACAGACCCCGCCCTTTTTTGAAGAACTATTGTTGTAGAAATGTATTGCAATTTTTAGGATAGGCATTTATTTCTCGAACAGATGGCGCCTTCCAATAATTCACCATTGATTGAAGTAGAATATTGTTTATGAATATTATGGGAAAAAACACTTCTGCTCACAAAGGACTCGTCACAAATTCAATCGTTTATCATTTAATAAACTCAATTTCTTTTTGCGGTTGAGCAAAAAACAAAACAAAAAAAACAGCTTTTTTATTGGTGCTGGGATAATGATCAATCATGATTCACCTGTTTGTCATGTGACACAGCTCAAGGAGAGCTGTGATTGGTCGTTACCCCATCCTTCAGCACATGTATCATTTATAGTCGGTAGATTTTTTTTGAAGTATTAATTGTGCATGAAAAGTCATTCTCATCAAAATAATTATAGTTAGATTATCTTTTTATTGCTGAAAATGGCTAATTATTGGGTCTATCCCTTTTTATAAAAAAAAAAGTGCACTCTATTGTCGCACTATTGTCGAGGAACTCTCATCATTAGTAGTTGGGGGATACGGGTTGTGATGTTTGTCAGGATGTGATTTGAAACGTATGCGTTGCGTGCTGCAGAGGACACGGCCACAAACTTCTACGTGGGAGTGGTGCAGCAGCCAAGCGAGCCCACCCACCTGGTACAGCACCTGCTAGCCAACCTGACGGGCAGTGTGGTGAACGTCACCCAGCAGGACTGCCAGAACCAGCGCATGGAAGAGAGCGATACTCAGAGCAAACACGTGAGCGGTGGTCTTGGCGATCGGGGGCGGGTCACCATCAAAAAAAAAAAAAAATTGACGAGCATGGCTCCTCTTCATCAGATGTACACGTACACGTGGGTCCAAGGCGCGCCGGCGCCCAACACCACCCAGAGAGCGGGTTACTGCGTCCGTTCCACAGTGCATCTGTCCAAGGCGTTGTCGCCCGCCTTTGACCCGCTGCGGGAGTTCACCTCTACAAACTACTCCACCTGGACCGAGTCCCGTTGGAAGTCCATCAAGGGCCGAGTCTTCCTGGTGGCCAGTCACGAGCTGGAGGTAGCGACATACCTACATTGCATGTCATGCTCTCAAATCATTTCACAAGCCTAATAAAGTGGCAGTCACCTAGTTAATGGCGGGGTTTCATAAATAAATAAATTAAAATAAAGTAATCAATTCTTTTAGGTAATTAGGAGCTCAAGTAATCGATTACCCTGGGCAATCAAGTGATCGAGTGTCAAAGTTGTTATTTTAGGTAATTAAATACAAAAATAATTCATTACTTTTAGTAATTATTTACCAAAGATTTTTTTTTTAACTTTTAACTAAGGGAAGGCGCTTAGGTACTTAAGTTATTTATGCACTAAAGTAATTGATTTCTCTAGTTCTTTCCTACTTAACTATTTTCAACGCTAGTCATTTTCCGACTGTCCTATTCACCAAAAACCTAATAAATGAACACCCGCGTTTGACTGTCTAAACATTAAAAAAATAACACATATTTGGGATTGACTGAGTTTATCTTCCATACTCAATGAAGCATAATGTTTTTTGCAACTTTTGATTGTCGAGCGCTACTGCCTTTATTTGCCCCACGTTTATTGCCCGATTGCCATTTGTAATCAAAGTGGAATTTTATTTAGCGAGGCAACATTTTCTTTCCGTGTTTCCGCCGACTAGATGTTGACTCTGGGCGTTGGCGTGGGCGTGCTGCTCACCTCCCTGCTGCTCACCTACGTGCTCAGCTCCAAGGCCGACATCCTGTTCAGCTCCCAGAGGGAGGCCGCCAGCGCCACCTACTGACCACATCCACCACCACTACGAGTACTACTATTACTACTACTACATAGACCTGCCTGCAGACCCCGGACCGTGTTGCTTCTATTGAAAAACACACAAGCAGGTAAACGCGCCTCTTGAAGGTTGTTTTAAACCTCAAAATGGCGGCACGTGCGGAGGGGGCGGTCCTCAAAATCGTCTGGTCAGGTACCAGCAGCAGACCTGGGCAATGATGTTCATATTTCTTTTAATTTAACTCTCTTGCTTTTTATCTCCATTTGTACGAGCGATGACAAATATGTGTTGGAGCGTGTGCGTGAAAGCCATTGTCGTGTGCAATACTGTAATCTTTGTTGTAAATAACTGTAATTATCATCAATGATTAAGAAACCACTTTCTCTTGAGCCCAGCTGAACAAAAAAAAAAGTGGCTTTGTAAATGAAAAGTCGATTGCGTATTCTAGAACAAGGATGTGTTTTGCACTGCTTACTTCATTTTGGTTGGGCTTGTTGCTCTTTTGTTGTAGATTCATTATTTCACAATTGTTGACGTCAGCGGCAGGAGTCTTTCATCTGCTGCCATACCTTGATGAGAAAATAAATACTTCTTTTTACACTTTGTGTTTTCTTCAATGCAAAAAGGTGCACATAGCAACAACTAATAGAGTGTAAAATAATTGTAAACATTGATTTTAATTTAGTTGTTTTTTTTAATTAGTAAAGTGTATGTAAATAGCATTTTTCTGTTTGTTTTGTTATTTATACATATAATGGTGAATCGAAATTTTGAATTTATTTTGTGGCGATAAAGCATTTGTGCATGATTTTGTAATTTTAAGTAGGCATGTATCATTGTAAAAGGCGAAGTACCCGGAGACAACACCCAACCTCTGAATTGATGGTTAAATGCTTTTAACACAGTGAATCCAATCCTGACTTGCAGTTACACACCCATTGATTTACGTAATAGCAGATTTTTGTGTGTGTGTGTGAATAGAATTTTTTATTTTAATTGTGCAATCCCTGTTTTTCATAGAAAGTGCTTGTTTGCGTTTTTTTTTCTTGACTGTACACTAAGAAAGAAAACACCACATTTACTCAATTAAAATGAGGCAACTGATTTCAAATATTGATTAGATTTCATATGTGTGATAAAATTGTTTATTTTCTCTCGGTAGTCACTCATTTAGAACATTATATGTTTTCATAAACTTTTTGTTTATGTGTAAAATTCCCCTTTCTATTGGAAATTCGGTGATGGGAATACCAGGTCAGAAATAAAACCCATGCCACATTTTGGTTTTAGCCACAGGTGCGTTTATTCAACCTTCGGTCAAATGAGCTCATTAACCTGCCAGTTAAGCGGAAGCACCGGTGGCTAAAGCAAAACTGTGGCTGGGTTTTTGCTTTGTGGACCTGGTTTTCCCATCTCTTTAAAACTTCTTAAATTAATAATTAAGATTCTCGATTAATCGAAAATTAATTCATAATATTGCCCATAATCTGTTTCCTCGTTGTAATTGAGTAAACATGTACTTCTTTTTAATAGTGTATGGGTTAACAACCATTTATAATGGGGGGGTCAATTCTGCGCAGTTTTGTCCCTCGCGAATAACGAGGGTCCTTAAAAAAATAGAGAGAAATTTTGCTGCACCAACGGGGGTATTTATTTAGCAACAGATATGTTCATTCTGACCAAAGCAACGTACAAATAGAATCTTAAATCTAAATAGAAAAAAAAAAAGTTTTTTGTAGCGCTTAGTTGACGTTTAAACTCGGAGCTAAGCCCCGCCTTTTCCGCCTAACCTCCCAGTGGGAAACCAGGGATGGGCGGGGAAATGGGAGTGAGTGGGGGGGCTTTCACGGCGGATAGGAAAGAAAGTGGAAAGTGAGACAAATAGCTGCATGGACACTCTGCCATAAGTAAGTACTCGTTTTACATTTCAAATGTCTTCAAACGCGAGTGGCCGAGTCATGTCGGTATTGAAGAGTTGATGGAAAGGCTTTTACGAAAGACGAGAAGGCGATAAAGGGGGAGGTTAGCTTCGTCGTGGATGGGCTCAGCAAACAATGGTGGGGAGGACGCGATGGTCGCCTCCTTTCTTTTTTTTTTTCTCCCCCACTTGTTTCAAACCGTAGGCAAGCAATATTAAGAAGGTTGCATGTTGGTCTCCCCCGTGGAGGGCCACGTAAGCTTCCACTTTTTTTTAAAGCCGGGAATGAAGCGACAAAGACGGTTTGGAAGAGGGGGGGGTGAAGTCAGAATTGGGCCGACGCTGAAGGACAGTTTGGCCGTAGAAGTCATTCATTTAGCTGGGAGGGGAGCAAACATTTCGGGGTGTAAAGTCCATTGTCTTTTCTCCACAAAAGACCTACATTACTTTTTTTTTTTCAACTCTTATTTTCCCTGTGTGTTTGTATGCTAAAATGTTTGGGGGAAAGGCGTTAAACGTTTGAACCGGCCTAGCAGCATTTGGACAACTGTAAAGTGTCTTGAGTCCCAAATTCCACTAGACTAGACAATTCATTTGATGGCGTTTCCGCGCGCTATAAAAAGTGTTTAAACTACATTTCCTTAAGACCCCCGCCCCCATGTGAATTTACTTTTAAAATATTTAATAAAATAATTTAAAAGCGTCTTAATGGAAGCTTGGTGATGCCAACCACATACGCGTTTTACCCATTGTATTTTAAGCAATAATTAGTTTATCTCCCAGTCAGAATATTTTCGGTTATTTTACTTTGTGTTGGTTTTAATACACAGATTTAAAAATGTGTATTTTAAAATCGTATGTTTGACGTTTTCTGCTCTTGTGCGTTTTGCTTGAGTTTGAACTGGGTAATTGATGCGTTAATTAGGGATGTTCAGATCTCGATCACGTGATCGGAAATCGGCTCCATCACAACATTTATAGTTGATCGGAGTTCGGAAATTTTACTTTACTAAGATTCTAGAATTCTAGAAAATTACAAATGTCGAAAGAAATGTTACCAAAATGAAGAAAATTGTGTACTATGTGCAACTTGTCAACAAAAACAGCTAAAGTCAACATAACCAACTAACTGTGAGAGTGTTTAATGTTTTAGGCTTCTTGATTAAACTGCTTCGCTCCCAAAATAAAAAACTTTTTTTCGATTTATAAATAATTACAAAAAAATATAAAAAAAGACAATGTGTAGTTTTTTCTGTCCATAATACATTGCCATGGTGTGATTTTTATTTTTGTTAAGCCTCAAAATCAGGTGCAAAAAAGTGACTTCCCTGAATTAACTGTATTGTTGCATGTTTTTTAGTTTGTTGAAATGTGTGGTTTTTGTTGTTGCCAATGTAGTATTTTTGTTGTTTCTGGGCAAAAAGTTTTGTTTTTTGCCATATTGTGCGTAACATGTGACACCTCTAAAATTATATAATACCTAATGTTTTTTATTTTTGACTTCAGTAGTGTTTGTATATACATGATGTTTTAAGTTGTTTTAGTGTGTCTTAGGTTTAAAAAACATACTCTACATGCTTTTGACCTTTTGTTAATTTTACATTGGGCCTGTTTGCATAGCATTTTGTTTTTTCTTGTTGAGTTTTTGCATTTTTAATAGTAGTATATTTTACACTTTAGCTCGATTTTTCAGTTTTGGCTTCCTTTTGTATTGTATATTTAATGTTTCTTATTTTTTCTTTTTAATTACAATAAGATGGACTGATAAGATGGGATTATTGTTTTTACCCACTGTGTGCATATGATCAGATTCTGAGGATATTTAAAGATTTTACCTTAGCATTACTTTTTAATGAAATAGTTTGTTTTGCTTCCCCCCCCCCCCCCCCCCCCCCCCCCCCCCCCCTAACACTGGAACTATTTTTACCACGATAAGCTGAAGTAATTCCATTTCCTTTGAAGTGTCTCCAAAGCAGAGTGAAGTTTTCTAAATCCTGGTAGACGTTTGTAAAGCAGGCACTTGCAGACAAAACTAAGCCAATGAAAGTCTCCTGCATGGAGCTAATAAAACGGGAGAGCTATGCAAGCTTGTGTATTGTTGATATTTACAGACTTGTCTTTCAGTTGAGCAGCAGTAAATGTTACTGAGGGTTAACATCATAGCATGGGGTGTGTGTGTGTGTGTGTGGGGGGGGGGGGGGGGGGGGGGGGGGGGTGGGGGGGGGGGTGTTAATTGAAAATATTGTATTTGCTATTACCGGACACATTCTTAATGATGATTGTAACTACAGTATTTACAAATGTCTTAATCTTAATAATCTCAAACCGCTAGAAACTTAGGGCAGTCACTCGAATATTTTTAGAATTGATTATTGTATCGATTATTGCTTGCATACATTTTAATGTTGCAGTGAGGTGTATTGCAAAACCATTATTTCCCCAACTAAAGTTACTCAAGCAGTTACTGTTTGTTTATGATGTTTTCTTTACTCCAACTCTCCTGATTCAAATGATAAGTTCAGTACCAAGCTCAGCAGAAGCACAATAACGATCCTGGTCATCTGAATTAGGTGTGTTGGAGGACAGAAATATCAAAAACATTCAGGATTGCGGCCCTTGCGGACTGGATTTCGACACCCTCGATTTTAGTGAAAAATAAACAATAGCTAAACAACATGAAGGAAATGCCACACCAGAGGGATTGGTGTTGTACACAGCAAAACCTTTGAAACGGATTCAGTTACTTTTCCAACGTAAAAGCAGATGTTTGCAAATGGGAGCAATGATCAGACCGCTTTCATGAAAGGGAATAATAACAGACATCTTTTTTTGGTCACATTTAGATTGAAGTTTATATTGTTCTGTGAAATTGATCTAATTTTTTATGAACAAAAATTAATAGAACTTTACAACCATGTACAAATATGCGTTGGACGACTGTATAGCATCTTTTTTTAAACATGTCTGTTAGTTAAATTTCAATAAATCGATGAGTTTCTGCTGATCGTTCCGAACTCCCGTCTCCACGCCCGTGTTACATTATAGCAACAACGGTGCCTCTATAAATTCCGGTATTTTATTGAGTGATGTAAATGTATATCGCTCGGGCGTACCTAATGAAATGGCCATTGCGTACGCACGAATGCTGGCGTTTGCTAGCCTTGTGTGCAAGTAGGGGCTGACAGTAGCAGTTGTTTCTTGGTTTGCTGATGTTGTGTTGGGAAACCATGGCTGTTGGTGGTCTTGTGTGTGTGTGTGCATGTGTGTGTGTGCATGCATGCATGCATGGTTTGTGTGTGCGCGTATTTACACAGTTGGTTGTGGAAGCCCTCAAACGGCCACAGGATGAATCTGAGCGGCCGTACTCCCAGAATGCTTCGCTGCAGGGGCAGCTGCCTTCTCGAAATGTTCGATTCCTCAGCGGATGTGTCTTGTGACAAGGGACGAAAAGCCTAATTGCCATAATTAGCATTCCAGGCAAGACGATGACATAAACTCCTTGCATTTCTCATAGTCAACATTTGGAGTTTCTTCTACTTCAATCAATCGGTCATCGTTTCTCGACCTCGACATAGCGGATGTCTTGCAAATTTTTAGATTTGCAGTTGGAACGTGATCCCTATCGATTTGACACCGAATAAAGATTTCTTATATTAGAATCGTTTTAAAATCGTTAAAGTCCAGAACGATTGAATAGTATGAAAAGACAACCCAACAAACATTAATTTACAAGTTTATTTTTCTGGCAAAAATATCGAATGCTGATTTAAAATCAGCTTTAATAAAAAAAATAAAAAAAAAACTGGTTGCTTGGGTGCAAGTTGCTCAAAGGGATTATTAAGCCATTGTATTTATTTAGCCATATTTTGTCTAATTAATTAGGTACCTATATTACTTTTCATTTACAACAAATACCTTTAAAAACATTTTGACATTTTTCTTTTTGATCACATGTGCTTAAGGCTCGGCTAGCAGCCAATCATGGCCCACGTTTTGGCCATCATATGTTCATAAGCTGAACCGTGATTGGTCGTTACCAGTCTTCATCACATGTGATGTAATTGTAAGTTGACAGCAAATGGCAAAAGGTGTTTTTAAAAGTATTAATTGCAGGTGAAAAATAAAATCACAATTTAAGTCATTCAATCCCAATGATGTAATTTACGTTTTTAAGAGTCTCATCATAGAAATCTCTCATATTTTTTCCAAAATATTTTCTAGCGTTAAGCCAAATGAGTGTCTAAAATTGGCTGGATAATTATCGACAATGTAACTCTACTATAATTTTCTCCACAACAACTCTTAAATGGAAGTCTTCGAAAGTGCATTTGACGTGCAGTCCATTCATGATTTTACAGTAAACATTGCGGTTGTGTTCGTAAATTACCTTAAGAGCTTCTTCTTTTTTTTGAGTGTCTGAAAGCACTTTTATGGGCTTCGCCGTTACATCCTTTGTAATAATTCATCCTGTGCATTATGGTGGTTTGTCGGGAGACTCTTGGGGACAGTTTTGGCGGTCGGCTAGAGTTTCATCGTCCTGAGTGTATTTTTATGATCCGGTTGCGCCGGGACATTTAGTTTTTAAAATAAACGTTCTTTGAAGACTGTTTCATGCACTTGTGGCGTTCACAGATAGAGTTGACTTCTTACCAAGTAGGACACCGGCTCGTAAAGGCAATCTGATCCACGCCACCACTGGACCACACCTGTTTGGATCAAATGTTCCGCCATGTTCTCACAGACAGTCTTGCACAATAGTGTCACAATAGTAGCTTTCCGCTATTGTTTTAGCTTGTTTACAGCCCAAAGTGTGCTCAATTGTCTCAAATTACTGAAGATACAGTGCTTGGGTTCGACTTGGGCTGATAAGTGGTTTGATGCTCTATCGTGGTTTTAAAAAGTCGAGGTTTCAGTTAGAGCCGGGCAATAATTGACATTTTTTTGATCAGTTTGTCATTTTAATACTTGAAGTCTTGAGCATTAGTGTAAGTAGCAAAATTACGGGTGGTTCACAAGTCATGTTAACAATAGCTGCAAATCGACTCAGTCGGACCCTTTTTTACTCAAACGCTTGAAAGTAAATGAATATATAAATAGTGCACCCCCGCCATGTGAAATTAATCCGTTTGGAAGTTGGTCTCATAAGGCAAAATCATAGTATGCGGGCAGTAGAAACCTATGCTAATTAGCTAACACGTGCAAAACCCGTGGTAAAAACATCACAATTTTATCTACATATTAAAAATTAGTATCAAAACAGTGTAGTAAGTACTAGTTATATATAATATACATGTATGTAATTAAATATCATCATCATTGCTATTCCCTAGCAAGGGTATCGCTGCGTGCGTGTGCCCTCTTCGAATTTCTTGATAATCTCTAGCTTCGTTTCCATAGTGATCATCTTCTTACTTCTCCCTTTAACATCATTAGCAATCTTGGGCCCCATGGCTAACCAATTCAAATTTGAATTAAGCACTAAAATGTATACTCACACGAGAGCAAGTCTTTAGCATATCGGCATCTCAGTGACACGTGACATCAACCAATAGCAGACGAGTATCTTGACGACGTATACAGTGACGCATATATTGACGTATAAGCGTGGTATGATTTATAGTTATACGCGTGCACACATGTAATTGTTGTCGATGCCGTAAAGCGGGAAAAATGCCGTAACAACGTCTTTGGTATTGAATAAGTTGTGACGTTGAAGCAAGTTATGCACACGCATAACATGAATGTTGTGTTCATGTTAAAACAGGTTTTAAATGAGTTTAAAATATCATTGCCTTAATATTTTCCGTAGGACTTATTTTTCAATAAATCAAACCTTTAAATATTTGTTGGGTTTATTATTTCCATTAAAATCGAGAATGACTGGTGAAAATCGAGATTTGTTTACATTATCATTGTTGAACATTTTGCTCAGGATACTGGACAGACATTAGAGGAAGAATGTCAATGTTCATGTATGGCTTGGTACACGGCACGTTTTTTTTATGTACCAGATATTCAAGTTTTTGTTTAAAAAATGAAAGATTGTGAGCTATAATTTTAGTGCCGCCATAGTTTTGCTCACATTTGTGATAGCGTCAGAATTTAATTTGTGCTCCTGCTTTTGGTCGGACAAAATCCAGTTCTGTCTCAATACTGTGGTACCTTGAGTTGCAAATTTGATTTGTACACATGAGTAATATTTTTTTATTTTTTCCAAAATGATCTGTATCATTGACAAAAGATCATGTTAACAAATTTTTCACAAATGCAGCGTCTTCAAAGATCTACTAGCGAGATAGCTCCCTAAATATTTTATTTATAGCAAATTGGTGATGTAATTCAGGCTTCCGTCATCTCTAAGTCCACTAAGAGAGGCTGAAAATGTTCCGTTGATTTCCTGTCCTCTTGATGTTTCCACTTTAGTATAGAGCTTGGTCCCCCACTCATATGCCGTCCACATGCGTCTCATTATGTTAGCGGCGTGACGTCATGATAACCAGAACGGTTTGAGGGGTCAATGCCCAAATGCTGAACGTGAGATGTCTGCAACGAGAAAGGCCAGTTCGGCGGTCATGTGGAAATTCACTTGAAATTGCTTGAGAGTGAGCTAGCCTCTTGTCGCAAATGTTCCATTGTCCAAAAGCGCAAACATCACCTGATGCGCTACAAATTGAATTTTGCCTCCCACTTGTTGGTGGTGAACTTTTTTTTTAACCAAGAAAACCAGCATTCTTTAGTCTTGTGCTTTATTTAAAAAAAAAATAAAAAAATCATCACGATTATTTTGGTCAATATTGAAATCACGATTAATCATCATATTTGGTCAAATGTCTATTTATTGCCTTTTTTTTAAAACAAGCAATATATAAACAAGGCTTGAAGGCTTGATACTTACGAATAATAATAATAAACTAAAATAAATAAAGTAAATAATCAGATTGGTCAATTGACAGCTAGGACTGTATATATTAGGAATAAGGTGAGAAACTCAACACCATTTCACACTGGTAAATAATAGGGTGAGAAAAGCAGAGGTTTTTGTCATGCAAACATGTTTGCAAACATGAAACATTGCCCCCTGTTGGTAAGATGACAAAGTGCGTGATTTGACATGTAGGGTTATGCTTAAATCAAGTTTTTTAAATGTTAATATCGCCGAGGATCAGATAATCGTGGCAACCAATATTGTGATCGCGATTAAAATGTGATTAATTGTGCTGCCTTAGTAGAATGTAAAGAACTAAACATTTTGTTGAGAAATTTATTTCCTTATAAAATATTGACAAACATGAAGGCGGTCACCACTGCTCACTATTTTACAATAATATTCATTTTTCACACAGGAACATATGCATAAAAATATTGTTATATTCTCTGGCTGCATTCTACAGTACATTTCTAGAGTAGATTTGACTTTAAAATGACTGGCTTCAACCCCAATCTCAAATTTACACTTGGATTTACTCTGAATACTTAACCGTTACTCCATAAATGTTACTCTCTTCAGACTGGGTCAAAATGTAGTGTGTTTTGCATCCAATATACTCAATGAAATTTACTGTGTCCATGTGTTGCTTCACCGTTTGTGTTCGAATGTTTACAGTCCTATGCATTATTGCTTAGAAGTGATAGAACAATATGTTGGTTTTTTTTTTTTATTTTGTTATTGTTTACACAAGTGTACAACACCTTTTATACGGCTAATAAAGCCGTGCCAAATAAAATTAAAATGAATTAGAATGAATCTCTTAAAGTTAACAGAAATTTTAAATAAGTAGTTTCCTCAAAATAACGCAGTTTGAATTTTATGTATTATTGATGAACAGATTTTCAAAAAAGGGCAATGCTCATATTCGTCAAATGCCTAAGGTTGGCGGCGATAATTGGCCGGGCCAATGATTAACCAAATTTGTTAGCATTAAGCTAGCAGACATGCGTTGCTATATTGCTGATTTTCTCCTTTGGCACGCTGCAAAAAATGTGATCCACTTATGCTGATCCAAGACATTGACCATGTGTGATCGTGTTTCAGTATTTGACTGGACAGAAAGTAAATTTCAATAACTTAAAGTAATATCAAGACGCCACTGGAGTGTTATAGCGGTGCTTGGTTCCTCCCAAAAGGCCAATGGACATCGCTCCATGGGCCACGCCCACCTTTCATCCACTAACCGGCGTATGACAGGATGGCATCCATCACGGCCGCCCTTCTATTTTGGTCTATTTTGTGTGCGCGGCGTAGCGGAGGGCGGCTTGAGGTCATGTCGCCGCGGCAACAGTCAACCTCCGCCCCCTCCACCCCTCCTCCTTTCATCGCCATGGCAGTGGCGGGGCCAGGTTTCCACAGGGACGGGCGACGCCGCGGAGGGAATGCGAGACGGAAGGGGGAGAGGCCCAACAAGTTTTGTTGCGAAAACGGCGTAATCCAATATGGCTGCCATTGTTTCGGCACTAGCGCCGGCATCACGAGATGACTGAGCGCCGCCAGGAGCGTTTTGCCAAGTGCGTGTTGCCAAAAGAAGGTTTTACTGGGTTAATGTGCCACAACGCTCACTTTGATTCCCACGCAGGGGGTGATGAGAGACGTGCTTTTACTTCACCAGGTCCCCCTGGTGGCCATTTTACTTTTTTTCTTTTTGCTATGTGCCACGTGATGCTGATCATATGTCTTCTAGAAATATTTGGCAGTTATTATACTTTCTTGACTGCATTATTTTTAGTCTTTTTTTGAGATAGGCCAATCTGTTTTTCTTTTCAACACTGATGCTGATCATCAGTTGTCAAGGAGGACAATGACTGATACTTAGAGCTGATATTTTCAGCAAAAGGGAAAATATAGTCTTAAAAAAATACAAACTCTATTGATTGGATTATTTCATGGATTAGTTCTAGTTGTTTAGTTTGAGTTGTTACACGGCAACTGTAGACAATACTAGTATAGCCCCCTTGTGCCCATTTTATGATTTGAAACTAAAGGCACACGTTTGTTTTTTGCAGGTATTCTACAGTTGTTGAAAAAGATAATAGAAAATTGACATTAATTTTGAGTAGTCTTAAAGGAAATCACTATAATATATTTCTATATTATATATAGATATAATCTTTAAGATTATATGTATATACATTTTTGTTTAGTTTTATTTTGGGGTCATTTTATGGACTCAAAAGTACCAGTGATATTGACATTGACATTTAGTACCAGTGACTTCTTAAGAATGATACCAGTAAGAGTATTCAGTCTGGGGAAAAACATATTATGAATGGTATGTTACTCGAGAGCAGGCTGCTTTTATTTTATTTTTTTATATTTCTATTGTACTTGGTGGCTGGTACCGTAAAAACTGTCACTAATATGTGCATTTCATTTGTAGGTTTTTTTTTCTTTTGTGGAAGCTGGATGCATTAAACAAAACTTCGATTACATTGACTATTTCACAGATTTTTTTTTTTGTATTGGACATAATGGCAGTTAGTTTAATAGTTGTGGATTTCTCTTTCAGATCCCGGCCGCCTGTGCTCTCCCCGCCTCGACTCTCCTACCCGCCATCCTCTCCCGCCCCTCTTCCTCTCCCCCCGCCCCCCTCGCCCGCCGCCTCGCCTTCTCCCACGGCCCCCCTCCCTCGGCCAAGATAGATTCCCTCAGGAGCAAGGTTGACCTGCTCAAGCTGCCGCTTGCCCTCTCCACCAAGTCCATCTCCGAGCGCAAGGGCCAGCTGGGCGGCGGCACGGGCGGAGGAGGAGGAGGAAGCGGGGCTCGCAAAGCCCGCTCGCCGCCCGCCCGAGACATGGACAACGAGTCGCAGTACTCGGGCTACTCGTACAAGTCCTCCCACTCCCGGAGCTCCCGCAAGCACAGGTGCTTTTGCCTTTCAAGTCCTTGCATCTTCTCCGATACCTTTTCAACGCCGCGTCCTTTATGCCAAACTATGTTCCACTATTGGTTGTGGGTGTCGCGATACAACTTCATTTTTTCCTGGTTCTCCACTGATACTGATATCAGCAGGAATAGTATGAAATGTTAAAGAGACTAGATAAAGTAATACTATCAAAAAAAAAGCACAAATCAGCAATAGTAAGTATTAGAAAATGTGAAGGCCCGACTGGTTTATCAGCTGATTGTTGCCCTTCAAACATGGGCCAAAAATCAGCCCAAATGCCAAAATTTTCTTACCTTTATCTACCCCAACGTTTTATAGCAGTTGTATACAAGTAACACCGCTGTCATTATTTATTACACATAAACCTAAAACAGTCTTGTATCCCTAAATGTATATCATGATATTTGTTGGTGAGCTCTTTCTGCGGACATGTCGTTCAAAACAAAGCAAATCTTCATTTTGACAAGCTATGATTAGATGAGCAATGCGAGGAAGCTGTGCAAAGAATTGACCTGAATGTTATTACTATCCACACATACCAGTCAGTTCGTTGAAAAAAAAAAAAGTAAAAATCATAAAATACATAATGCATGAAATGACTTAATTATTTAACAATATGTATTGCAGTTGGCGCGGAATAGATACCAGGCCAGCCTTTATTGTTGTCGTTTTTAAAAATAGTCTGTAATGGGATTGGGTTTTTTTTTTTTTTTTTGACAAAAATCAGCCTAAAAATAAAACACATTGACAGGCCCTAGAAAATATTAGCCATTTTCTCCAAAAACGTGAGAATGCAGCAATGCAACAAAGGGTTATCTACCATTTTCAAAACATATTGTTGGGTTCTACTGGTTGCAGTATGTACTTACTTGTAACTCAAACTATAGTGCAAAATTGGGCTCCAGTCATCAATGTTGTCATGGAGTGTCCCTTTTTTTTCGGCAGGGATCGGAGGGACCGACATCGCTCCAAAAGCAGAGACGGCAGCAGTCGCGGAGACAAATCGGTGACCATTCAGACCCCCGGGGAGCCGCTGCTCGACGCGGAGTCCACTCGTGGAGATGAACGGGTCAGTGGAAAAAAAAAATACTCTGGTTTTCATCTTGCCTACGTATTCAAAGGGATACTTCACTCATTCAACCAATTGAATCAATAAAAAGCTAAGTTTGTTTTTCATGTACAGTTTATAATAGATATATAATTTGTCTCAGGTAACAACCATGGCTAAGCTGTTGTCTCGGTTCGGTCGCGTGACATCTGCTGTGATCGTCTTAAGTTTTTAACATTTTTAAACGTTGAATCCAACAGGAAATCTAGTCTATATAGGCACGTATTTTTTATTTTTTGGCGTTCTTGCCGGTCAGGACGACAACTGGGGCGAGACCACCACGGTGGTGACGGGAACGTCGGAGCACAGCATCTCCAACGAGGACCTTAGCCGAGCGTGCAAGGACCTGGAGGAGTCGACGCCCCCGGAGTGCAAGCGCTTCCTGGGCCCGGTGCTGGGCGGCTGCCTGAGCCTGCTGGCGCTGGTGACGCCGCTGGCCTTCCTGGCGCTGCCGCAGGCGCTGTGGCGCGATGCGCTGGAGCCGTGCGGCACGCCCTGCGAGGGCCTCTACGTCTCGCTGGCCTTCAAGCTGCTAGTGCTGCTCATCTCCTCGTGGGCGCTGTTCCTGCGCCCGCCGCGGGCCACCCTGCCGCGCTTCTTCGTCTTCCGCTGCCTGCTGATGGTGCTGGTCTTCCTCTTCGTGGCGTCCTATTGGCTCTTCTACGGCGTGCGCGTGCTGGAGCCCCGCGAGCGCGACTACCGGGGCATAGTGGAGTATGCCGCCTCGCTGGTGGACGCGCTGCTCTTCATCCAGTACCTGGCGCTGGTGCTGCTGGAGGTGCGCCACCTGCAGCCCGCCTTCTGCCTCAAAGTGGTGCGCAGCACCGACGGCGCCAGTCGCTTCTACAACGTGGGCCACCTCAGGTGAGTGCCCTGTCCCTGTTTTCAATCGTTTTTGTTGTACTGTATCATTTTTCATTTATTTGTGTGTTGTTTGTTTTCTTCCGTTTATTTATCATACTCTATGTATTTAGTTTTTTTTTTTTTTTTTTTAAATATGTTCTATTTGTTTTGTTTTTCTAATACTTTTGCGTCTTTTCTTCAATTTTTATTTTTGACACTGCCTCTCTTCCTTTTTTTGTCATTTATTAAACGTTTTCCAATGTTTTTTTTCGTTTTTGTGTGTTTTTTCTATTCTGTTTTTTATACTTTTTTAGTTTGTTTATTGTATACATTTTTACGTGCTATTTGGTTTGTTAAATTGTATGTCTTTTTTTAAATTACTTTTTAGTTGTTTTTCTTTGTTCGTTTTTTTCCATTTTATAATTTTTTTGTAATGTTCAAACATTTGTAGAACGGAAGCAAATATTCATACACAAAAAAATAAATTAATCTGAAATAGTGAGCTTACAAAATGTGACCCGCGTTACAGCACGGAACACAGTATTATTGTTTGCTACTTATATTGAGAAGTTAGTACCCGGGTCAGTCTTCACATAAATGAAACTTGAAAAATAATATTAATAGAATTATACTTGTTCAATCAATATTTGAACAAATCTTTTCTTTCAGAAGTGTGGATCAAACCGATACAATAATCAATTCCCAAGAAGTAGCTCTCAGTTTTGGAAAGTTGGCTGACCCCCTAGTTTCGATTCATTCAGGTAGACAAAGATATGCGAGTAATTCCAAGCCTTGCTCGTTTTATGGGATTCCACAGGGTTCAATTTTAGGTCCTCTTTATATTTGCTTTTGCATTTTGAGAAAATGGGAACATTTTCCACTGTGTCTTGTAGTATCCAGCGGGCTGCCGTGTGGGTTTTGGACCACTACTACACTGACTTCCCCGTCTACAATCCCGCCTTGGTCAACCTGCCAAAGTCCATTCTGTCCAAGAAGATGACTGGCTTCAAAGTCTACTCCCTGGATGGTAAGCAGCATTTCATGAAGAAATCAAACCTGTCTCTTTTGAGTTTTGAAAAACAGCGTTTAAAAATTATTCAAAAACATTCTGGCGCAGAAAACCCTGCCAATAATTCGACGGGCCAGTCTCGCGCCATGATCGCCGCTGCCGCCAGGAGGCGAGACAACTCCCACAACGAGTTCTACTACGAGGAGGCTGAGATGGACCGCCGGATCCGCAAGCGCAAGGCCAGGTAGAGAGACGCCTTGGTTCTCATGTTTTTGGGACGGGTGGGGTGACAATCTAGTAGCTAGTGTAGCTTCGCCGTGGCAAAAGGACACGAAAGTCAAAGTCCCCGAAATGTGTGAAGGCTGGTGGTGGCTGTGGAGGAGGCGTTCACGCACATCAAGCGGCTAAACGAGGAGGAGGCGGCGGCGTCCGGCACGTCCCCCAAGCACCCCCGCGAGGTGATGGACCCCCGCGAGGCGGCCCAGGCCATCTTCGCCCCCATGGCGCGGGCCATGCAGAAGTACTTGAGGACCACGCGCCAGCAGGCCTTCCACAGCATGGAGAGCATCCTCACGCATCTGCAGTTCTGCATCACGCACAACATGACGCCCAAGGTCACAAAATCTACAATCACAATCATTTCCATATCGAATTCCAACATTATCATTCTGACTTTAATGAAAATTCTGACTTTGTTCTCAATATTCATTATCAGTAAGAATTCTCACATTGAAGTAAGATTTCATTTTTTTCCTCAGAATAAGACAGATTTTAAAAATCCTGACAATATAGTGTGAATTCTAACTTTAGTCTCAGAGTTTCGACTTTATATAGAGGATTATGACTAATCTGGCTTTGTTCTCAAGATATCGTCAGAATTTTGACGTTATTCTATGTAGTCTCAATTTTAATGTTAGAATTCTGACTTTATTCTTAGAATGTAAAAATTCTGACTTCTCGTAATTATCACTCTGAAGTGAGAGATTCTTTATCAGAATTCGGAGCCTAAACATCAATACTCTGAGTATGGTTTAAAGTGAGAATTCGAGAGACTGTTCTCAAAATCCTTGGTGTTTGAATTCACACGTTAATCTCAATTCGGAGTTTAAAGTGAGAATTTTTCCTTTATTCTCAAAATTACGGCTGACATAATCAAAATTTTGGGTTTGAATTGGAAATTCTGACTTGATTCTCAGAAGAAGTCTGAGAGGCCAAAGGCCAAATTTTGACTTTGAGGTGGAAGTTCTGATTTTACTTTCAGAATTCTGACGTCATTCTTCGAAGTAAGAAGTCTGTGTATCAAGTGACTTTTCTGATTTTGAATTGAAATTTTGACTAGAGTCAAAGTCTGAGATCAAATTGAAAATCCTGCCAAAATATTTCTTCTTCCTTAAGTAATATGAAAGCAAAGTAATCAGCTAAATCGTAAGGTTGTTTTTTTTTTTGCGTGTATAAACAAATAAATAAATTGTAGGCGTTTTGAGGCGCAAAAAAAAAATTCCATAATACATAATTACAATGATTTATTTTCAATAAAAGAACACCAGTATGAACTTCCCATTGAATCCAATGTGCTTAGGCCTTCCTGGAGCGATATCTGAGCCCGGGCCCCACCATGCAGTACCAGCAGCACAACGGCAGAGGGCGCCAGTGGACGCTGGTGAGCGAGGAGCCCGTGACGTCGGCCCTGCGCCAAGGCTTGGTCTTCTCCGTGCGCCGTCTGGACTTCTCCCTGGTGGTCACCGTGTCGCCGCTGCCTTTCCTGCGCCTCGGCGAGGAGTTCGTCGACCCCAAGAGCCACAAGTTCGTCATGAGGCTACAGTCTGAGACTTCCGTGTGAAGGGGGAAAAAAAAAATCAGCTCCCGATGCCTTTGACTCATCTCGGCCGTGTTGTTGTTGCAACACTGCTGGGTTTTTTTGGTTTTGTTTTCTTACAAAGGCGCCTTTTTATGTTGTAACCACTGAACTTTGTTACCACGACTACGACTTTTCATCTCCGAAACTAGGACTGCCCCTCGAAGATGCTTCTTACTGTTTTTCGTACACTTTTTGGTTTTTTGTAAATGATATACTATTTTAGGGCCATGCTGATGAAAGAACAAATCGTTGGCCTCATTTTTTTTATGACAAATTTACTGAACCAAAAGGCAGCAAAGGAAAAAAATAACAGGCACATTGGTAGTTTTGATTGGTATTTTAACAATTAACAATTGTTTAGGAAAATTTTATTAAGGTAAATTATATACTTTTTTTTAACCAAAAACAAATCAGAAGCTTGAGAATCAAGTTGAATTTTTCCAAGATTATATAATTTGGGGGGGTCTCTAAAAGGTATTTAAAAATTAAAAAGACTATCCATTTAAAAATATACATACAGTATATTTTCTTTTCTTACAACTATTATTCAAAGTAAAACATTGAGACATGATTCTTTTGTCTTTGTTTTCAAAATATGGACAAATTGACAAAACAAGAAGACAAAGAAAAAAGGATAGATTTGATTGCTATTTTAACTCATTCAATGCCAGGCACGTATTTTCATATCTTTTAACAGTCCAGACATTCAATCCCAGACAATTAAGAATCGATTTAATACTTAAGTATCTGGGATTGTTGAGATGCTGAAAAAAATGAAAATACTTTCCAGAGTTAACTCGATTCTTTAAAAAATGCAACTTTACTCTTAAAAAGGCGGGTTTTAGAAGTTTTCTAACGCTTGTCATTTAAATCTTGGAATTTCCAATTTGATTTCTTCATGTCTCAAAATATGTGATTTTTTTTTTGTTTTTTGAGGGGGTGGGGGGTGGTGATTTTTTTTTTAAACCCTGCAAAACATACCATATATATAATATATATATATATATATATATATATATATATATATATATATATATATATATATATATATTTTTTTTTTTTAACTCTTGTATTATAATAGTTTTTCTTTCCAGTGCAGCCCTGATCATCCTCGGTACTCACTTCTAGAGAATGTAGCAACTTGTGTGCAAGTTATGTTTGTTTTTTTTTTTTTTTGTCATATATGAGAAGCCTTGCTTCGTTGTGTACGTTTATGTTTGTGGTTAGCATTGATGGTTCACTTTAACACGTAAAATTCACATTAAAACCTGGCAGCGTTGTTCTTTTGCTTCCAGTCCGTATAGCGTAGCTTTAACAACAGCTGAAAGCAGAACGTTTACTTTATGCATTTCCTGCTTTGATTTGCTCACTGATCTGCTTGCCTTAAGCTAATTTATTTTTTTTTTCGACTGATAGCAGTCTCAGCCCCAATGTTGTACTTTTTTGGAGGGGTGTTTTAAGACTGCATATCAGAAAACCGTGAACTGCCTTAAGTGGTCCCATGTCGTGCAAGCGTGTCTGGCGCATTTCGAACAAGAAACATCCAAACAGAAAGAACTCCTCGCCAGAGTTATTTTGGGCTACGAAACTTTTACATTTTTATAATTTTTTTTTAAAGGTGCCTAAGTTATGATGCAATTTTTTTCCTGAATGTTTTTACAAGTGGCCTGTAAAAAAAAAAAGCGAATGATAATGTTTTTTTGGTCTTTGCATTTTCTTCACTCTTTGTTAACTCTTGTTAGCGTTGTATAGCGTGTTTGTTAGTATTTTTCCAACATTAAACCCTGTTATTCCGTACAAAAACAAAAATATCTGGCATCATTACTGGCATCTTAAAATTGTGTCCTGCGACCAAAGCTCTGCTACCGTACGAAAATGTCCTCTCCTTCTCTCATTAAATCCCAAAGTATAATCCCAAATATGTTGCCCTATGTATTTTTGGCTGTTTGGTTGAAACAGTTTCCTATACTGACTTGCTCTGGTGCACCAATAACTATTGAAAAGCAGCCTCTATGCCGTAAAATTATTATTCTACAGTCATTTATAGTTTATTGAATTTGATCTATTCAGTGCAAATAAGGAAGTAGTGTGTACTGTATTTATTAGCAATAATAATGTCTCCGTGATGAGCAGTATATTTGCACTATTAAATATCCGATAAACCGTAAACGCAACTTTGAGAAGTATAGTTTCCTACTTTCGAACATACACGCGAACACACTTCTCACTCAGGTTGGAGTAGGCGTGGCCTCGACCACTCAGTTGTAGCAGGTGCAGCGGGAAAGCGCGACACTCTCGAGCCTGCCGAGTCCGCATGCTTTATTTTGTGCTACTATTGAGAAATTTAACTACTAATTTGTTGTTTAGCAGCTCGCGAATTCAACGAAAAGCAATATTTTAAAACACTGTTTTTCGAACTCGTGTGGACGACAGCTCACCTGCACTAGAGCCTACAAAACAAGCATGTCAAATACTGGCTATTAATTAGGCTCAAGAAATGTTTTTTAAGAAGCTGGGATAAAAAAAAAGAAAAAAACGGCTTCGTTTTTTGGAAGCGGGATGGAAAGTACTCGGCGAAATGTGACATTTTCCACGCTGATAGTCTTCCTTTTAGGTGAGTTGCCTTCAAATACGTACCAGTAGAGGAGGACTTTCGAATGCTTTTCGTATTTTCCTGTTAAAGTAAAATCGATCAACGCTCCGTTTGTTTTTCTAACCCTATTTTGGACAACAATACCCAAAAGTCGCACTACCGAAGGTGCTTGTGAAGTGGTCGATAAGAACATTGATGAATATGGGCGCCAGTGCAAATATTTGGTCTTAAAGTGACACAGCTGAAGACATACTGAGGCGTGGGACACAAACACGGCTACAAGTCAAACATTTGTACTTTGAAATGTGCCTTCTTTTTTTTTTTTTTAAACCAAAGTGGTTACTGATTGATGAGCATTCTGATTAATGATTACAGGGCCGATAAAGGCCAAACAGTAGCTCAGCGTGGGAAAACTTTTTTAAATGAAAATAAATCAGACAAACGCAAGCTTGCTTGAACGCACCATAGCTTTGCTGTCACACAGGCTTTTCCAGTTCTCACCAGCTTTGCCTCGCGAACGCGATAATTATTTTTTTAGGATTTGGCATTTTTTTGTGCATCTGCATTGCCAGGTGCTTAAAAAACACCCAAAATTAAATGAAGTTTCACCGAGAATGATAGAATTAGAAATGTTGCATTTACTTTACTGTCAAATCTGCAATCTGAATCAGATCTTGATTAACTTGACATTATGTGGAATCTATTGTCATATTAAAATTGAAAATTTGACATAGGATTTTTGCCCCTTAATTAATAAATGAGTTGAAGATGAATGATGAAAGAATGTTGCTTGACTTTTGTGCTCTTAAAAAAAAACAACGACATTATGTATATTTAATTAAATAAACGTTTTTACCCATTCTGGAATTCTTCTAAAATGAACCATCGATTTTGCTAGCGATATTTTTGTAAATATGAAGTTCTCACTTACATTACTTTTTGTTTATGTTTGTTAGCAGCCATTTTTTAACATTTCCAACCAAAACCATTGCTACACATTTCCCATATTCAATTATTGGTTTGTACAGTGTATTACTCATTCAATTTTGAAATGGTAAAAACCATAAACAAACCATTTGGTCTACTAATGTTCTGAACTCCTTCGATTGTGAAATGGTAAAAACCATAAACAAACCATTTTGTCTACTAATGTTCCGAACTCCTGTTCACACACTAGTGTCGATTGATTATTATGCAACGTCACAATCATTTAAGAAGAAAACAGGCAGTAAGCAAATAACATTAAAAAAAAAAGCCCACATCAGTGCAACAGCAAATTTTATTTCCTTGGTGGAGGTAACAAACAGGGTGACCCGAGTTGTGCAACAAGTCAAAGAATGCCACACAGCCGCATTCTGTTCTGCTGCTTTGCCTTTTTCCTCCACGCCTGATGAAACCGATTTTGGCTGAATGTTACATGGGCATCCGAATGCATCGTGATCAATACATCAAGTCAAATTGAAAAAAAAAAAAAATCATAGTTTCTTGTTGGGCATTATTTCATCAACATACAATCATTGTCTTTCCAGTTTAGCTTGCCCCTCTTGATAACAAACATGCAATTGTCAAACTTCTCAAAATTTGAAATAGAGCTGATGGGAATCGCATCGGGCACTGAGCCACATCCTGCTTCACCACACAAATCATTATTTGATCACGTGTACATTTACAGTAAAAAAGAAGATAAGCACAACCAACAATAGCAGTTGAAAAATAGAAACTATTAATAATTTTCTCCACTTCAAGGGATAGTATGTAAGATTTAGGCCGATTTTCATTACGGACAGCAGGAAGTGCTGCATTTATCATTGTCCGTAGTAATAACAAACATGGCCGCCTCCGGAGATGTGCAACCCTCCATGTAATATAATTTCATGATAACTAGACCTATGAGTAATTTTAAATCATACTGTTGGTCATTAAGAACACATTCATTTGCAAGTTTTTGAATTTTACATTTAATTGATTTCTTTTTAATGAAAATCTTACACACTGTCCATTTAACTGTGATTGATGGAACTAGAAATGTTGCGTTTACATTACTGCCAAATATGGATCAGATCTGGATTCAATCTGACATGATGTGGCATTTATTGCCATTACATTCGAATTGAAAAAAATATTTGGTGTCTTATAAATGAGATTTGTAAATTTTGTTGTACTCGCACGATGACAACGAAGCCAATTCGTTTTATCTCCCTAGCGACGTGTAGCCGCGGCGTTTTCATCGAGCCCCTCCGGGCCGTCACGATGCAGCGCTCGCTGGCCGAGAGCACCACCAGGCTGCCGTGCCGCTACCAGGGCAGCAATGGCGAGAAGGTGGTGCAGGTCACCTGGTACAAGGAGCTGCGTGGTGGCACCAAGGACCAAATCATCACCGCGCACTACTCGGACGGACACACGGGTAGGCTAACTTTTCCTCTTCATCATCAAAATGTTGCCGTCATGCTCTGTCAATGGCGGAAACTCCATGATGGCGGAAAAAAAATCACGAAAATGATCCAAGAAGGGCTGCTTCAAGGAAAATGAGCAGATTTCGTATTTTCAGCGATGATGTCTTGAGTATTTTTGGTAGGCGTGACAGACATGCCGACCAACCAATTGTAGTTTCGATTTTCCCCCAGAACTTTTCAGAGATGCCATCAAATACATATATATTTATATAATTTTTTTGCCATGAGAATGGCAGATCGTGTGGTC
Source organism: Hippichthys cyanospilos (assembly GCF_059441005.1). Classification (NCBI taxonomy): domain Eukaryota; kingdom Metazoa; phylum Chordata; class Actinopteri; order Syngnathiformes; family Syngnathidae; genus Hippichthys; species Hippichthys cyanospilos. The sequence continues at coordinate 8,185,667 of NC_142380.1, forward strand.
ACGTACAGTATGAACTCTCAATTTTTTGTGTCACCAAAGTGATCCTAAAACTTTAATTTCAAACTAAAACGGCAGATATACTTTTTCTTCAAGGGATGGTATCTCTCTTTTTTTGTGGGTTTACATGATAAAAATGAATACATTTTTTTTTAAACTAAACTAGATATGGCTACCAAATTTCATATTGCTAGGTAAAACCTTTTCTTGTTCTGAACCCCCCCCCCAAATTTTTGGAGTTGCCACCAAATGATAAATATTGCCACCAAAATGGCTTAATATGTAGTCAGACATGACTTTTTCAGGCTTTTTTTTTTTTTTTTTTTTTTGCTGAATAGAAAATGGATGGATGGATGGATGGATAAATCAGAAACCCTCAATGCATAGTGGGATATCTTTTTTTTTTCATTTCTTTGAAAGGATAATGAACCCATTGACCGCTATCGACTGCTATAGACATCCAAGATCCATTCGAACTGGGCTGGCAGTGAACAAAGTTAACGAAGCGTTTCCCCTCTTGTGTCAGAATTCGGACGTTACGCGGGTCGCATGAGGTTCGAGAGCGACAACCCCACCGCCAACTCGGCGCTACTCATCCCCAACACGGAGGAGTCCGACGACGGCACTTACACCTGCCACATCTCCACCTTCCCCAACGGAAACTTTGAGAGGCGCATCACGCTTACTGTCTGGGGTAAGTTGCAATTTGCCTTTTTTTTGCTTATATATATATATATATATATATAAGTCCATTCCAGTATCCGCTTCTGCTCTTCGATCCAGCAAAGTCTGGATCTAGCATGCAGATTTTAATATTAATAATGAATAATAATATAAATATTACATTTTTTAAATCTACTTTTGAATGGTATCTTTTGATCTAGTCTCTCCTAACAGTTCATGCAAAAAAGTAAAGAAAGAAAGAAAAGCATAGGCCATTCTTGGTGATAGCGAATCGTTATGGGACAGCACACTAGTCTGCAATACCATCATCATATCGAAAGTGAAAAAGTTGTATCCCGGCATCCTTAGTATGTGCACTGGTGACAGCAGCTGTTACTCGTATCAGCTGTTTTACCATCTTTAACTAGAAATTTGGAAAGTCCAAAATTGCCCATTTCTTGCAATTACAAGGAAAATTGCTATGTATATTGGGACATACTGTATATGTCAGTCTTTAAATGATCTGTCATTGATTATTTTCTTTTTATGGAAGTTTTATGTATCAAAACACTAGTGGTATCAGTATTTGGTATCCGTGATGGAAGTATTGAGTACACGAGGTGGTATGGAATATCCCTATCAGCCCCCCCGCCCCCCAGAGTCCGCCTCCTGGCTGTCAATCAAAGGAGAGTATCGCCCCACTATACGGTGTCACATTCTTGAGTTTCCTTCTTGCTTCCTGCTCATGGCAGAATGTTTTTGTGGCTCGTGCGTGAATCACCATCGTGTCCAACCAGTTGGTGCTGGAGAGTAAGCGGACAAAAATGCGTTGATGTCAAAATGCTTGTAATGCAAATGTGACCCGTCCCGTGACCTTTTTGCTCTTCTTGTCGTAGCGTAAACAAATGTGGGGATGGACACTTTCTTCCTTTTTCGCTCTGGATGAAAGATCAGCACTTGAAAAACAATACAAATAAAATTGCTCTGTCTCATTACAGTCCGTCGTCAAAAGCATATATATGTTAGTGCTATCAGGCAAATCATTTTTCCACAACTCTTTTCTACAAAGCTTGTAACAGATATTTACTTGAATAAAATCTTGGAAGAAACGTAAAATCAACAAATACTAAGTATTTGATTTCAAAGACTGTTTAATACCTTTTTTTTTTTGGTCCTTTAACACAAATCTTTCCTGTATACGACCATTGGACAAAACCCCCAAATCTGTCTCGTTACAGGCTTTTTTTTTCTTTGTTTACTCATGGAAACTATTTTCCATCTTAGTTTCATTTGTTGCCTGTGGCTCGCAAATTTTGATTGCAAAGTTAGCGGAATTCATCTGCCACAGGAAGTGAATAGAATTGCGTTAATTTTTTTTGAACGATTTATAAAATGTAATCTCCAAAGAATGTGTGTGTGTGTGTGTGTGTGTGTGTGTGTGTGTGTATATATATATATATATATATATATATATATATATATATATATATATATATATATACATGTATGTATGTGTGTGTGTGTATCATGCCTAACCCTTTTGTTTTTTCTAGAAAGACACTAAATAACTGTGTGATCATGGAAAACATGTTGTTGTTATTGTCAGTGTCGTTGTTGCTTTCGTGACAGTGAAAACAAAGCAGCTCGAATGCAGCATTCAACCACATCATTTGCTCTTCAACTGACTCATGAGCAAGTAATTACAGCCACTTAGTCAGGCACAATTAGGTATTTCCATTAACAACAGGAGCCTCATCAAGTGTTTTTGGCTCCGTTTTCTTCCACATCATTCTTGGAGTACTTTGGCCAAGAGTTGTCACACTCTTGGTGGTGGCGCCATGTTGAAATTTGACATCTGGGTGAAATTTCAGGAAACTTCAGCTCCCTATGTGTTCTTTCAATGCTTTGTCTTTGTGAAGCTTTGATGTAAAGCTCAAAAAATTGCACTGAAAAAGTGGCACCAAGTTCCATTTTTTTATCACAGTCAGCGATCCTACACCATGAGTGTTGTTTTTGAGTCCTAAAATCGGCGCTTTGTTTTTTGTCATGCGTGCAGTGCTCCCCATCGCCTCGCTGGAGCCGGTGGTGCTAGCGGAGGGCCAGTCGTTTCGCGTGGCCGCCACCTGTCGCGCCGTGGGCCGCCCGCCGCCCACCCTCTCCTGGGACACGCCCGTGCCGGGCCAGAGTCACAACCGTACCAACGAGGGGGGCTCCGTCTCCAGCTACTACTCGCTACACCCGCTGCGCAGCATGAACGGCAAGCGGCTGGACTGCCTGGTGCGCCACCCCGGCCTGGAGCACCCGCGGAGGATCTCCAACCAGCTGCTGGTGCATTGTGAGTAACGTCCTTCTCAGACAACTTTTTGAAGTATCCAGATGTTGAATCCAGGGTACCTATTTTGATCTTTGTCCTTGTTTTTTAAGTGTTTGGCGAAAGCAGTGCTTCTCAGTTATAGTTTGCAAAGTTGCCCTAGGAAAGAAAACACCTTCCGTGCCGCCTCTATTTGGCATGTTAAATCAAATTATCTACAAAATTATGTACAAAAAAATGCAATATAAATCAACTTTCAACAACTGTTAACTACTTTTTATATAGGTTACAAGTTAGTCTTAAACTGAAAAAAAAATATCAGAGTGCATCAAAGTGCCTTAAAAAAAGATACCAATCTTTACTTTATTACAGTTACACTACACATAGCAAAAACAAAGCCACGCCCCCTTCCAAGTAATCAACTACTTCATACATTAAAGTAATCACTTACTTTAGGTACTTTAATAGTTAATTAAGTACAAGTCATTGGTTATTCGATTATTCCTTGAATGCTTAAAAAGTTATTCATTATATGAGTACATATAACCTAAAGTATTCACATACTTTAGTACTTAATTGCCTGACGTGATTCATTACTTTTGTACCTTAATTTCTAAAGTAATCAATTACCTTAGTACCTATAGCACCTAACATAAATACTTTAGTACCGAATTAGCTCTAAATCCACCCGCCATGTTTAGCCAAACGCGTGAAATAATACATGTAAAGGTGTCTTGCATGACTGGACTCTTTAGGAAAAATCTTTCAAAAATAAATTGTTTTAATGTATGGCAGATCCCCCAGACGCCACCATCTCCGCCCCCGCAGACAACTGGTTTGCAGGTCTAGACCAAGCAGCGCTCAACTGTGACGCCACCGGCTTCCCCGTTCCTCAAAACTTCACCTGGACATGGTGGGATACACACAAAATACACATTTAATAGGAATGTGTCAAAATCATCATATAAAACACAACGCACAGACAAGAGGGATTTTTTTTTTTTTTTTTAATTATTGTGTCATGCTTTAATGAGCACCATTAGACACACTCTGACATTTCAATGTACATAATACAGGGCGGGCCCTTCCTTTGAAAGTGTATTATAGATATATATAGTGTATTTTTTTTATGTTTCACACACCCTCCTTGGTTTCGTGGGTATCATGGTCTACTGTAGCAGTAACATACAAGCTACATAGCTAGTAGAAGCTACAGATTTCAAAAAAGTAACAAAACGTGGTAAAGTAAAGATCAATAAAATGATCAGTAATGTCGCCATGGTAGCTAATAATGGCTTCCCTTCACCTGTGTTTCTATTATACACAGCAGGTTAGGTGGGATTCAGCCGCATGAAACGTGAGTCGGCTCCATTTTGGGCTGGGGGGGGTAAAGTAGGATGTGTGGTGAAACTGGGGGCAACTTGATCCAGCCGGCCATTGTGTGCCCTTTCATTGCACTAAGCAGACGTTTAAAGGGAAGTGGCTGAGGTTGGTGGTTCAGGTTTACCCTATACAATACAATAAAATAAATATCAACACAAACACGCTGAAAAAATTGGATTTAATTGTTAAAATTGTAATAATAGCTAGAGAATGCAATTTCTAAATCAGTGTGAAGCCAGAATGGAAAAATGTGAAATAATTTGATACAATACTGAATGATATGTTATAATGAGGAACATGTTGACGATCAGAACGAAAAATTCGTGGCATTTGATAAGTGTTAAAAACAGATACAAATAAATTAGAGATGAACAGAATAGAGTAAAATAATATATGTTAAAGTTTAAATATCAAATGATGAATATTGAACGTATTTGAGATATTGTGCAAAGTTGCAAAGGGGGATGAAGATATTACAGGGCAAAACCCCACGAAAACTTGTTTTTTTTGGGTGGGGGGCTTGTATAAAAAAACTTTGGGGTGTAAAAAAAGTGGCGTTGGCACGTCTAAGATGAACTGTTTGAAGTTGGAACAGTTTGAATGTGTCCAAAATTTTCGAACTTATGGAAAGAAGAAAAAAACTTCGAAGTGGAGTCTCTTGATGAATCTTTCACTGGAATTGAATGGCTTTCTTAGAGGGTGAAAAATGTGAAATTGTGAAAAACCTGAAAATTTGTAGAATAAAAAAAAATAGTAGCATGGTGTCATGAACTTTCTGAATACGCTGAAATCTGAATGAAGTAAATTGGAGGAAATATGCGGCAGGGCAAAACAGTGTTTGGAATAAAGGAAGAAGAACTATAATTTGAGTGACAGCATAGAGAAGCCGCAGATAATGTCATTTTTATGACATAATACATGTTTGCTGACTTGCATCGTTGCCTCGTGGCTGGCGTGCGCAGGAGGGGCGGGGCTCTGCCGGACGGCGTCACTGCATCAGGAGGGCGTTTGACCTTCGGCCGAGGTCTGCGCCTGGACGACGGAGGCCTGTACCAGTGCTCCGTCAGCAACGGCGTGGGCGTGGCCAAAGCTGACTACTTGATGACAGTGACTGGTGAGGGTTTTTGCTTTTTTATTTTTAACCTGATTGATTGAAACCAAACGTCATTGTTGTGCTGCAACTTTACTGCCCCCCTGTGTCGAATGTCTGTAACTACTCATGAGTTTTAAGCTTGTTGAGCTGTTCTGGAAGATGCGTTTTTTTATTATCAAAATGGGTCAAAAACATCCCACCCACAAATAACAAAGCCAGTTCTAAATTTACTTCATGTGTATTATCCAAAAGAACAGCAATAATATTCACCATTTTGCCGTTTTGACTCGCCAGTTGCTTATTTAGTTGGAGAGAAAGCATGATTAAAAAAACCACATTCACAAAAATGTATACAAATGTTATTTTAATCAACATGTTAACTATACATGAACCAAGTATAAGACAAACACTACAATCGTCATTCACTTTAACTTTCAGCTCGGTTTGACGCACAACATAACAGGAAGCTCAAAAGAGCAAAGAGACACGTGTATCTGATAAAATGCCAATCGACGCGTCCCCATGTCTGTTAGCGTCTTTCCTTGCAGAGAAATCTCAGCGCAAGGAGACGTTGACGTCCGACCCGTCCACCATGTTTGTCATCATCGGCGCCTCGGCCGGCGCCGCCGTCCTCCTCATGGCCGTGCTGGTCCTGCTGCTCGTGCGCCACCACCGGCGCCGCAACAAAAAACTGGAGAGGCAGCTCAGCGTCAAAACGTTAGCCGCCCGCCAAACAGGAAGTGCTCCCGTTGAGCGTTTTGACACCCACTCATGCTGCTGCTGTTTATGTTTGTCCTCAGGGAGGAAGTCAACAATTTGTCCCGCCAGGCTTCCTTTCGGAGGCTCAACTCTGTCGGCTCGGATCCACGAGCACAGGTGTGTCCGCTGCATGCGCCACATGCACAAATCCGTGACATGAATTGATGTACTGTCTTCGGAACGTGAACGAGTGAAGTTACAACTGCTAAATGGTTTAATTTCCCAATTTGTGTTTGTAAATTAATAGCATTATCGTATTAATACCAGCATTGTTATTATTTTTGTCTTTGTATTTAAATGTTTGGTTTTGATATTTTGAATTTACTTTTTCAATGATGCAGCCCGACTAGCCTAAACATAGCATTCAGGTGGATATTGTTTGTGGAATATTAATGCTTTCAAACCCCCTCAAAAAGTTTATTTTACTTATCTATAAGGAATCTACTGTACACAGATGACAAAAGTAATCCTTATTCTGTCTTATTTAAATCACATGTTGTCACATAGAGATGACATCAATGTTGCTCAGGGCTCACCTGAGCGACTGCGATGTCATTTTCTGGTAGCTTCACTTGCTTTTCTTATTTTGTCATGTTTATTCTTCATTTTCTTCTTAAAAGAAGTCATTCTCGTGATTTCTTGCATTTCAATTCTTGAAAAAGAAATGTATTTTTTGAGGACCCACGCCATTATTTTTGTTCCCAGTCTGAAGAGTACGCTTTGCTCAGATCAGATAGCGGCTTGAAAAACAGCCAAATGTCTCTGGTGAGTCCCCGTCCGTTTTGACTATATTTATCTTTACTACATTTTCCAATGGTCTCCGCCTCTTCTGGCTTGCAGGAGCGACCCATCTACAGAGGCAGCCAGTCCACTCTGGGCGGCAGGTGGGCGCCCCTGGGGGGCACGGAGGCGGAGACGTCGGGCCGCCCCGCCGCCTGGCGCGACCAAGCCCACGACGGCAGGGCGCCGCTTTGCGACTCGGAGAGGGACCGACCCGGGAGGAGGGATGACTCCTTTCACAAGAGCAGCAACATGTCGCTGGTACTGGTCAGCAAAATATTCTCACATTCTATTATTTTTTACAATAAGGCGCTCTCTCTCTCTCTCTCTCTCTCTCTCTCTCGATAGATAGATAGATAGATAGATAGATAGATAGATAGATTGATAGATTGATAGATAGATAGATAGATATGTAAAGTGTGTTTTACTTCTTGAAAAAATTGTAAATCGAAAAAAATAATTCTATGAATGGAAAAACATATGTTGCATAAAGAGAAAACAATATGAATTAAAAGGTTTTTATAATAAACATACTGTAAATTTGAACACATAGAAAGCAAACATATATCATAAAAAATAATATACTGTAAATGGAAAAATTGTAATAACAAAAGAGAAAAGTATTTATAGTAAAAAAAAAACAACATACGCTAAATAAAATAAATATACATGAAACCCCCTCAAAAATATGTGTAATTTATTTAGGAACTTTGCATATTTCACTTATTTTTTGTCACGTAATCCTCACGAGCATCGCATGAATGTTGCTGCGCGTGTGCTTTCAGGATTCTGGTCTTCCATCATCTCTCCTTCCTCTGAAAGTTCAGCCAGACGACGGCGCGGGAGTGAGAGACCCGCCGGACGTCTGCGGGGTCTCTGTGCCCCCGCCGGAAGAAAACTGGTGTCCGCCGGCGCCGCCCGCTGACGGGCCGGAGGGCGAGGACTCCGGCCAATCCTACCAACTGTCCAAAGCGCTCACCGATCACTTCTACTACAGCAACGGCATCCTGCGGCCCCGCCCGCACGCCAACGCCATCCTCTTGCCCCCACATGCTCAGATCATATAAAGGAGAGATTCTCCCGTCTGCGTAAGTTAAGTTAAAGATGTCTTTAGCGATCCTTGGTAGTAGGTGGCCACTTTTGTTGTTTCAACATCCTCAGACTGTTGTAAGTCTAGCGCCTCATGTGGATGAAATAGCGCCTCATGTGGATGAAATATCATATTGCACCTCTCGATTCCCGTCGCTGTCTCTGGCTCAGTAGTCTGGGTTTACCTCACTGATTAGCGTTACGACCATGGTAGAGCATGGAAATTTGAGTAGGGGCCAATAGGTAAGGCGGAGGGACTACTTGGTGAAAACACAAATTGTACATGGGAGTGATAAACGGATGAAAACCCAAGAAGCAAAGTCAAAAGACAGTGAAGTTATTTTTCACGCAAGTTTCCACAAAATTCACAATTTTGAAGTGTGGAATGTGGAATAAAAGTGAAGTTCATGCTACAAATGTTTGCTTTGCAACTGGCAAATAATTGGGTTTCCAAAGCTATGGGGTTAAAAAAAATCATAGAAAAAAATGAAAATGATTGCTATTTTATCCAAATTTTACTGTTCTGAAGCGACGGAATAAAACTGAATATTGCGATGCAGAAGTTTGATTTGCATTAATAATTTTTCTCTAACCAAAATGAGGGTTCCCCAAACTATTTTCCACATTTCCTATGAAAATCACTGTTTTCAAAGGTGAAATATGGAATGAAACTCAATATTATGCAGCAAAAGTTTTTTGTTTTTTTTTTATTTCTAAAAGTAGGGGTTCCCCGAGCTATGGAGTTAAAAAATATGCAGAAAAACAAAATGAGATTACGATCTTCTCTTTTTGACACATTGTTACTATACATACAACCAACCCCAAAAAAATGAATTTTCACCAAGTGGTCCCATTCTATTGGTCCGTACCTATATTCTCCTGCATGATGTATTTTCCCAATATCAGGCTAAACTTTTGTAGGACCTTTCGGTGTTTGAAGCTCTGTGTTTAAATCAAGTGGAATTATTGATGACAAAACAAGTGTCAGGGCAATGGGGAAGTATTTACAAAAAAAGTTTCAAAAATTGCTGCATGGGGGAGCTTGAATCGAAGATCCACTATTTCCACACCAGGATTTTTCCCATTGAACTTTTTGCTGACCGTGATGAACTATTGTGTGGTTTTAGTTCCTGGCAAATGGCTCTGGATCCCCAAAGAACAGTTTGACGGAAAAATTGCCTACAGGAATATTACACTGGATTTGAGCACCGTGCATCCAATTTATCAAAAAAAAAAAAAAAAAAACCCTGATCTCCAAAGAAACTCTTGGGACAGAACAGCCACCGATTGGACCGGAACAAGCTTGCCCCAAGAACTTTTGGAAGACTGTTCTGAACTATTCTGGAAATGTAGGTGTCAGGTGGGGAACTACTTTCAAGATGTCCAGGAACTTTTGGAAAATTGACCTGCCACTTATGGAGATGGGGGACTTTTGGAGGAGTTTTACAGGTCATCATAACAGCCCATCATCTTTCACTATTGTTAGTTCTTCCACTTTTAGCGTTTGAACCCGGAACAATCAGGATTAATGTTGTTTGGGTTTCAAACCTGTTTTATTGCACAGTGTAAACAGGTATGTCTGTTATATTATTTGTTGCATTCTCGGACATCTTAAACAATTTATTTGTACATTTTTATTAATGGAAGCAATAGTGTTTAGAATCATTCTTGTATTGTGAAATCATATATGTAGATGAAACATATTTTGGGATATCTTTTACTGAATGGGTGTGGGTCAATACGAGGGGACCATTTAGTAAAAATGCAAAATTTGCAGGGGAGCAAAAAAAAAAAACAATGCATCAAAAACTATTTTGTATGAAATTTGCTGTTTTGTCAGTGGCATTATAGCATAATATTAAGCAGCAAAAGTTTATTTTGCTTTTTCTCAAAATGGAGTTCCTAAAGACATGGAGTTCAAAAATGTGTTTAAAAAAAAAAATCAACCTCAGGTTTTCAGCACGTTTGTGTCTCCATGTATAACAAACAAACAAATCACAAAAAAACAAAAGTTCACAAAGTGGTTCCACTCGATTGGCCCATACCAAAAATCTGAGAGTCTTAAAAACTTTGCTCAGCTGACCTGTCTTAAACCATGTCCGATAAAAAAATGGATAGAGTCTACTATTTTGGTTTGAAGCAGCTTTGATACCTTGCCATCAAAACATCTCTGGAATGTACAGTTTACTTTTTTTTTTTTTTTTACTTTTAAAAACGCTCCAGTATTAGTATCTCAAATCAACTGTCCCCATTGAAATGAATGGAAATGGCAATAGTCTGTTCCAGCCCAACAAATAAACACAATTTTTGTGACATCTTTTAATATAGAAAAACTGCATTGAGTTATAAAATATAAATTAAAAAATAATTAAACAAGATGAAAACCACACACACATTTTAGTTAGTAAATGACTGTCAGGGTCGACCTGCGGGCTGTTTTCGCATCGGGTTAAACGAGCGTCGCCGTCTGTGATCGATTGGCTCCTAGCTCGCCAAATAATGCACGAAAGCACATGTTGAAATTTGTTCATCTTGCGCTATATTTACATCGCATCACAAACATTTTGAGGACACATAACGACGCCCCAAAAATGAGTCAACCTCAAAAATTGAAATGTTTTTGTTTACACAATTCAGAATGTTAGGTGAAACTAACCCAAAAATTGGGTTGGTTCTATGTTAACCCACAATTGGGTTATATTGTTTTTGGAGTCCTCAATCAGTCATTGGGGTTAAAAAAGGGTTAAAAAAATGGGGGGGATATGTCATGGGACATGGGTCTTTGGCAAGTGCCAAAATGGCCGCCCCAAACTGGATTTTGATGCATAATTCATTTTACACATACTCGCGGTCAACAAGGACCAGAAAGCCCCCGCAATCAGTGAATTCCATGAAGTAGGAATATCCCCGCCCATTCCCCCTGTCCTTTACCCACAATGCAATGCATGTTTTCTTAAAGGGCCAGGCCCATTCTGTGTTGTCATTCCCTGCATACTCTTATGCATCTGCTCACACCCCTCCTCCACACGTCCAAGCACAGCTTTCTGTACATCTGGTTGGCGCTGCTGTAAAATGAAAAGAAAAAAAAACAAAAAAACTAAGCACTGCAAAAAATGAAGTGCAAAGTGGTGAGTGAACACTATATTCCAAGTGGTTTGTCCTGTGTGCCCCATGTCAAAAACGACATCCAAAAGAAAATAGTTCTCTTGCTGTGCAAAAACAGGAAATCTCGCGACGTCCTAATCTCGCGAGATCTCGTCGTATGAGATCTCGTGCCATCTACTAGGCGGTATCGCATTACTAATGAGGGTCAAGATAAAATAATTGGTTAGGTGTTGGACCCCTGACCTAGGGCGTCCTTGTGAATGCGCTGATGCGTGCGAAGGTTACTCCTCTGGGAGAAGGACTTTCCGCACAGGTTGCACGTGTACGGCTTCTCGCCCGTGTGGATGCGCTGGTGGATCTCAAGATGGCTGACCCGGTCGAAGCTCTTGCCGCAGAACGGGCAGATGAACCACTTCTCCTTGACGCGCCGCCCCGCCAGCCCTTTGCCTGGCCTCGGGTCGTCCAACATGAAGACGCCGTCCGGGTTGAACTTTTCCGCCAGGAAAGCGCCCCGCCTCTCGTCGGATCGCCCGAGGGGACGGTTTTGGCAAAACGGCACCAGAAACCGCGAGTGGGCGGACGGGGCGTGTCTGGCATCGGCAAGCAACGCATCTGAGGAATTATCCAAGATGTCCAAGGCGTTCTCGATGAGCAGAATCTCGGAATCCACTTTTTGGGAATCGGTGGCCAGGAAGCAGTCAGTCTCCTCTGCCGGGTCGCTGTCGCCCACGGAAACGGACGACCACACTCTGCTCTCCTGATCCTCCGCGTCGGCGCAGCGAGCCGAGGGCCCATCGTCAGGAATGTCCGTGGCCTGCTCCACGATCATGATGTCGTCGTCCTCGTCCTCTCGTTTGACCTGGTCGGATGCATCATCGCCGCACCTCTGCTCGCTTGGGTTTTCCTGAAGGGATGGTGCTGCGCCTTGATTGGTCAAGAGCTCCGCCTTGTCCGTGGCGCTCTGCTGAGAAGTCAGGACGATGTCAGGAGAGGAACCTGAGACGATGAAAATACTGTATCATGAAGCAGCATTTATCAAGGAGTATGCAAATGTTAAATACTGTACTTTTTTTTTTTTTTTTTTACCTAATGTGAATTTGGAATCGAAGATTATAGTCAATGTTAAAAAAACGCACAGTGTGCACAATCAGTACCGTATACAAAATAAAAACAAGTAATAAAATAATATACAGTATAATAGAGATGAATCTCAAAAAAGCGACCCCTACTATGAAATTTACAGTACCATTCAAAAGTTTGGATCCACTTTCAAATTAAACTTTTTTCGCTACGTTTAAATGATCAAAGGCATCCAGATTCTGCAGCAACACCAGGAAATTCTTTATTAAATTAAAAAATATTTAATAATTTGTATTTTAGATTCTAGATTTGAGATGTGGATGATGCTTTGTGATCTGGAATATCTTTTATTTCGCAGCTGTGCGTTTTGAAAACATACATTGTCCATTTCGGGTGCTTATTCCGATAGACGAGTCCGTATGATATTTGCGGATAACAATTCCAAACACATGCATTAGCTTAATTAGCTTCGATCGTCCGAACACCATTATTATGTTGTTGTTTTTTTACACACAAAAAGTATATATATTTTTTGAGAAACCTTTATTTGTTTTGCCTCAGTGTGTTGGCACAACAGAAAACACATACGGTAGCTAAGAAGGGCCACAATTGTTCCTCTGTTTATGTTACTGTACTTTGAAAATAAGAATCTGTGAAGTTACTAGAACGTTGCAAATTTGGAAGCAAACAACGAAGCTTGGAACGATAAAAAGTTCTGGAAAATAACGTAGGCTAAATGGGTTTATCAACCGTCGTGTGTAGTTGTGGTGGGCGGCGGCGGTGGCTGGTCCTGCTGCTGCTGATCTCCGCCGGAGGGGCCAAGCGCAGCGGGGGACACACTTGCATCGCAGGGCTGCTGCTTCTCTAAGAGCTTCCTCTCCAGGGCTTGCACTTCCCGCTCCCTGCGGCGGAGCTCGGCGTGGACCAGGGCGAAGGCGTCCTCCCACAACTGCGCGATCTCCAACACTGCTGCCTGGGCGAGCGTCTCTATGATGGACGCTAACTTAGTCTGGAAAGCCGCGCCGTGAGCCGCTTGCGTTGTCATGACGGATGGGAACGTATTCCAAAACGATCCGTTACTATATGTTTTTTTTTTAATTTCAATTGCGTGGGGTTTGTTTTTATTATTATTATTTACCTCCTTGACGACGTAAAACAGACTGGAGTGTAAAGCAATAGAAACAGGAAGTGGCCCCCGTAGTCACGTGACGCAAATCTACGGCAAAAGCGAGAAAACAAAACAAATCTAAAACAAACTCGCGAAAATTTCATCGCCGATTATTTTGTTAATTATCAATGTATGTAACTTGTTTACGTAAATTATTTTTCTATAGTTGTCGCATCTTGCTTCAAAACGTTGAAACCACGTGTAAAATGTCAAAGCTGCGAATTTTTAAATTAGCCTGACTGTTTTGTGGGAGTTCAGCCTTTAGAAAATTTTAACCTTTACATTTTTTATTCCTCAATCTAAACACCCCCAAACTGTTATTTTCCTTCAATTTTGTATTCCCAAGTCTTCCTTGTTAATTCTACGGTCTCAGCACTGCCTGAGTAGTAATGACTGGCAAGTCACATTTATCTGTTTTCATTTTTTATTTTTATTTTGTTCTGTACCACTCAGGCAAAAGTAAATGCACACCGACCATGTCCACGTCTTTTAGTTCCGTTTTTTTTCCCCCTGAGTTGAGAAGGGATTTTGCATCAAGTCGTACAAGTAAACAGCAAAATTTCATTTACTAGTTGCAAGGTTTTACTGTAAATGCCGAAATGGGTCAAACATGTATTTAGGAGCACACATCTGAAATCAATGTCAGTAGTCAGTCACCACCCACGGGCCGAACTGTTGTAATAAAAAATGGTTTCCCATAGAACTGATTTGATAGGAGGAACGGCTCATAGTGTGTGAGGTCACTTAGCATTGTTTTGCATTTTAATGTCGGTAAATTTTGACTCCTTCATTCACTCCGCTTAGGTAGTCTCTAGCGCACCGCGAATCTCAAGAGCATAAGCGGTCAAGATGATGGATGGATGGCTCTTTAGTGGGCGCCCGGCATTGAACGACGTCATGAAGTGGGCGAGGCAGCCACACGGTGAGCGGTGCTGCTTGAGTAAACAAGACGTTTCACTTCTTGGTTAGAAATAGAGGTACCATAAAATTTATATTTAATATGAAATTAAATGGCTAATGTGAGAAATGTAATTTATTTGATATACAGGTATTTCACTATCCATCCATTTTCTGTAGCTGCTTATCCTTAGTTGGGTCAATGGCTTGCTGGTGCCTACCCCATCTGTCTTCAGGCAGTAGGACACCCTGAACTGCTGTTGGCAGTGGAAAGTTCAACATACGGTATAATGACATAGGCCTCTTTAAAAAGGTGTGTGAAGTGGTGCCTTCCGGGTTTGTCCACCAGGTGGGGGTGTAGTTTCACGCCAACGCCGCCTTTGAAATAATTTATTTTTGTTTTCTTTAATTTTCATGTATTCAAAATGAAATGATCTTCATCTAAACAAAAAAATATAGATGTAATCAATCATTTTAAATATATTTGACGGTTGCACAGATGTGCGCCTGAGCGAAAAGCCCGATTGGCCGACTGTCCTGTCACTCAAAGGTGGGCGGGGTCGATATCGCTGAGAGGGAGTGGGGGCAAGACAGCCACAGCAGCAGCGACGATTGAGCGAGCTGTCAAATTGCAACCATCGCGTTGAATTATCGCCGCGGGCGGAGAAATACAGCCAACATGCCTCCACTGGTGGGAAGGAGCACAATTTAGGGAGAGAATCCGCGCAGCGCCATATTTGCCAAACGTGAGGGGGGGACGTTGTAGTTTCGTGGCGAGCTAGCTAGCAAGCCAACGTTTGTGCTAGCCGCAGTTTTGTTGACAAACCAGCTAGCTCCCGAGTCCCACCTATGTACGCCTTTTGACAAGATGAACGCCTTTTATTTCGCCTTTTCCTTGCTCCGGAATTACACAGCATGAACTCCTCTTCTCAGCAAGTCCAAAAAGGTACGTACACTGGTATGCATGAGTGTGCAAGCTGAAACTTTTATTTCCTGTCTGGCGTCACACAACGACAACTTTCTTACACATTTGCGTCGCGTCGGGCTGACTAAAGACGTTTACTAAGGGCCTCGAGTTAATAAGATTGCTGGGGATGAGTCCCTTTTGGCAGCCGGAGCCGTCTGCGGCATCTCGATAATAAGTTTCCTGACCCCCGCGGAGGCTGCTCATTAATGTCGCCGGAGCCCCCCTGCGGAATGACAGCAATGCCGCGTATCGCTGCACTTTGGAGCCGGATGGTCTTCATATGAACGGGAGCTACTGCTGTTCGCGACTTTGCATGCCACCTTGCTCAGGTATACCGCAAACTTTTACAGCGGGGCTTCTCGAAACCTTTCGGAGCGAGTCCCGAAGTGGCTAAAAACAGGGGCGTAGCTACATGGTGACCAGGGGTGGCCCCGGCACCGCATTGAAAACTCTGACTCCACCGCTTAACTATTCACACTCCGAAATTCAGACCTTGTTTACATGTATCTGGTCAGGCTAGGCGATAATATCGATGTACCGTATTGCATTTTTCAGTATTCAAAGTGTTTATTTTTATACGCACGGTGTAGAAAAAGGTTCATTCATACAATTAAATTCTTACCTTCCTGTCCACATGAATGTGAAAAAAAGAATAAGTTCCAGGTTAAGACAAAATCAAGGTATAAACAACACATAAGAAGCAAGTATGAACCATAAGTGGGTGTACAGATCTCTACAATAATGTGCAATAGTGCATAGTGAATAAAATAAAGTGGTGTGCAATGAAGGACCAGCATAAATAGTGCAAAAAAAAAAAAAACTAAGGTGCATGGTCGTGGCATAGTCGCAGCTTGTATGACAGTGATATTATTAGCTGTGTTGTATTACTACTCCTTAAGCATCTATCTATACGGCAGTCAGTTACCAATATATTTTGTGTCAGTCCTTAATTTCTTCGAAGTAGTCGATAAATAAATCATAACTATTCATCGTATTGGTTTCCTTCATCTTTTTTTTCCCTTGCCAACGCAAGGGACATAGCACATCCCTGTTTCACTTGTGGTTTAAGTGGCGGAATTGCTGGCCAAGATGAAGTCGAGTACGAAGTTGTTCGCAATAAGAGGGAAAAATCGTTTATCGAGAAAACTATCAAGCTGATTGCTTTTTATTGCCCTTATACCAATTTCCGACAGCTGCCCTAAGCATTATCAATTTGATCTGAGCTCCAGAAGCCACTTACTAGTTCCTCAGTAGCAGAACCAAGGCAGTGTTGGTCAGTAATCTGACTTTGTTTTTGAGCTTATGCCATGAGTGAAAGATGGTGTTGCTATTTGATGCCTTTTTTTTTCCTTATTTATATTTGGTTGTTTTTGCAGCTTGTTTGATGAAAGCAGTAACTGCGTGCCGTTGTTCGAATCTATTGCCGTCTTTGTAGTCCATAGGGAAGGGGGGATGTGACAAATGCTGTATAGCGGTCACCATGTTTGTAGTTTTTCTTGTGGCGGGGTTCCTGCCACCCTCCTCTGCGTTTCTTGGTGGCAATAAAAGCAATGCAGATCCTCTCACGCGATGACAAAATAACCATTCAACTAAACTAGTTGCAAATTTATGTTTCGTCACAAGAGTCATGAAAATATTTTATGAAGTTTGAAAAAATTGTTCGTGTTACTTCAAGTGGAAGTACAGATAAATTTGTTCAAAGGCCTGGTAACCGCTGAGTGTCAATGGGCATACGGTCAAACTTTGCATCAAATAAATTCCATTTCCAAGCATTTAGGAGTTAACACATGGTGCCATTTTCAACCTTTACCTATTTTGACAATCTATAGTAAATTTTAGCCTCCTAAAGTTGTGTTTTTTTGTTTTTTTTTGTTTTTGTTTTTTATTTCTAGATCAATGGTCAAAATCAGGTCGTAATTGACACCAAGGGGTAAAAGCAAAGGCACTCTCAGACATTTAGACTGGAGCTTCTCAAACATTTTTGGGGTTCACGGACCTCTTCTGAACATTTTGCTAATGTCCACCTTATAATCCTAACGCCACTTAATTGCTTTAATGCCGGCCATCTTAAAAAATGAGAACCTGTGAGACATTTTTAGCATTCAAGCTGACCGTTTCCCGTTGTTTTGTTGAGTTATATAAAAGTAAACTCTAAATTAAATACATTATCCATTTTGATAAATTAGCACCAAAAAAACGCTTGCACACAAAATAGTTTTCCACCTTTAGTCAAGTGCCCTGTGTTTATGGTGAGAAGAACAAAAATGTTGCGGTGCAGTCGTTGTAGGGCAAGTGACCTTTTGGTCTTTGATGCCACGCCAACATTGTGAACTGACTCGGTCTGCAACTAGTAATCATTTTAGAATCATCTACTCTACTAATTACACGGTTGATTAAACAAATAATTGGACGCAAAAATGGTTTTGCATAATTAAGCACCGAGTATTTAGCTTTCATTCTAGCTTTTGTCTCCAAAACTTAGCCCTCTTATTACATACAAATGAATTTTTTAGTACATTGACAAAAATGTCCACTAATATTTCAGAAAGTAATAGAATTATATCGATAATACCATCACGTTTTCTTGGTGTGAAACATGTATTATGTAAATCAACTAACTGCAACCTTATTAGTTACATCCGCTTGGCCTTAGTATATATTTATTTTTTTCTGGACAAGATAGAAAGAATTGAATGTCCTATTCTTACGCAATTTAACATGTCCATTCCTACTAACATCAGACTACAGCTGTTGCAAACACAATATCTTCTACTTAGTCATGATGAACTAAAAGCATACGAAATTCACAAAAGAATGATCAACAGGCACGCTGGTTTAACATGGAAAATCGAGACGCTAACATCAGTTGACATCTTGACTGAGCACAGCAAATGAAACAAAATGCATGACAGCAGTCACTGAAGATCTAAGTCCTTTCGTCACATCAATCTTTTTTATAGCTGACAACATCAAACAATTTCCAATCGTCATCTTTTTTTACATCATGCGCAACGTTCACAGATGTCTGTTCTTTATTGTTGGAATAAAAGTAAAAAGTGTTTGCACTTTTATTTCCCACCGCTGCAAGTTTTAGTGAAAATTTTCCCAAAAAAATTTCTGACTCATTCAATCTGAAAGACTCCCAAAGAATCCTAAAGTAATTGATTACTTTAGTACTAAATTTATATAGTAGCAGCCATTCTTAGACACACCATTACCTACCTTAGTACCTAGACTTTAATGACTAGTCTTAAAAAAACAAAAAAAACCCATAAAAATATGTCTTTGAATTAGTTAAAATTCCAAAAGTGACCTTTGAGGTTGGCCCCCCGGACGCCCTTCAGCAGTCGTCGTAAGCATATATGTAATTTATTGCTGACAGCCTCTATTAGTGCGTAATCCAGTGGGACACATCTGGGTGGCTAGCACCCCCCCTTGGGCCGCTCCCTTAGGACGCCCATCTGGTTTGCGCTAACAACAGGCTGCATTTTACGCTGCAGAAAAAGAAAATCCCACTCCCTTTTTCACCCCCTGCTTCCTGTGGCGTTTTCAATAAGCGATCTCCACATATGTACAAAGGGTGTAGTTATAGGGAGCAAATATAGAAAAGAGCATGTGCCTGTTCCTTGTTCAAATAAACGTGCGGTGGAGCGCCCATTCATATGAATGATAAGGTCAACATTATGCATTTGTGTCGTGGGCAACATAGCTCGAGCCATGTATTTCCTCTTTGGAAAAACAAAAGTTCGATGCAGACAATCCTGGTAAGATTTTGACATTCTAACGACCAAGTTTACAAATAAGATCATTTTATTACAGTGCTGTAGGATTGCGCAAGACATGTGATCGAATCGATTGATTTGTCATTTTAAAATTGGAAAATTTGAAAGCCGAAGCTTGAAATTGTGAATTTGCAATAGTGACTGTAATGATAACAAGAAAACGCTCTTAAGGTAACGTGAGAACACAACTGCAATGTATACTGTAACATCATTAATAGACTTGTGCTTGTTTTGTTATGAAAAAATGGCTGAAGGTGTCAACTAGCGCTGTACTATGAATGAAAGAACATATTAATGAGGTACCAACAACGTCATTGTGGTATTTAAAAGGATAGTCCACTTATTCATCCATTTCAGCAGTCAAAAGTTCATATATTTTTTTATTATATTTATCCAGCCATTTTTAGACATTCCATTAGTGGCAAAACTCAAGTTTCGGTGAAGCCTTCGCAGCCTATCTTTACCAAAAAGCTTTGGTCACTTATAGAATGCTTTAGGTAGGGCTCTGAATGTTGCTTTTAGGAACCCGTGAGCTCAAGATGGATGCCCCTTCCCCCAAACACAAAGGCAGTCAATCGTGGTCCATTTGTGTGCGGAGCTGCGGGCTGTTTTCAAACAAGATCCAATTTGAATGATAATTGCCATCTATTCTCAGCGCTAGCGACCGAGGCCGTGTTCAAAACAAGCGCGCCTCCTCGCTCGTCTATTCTCGCCGGTAAAATTAGAGAGGCGAGCTTGAGGCCTGGCGCGGGCCACTGACGTTTTTCTTGGCGAGCCGCGACTCGGTCTCTGCGTTTGAAGCGGACAGAAATCAAGAGAACGGAGGGAAGAAGCGGATGAGGAGCCTTTTAAGGACGAGGGCTTCTCGTGAGTCGTCTGGCGACTGCCATGACATGTTAATAGAACACAACAGACGCCGTTTTTAGGCGCTGATCTTATGACAGCACAACTTGGCTTTGATCAAGGCGCCGTTTCTTCACTTTGATACGCTACGTTATTTTTAATGTAACTCGAGTGCCTGACTATCAAAATACATAATAATGAGTGTCTGTTCGCCGGAAAGAACCCGCAGTACTTTTGAATGATGCAAATGATGTCAGAATTGTGGTCAAAAATGCGGAAGGACATTACACTATCATGATATAGTAGGGGACGTCTTTGGTTAGGAGTTTGACTCGGAGGTCAGAGATTAGGGGGAGGAGAGTTAGGGTTAGGGGTTAAGGGCTCCTTTGGGTTTAGAACGATGTCTCAGAATGAAGACTTGGGGTTAGGTGGTTGCGGGTTAGCAGTTAAGATGTCACTTTTTTGCAGAGTTAGCATCAGGATGTCTCTGTCTTCTCAGGGTTATGACGCTGTCACTGGAGGGTTTGCCTTGTGGATTAAGGGTCAGTTTGATGTCTTTTAGAGTAAGATTTGGGCTAATTTGGGGTTAGGATGATGTTGCTCGAGAATAAGGGGTGTTAGGGGTTTGCAGTTTTTTTAATGCTTCTTGTGAGAATGTATTACTGTAAAAAAAAAATTGGATTGACTTCCCCTTTAATAAAGTCGTCAGCTATTTCACTCGCCGCCAAAGAGTTTGTTTTTCTGTTTACATTCTTGCAACTAATAAAAGGGGAGAGCGCTTTCACATGGTTTAACGTGATGAAATTCGTTTTGCCCTCCCGTGAAATAGTCATCATCAAGGATGACATGCTGTCAAAAGATTCTAATGTCGAATGTGCGCTTTCCAGTTTCCTTTTCTTTGAAGGAATCATGGCTCGTGGGTGAGAAATGCTGAAGTATTTATGATCAGTGATAAAAGTCAGCTTTTGCCCCTGCGGAGTTCTTCTTTTGTCCACGTTGTTAACAACAAAGCGCACAAAGGTTCATGTCACCTGAGAGACATTTCCTTGACTAATCTCCCAACAATCGACAATTACAGCCGTGATGCTCCTGAGCTTTATTTAGCAGCGCTCGCGAGAGCCGGCCCACTGGTCCACTTCATATTTCTGGAAGATAAATCGGAATGACTAACAGGCCTGGAATCATGTGGAATCGTTCTCAAATATTGTTCTTGAATAAAATCCGCTCAGTTTAACGTTGTGCTATTTGGCATGATTTCTACTCGCTTAATTCTTTCTAGGTCTCCACCGGCTCGCCACCCGACACGTGAGAGCCCCCCCGCCTAGGTGGACCCCCCAAGCTGCGAGCGGCCGGCGCTGAGCCCTCCTCGCCGACTCGGCAACAACTTGGTGCTCTTGTCATGTGGGTACAACACGGAAGAAGACCCCAACTGGTGTCGCCGTCTTTATCGCCATGGACCGGAATAAACGCAACTCTATCGCCGCGTTCCCCACGCGACCCGAACGCCTCGCTGAGGACAGAGACGGTGTCGGTGGGTTAGGGGTGTGCGAGATGGGCACGGGACCACCATCGCAGGTCAGTCTTTCGCAAATCAATTTTCACCATTTTGCACTAACTTGCACTAACTTTTTTTTAATTCATTTTTTTATACAGATTTCCATTTTTCCTCTCGACAAATATGTCTTTTATTAGTGTTTTTTCAAACAAACATACAGTATTTCTGAAACATTTTTCTTTTAAAAAAATATTTCCCATGTTTTCTCTTCCCAAAAAGGCATATTATTATAATTATTATTAATTTTCTCAATCAAAAATATTTTTTAAAAAACTCAGCTTTTAATGTTGATTTATTTTGAATTTAATTTTAGTCAGATTTTAGAAAAAGTGTCCCAAATAGTTTCTGTTTATTTTTTATTATACTGTTTGCAGGTGGGCAGGGTGTGTCCTTCGTCCTACAGGGCCCTCATCAGTGCCTTTTCCTGCCTTACTCGCCTCGACGACTTCACCTGCGAGTGGATCGGCTCCGGCTTCTTCTCTGACGTCTATAAGGTGGGTGGGTGGGTGGCATTAGCAATGACGTCACCATTTCGCAGAGGCTTTACAGTCTCGAATCTTGTCTAATGAAGCTCACGGTCATTTGTGCCCGGTGGTCTCCTCTGTCCCCCGGCTGACGTTTTGAGGTCAACATGGACAGCAATCACATAAGAGGCGGGTAGGGGGGGTTCTTAATGCTGTCCCTTCATTCCTTTAGCCGTCAGTCTTCAGGATGGCAGTCACGCGAGTATTAGGAACATCTAATGATGTAGGATGACATGAATGAACTTGCAAAAGTATGAAGGGCCCATGCCCAGAACGATTGCTTTGTAGAAGCCGTTTCGGGATTATTTTGGACATATTCGGCAACTCCTCCTTTGAATTTTATCTGATTTGAATCTTGTATAGTAGTCAGATGCATCAATATAACTTAAATGTGCCTTTGAGACTTTGAGACCCAGGAAGAGTCACAGGTGTGCTGCAGCCCATTCTAGCTTTGGGTAGCAGGCAGAATATACCCTGAACTAGTTGTCAATAACAGGGCACCTGTAGACAAACAATCATTCACACTCCCAAGCAGGGTGTACGTTTTTTGACTTATGTCACTATTTTATGGGGAGCTTGATTATGACTGTTAGCAAGATGACCGCACTTTACTTAAAAAAACGCGAAGTTTTTAGTTACACCAATAGATATTTTACTGTGACAGTGGACATGTGAAGACAGACAACATCCAACTCCAAACATAATAAAATTGATGAAACCTAAGTATGTACATTTGTTGTATTCTGCAACTGGTGACTTAATTCGGCGTCCATTAAAAGACAACCAGCTGGTCGTACCCTCATAACGACAGAGTGGACAACACTTGCTAAATGTGCAATATGATCATGGATATAAAACATACATGTTTCGTCAAGTAATTTGTGGACAGTAAAACCATGTTAAAAGAACCATCCTACTTGGGATAGAAGAATAATCTCGTGCTCAGTTTGGCAGGAGGCGGAATTGCACCGAAGCTGGAGAATTGGGAAGAAGATGGGGGATGTGAAGCGCGAGGAGCAGGGGCAAGGGGGCGGTAGGGGTCGGAAGATGAACATTGGGGGGTGGGGTCCTTCTGACGAGTGGCCATCTGTTCCTCCTGCTGTCCTGTCGAGCCAAGCAGGCATGCTCACATTAAGAATTTAAGCTAAAACTGGATAATCGACTATGGCATTTCTTCTCCAAGGAGGATTCAAATGCTGATTAATAGGTCATAACAATTAGTTGACACCGCGATGATTACTGTGTTATGAAATTTTCACAAAAATAAAAGATCGTACTGTTTGGCAATATGGGCTAAACTGTCCTCCCTGTCATCAAGTTCACATATTTTGCGTTTGTAGTTCATTAACATTAAAGGAATGTGGGACTTTGACCAATATGAATTCCAAACAGAATAAATAATAATTTAGAAATTGTTAGAAATTGAAGTTCCAGGGAAAATAGGTGACGTCTCTATGGCAACTTGTGGTTGACACTTGAGCAGGACGATTCAGAAGCGTTTTATCAGACAATAAGTACTCACGTTGGACTTACAGCTGACGCTTTGTCCCGACATTTATGACCGTTGCGTAACACCGAGCGAGATGGGGTGATCACACTTATCAAAGTGTGCACCGTGTTACGTGACCATTATCTAACCGCCCGACGGATGGAAAGTCAAATCCCGATGAGGACCAATCAAGGCGAATTGATCCCTTATGTGCTGTTCCAATATCCAATGGCTGACCTCGCCTCATCTGAAATATAGGCGCAGTGTTTTTCCGGCTCTCATCAATGGCCTTTTGCAGGTGTGCCACCGAGCGTCGGATCAAGTGATGGCGCTCAAGATGAACAAGCTGAGCAGCAACAGAGCCAACATGTTGAGAGAAGTGCAGCTGATGAACCGCCTCTCGCACCCCAACATACTCAGGTGTCATCCCATCTCCAAAAATAAATCAATCATCAAATGCAAAATATGCCTTGATATGCAGTCAGTTTTGATAACAAGATTAAAACAAACATATTTGGCTGATTTAAAGGCTAAAATTAAAATACCGTTACACTAAATATATTACAATAATCATCCAGCCTGCAAATGTCACATGACCAAACATTAAAAACTGGATTCCACAAAACTTATGCACACCTGCACAGACATAACATAATTCAAGAGTTCCATATTCAGTAAATACGGTATGAAATGTAATTAAATACCATTAAAAAATAGAAATAACCAAAGTATAGACATGTTATAGGGGAATTGAAATTGCATACACTAAATAACAACTAAACATTGAAAGAATAACAAAAGAAATGATAACCTGTTAAAATGATGTCAATAGATACCATGAAATATTTTCAAAGGTGATATTTATGATGATTATTTTAAAGTGTAAAAGTCAGTGTGGGTTGCAGCAACCACCATATAGCCCAGTGTGGTGCCCCTCCCTAAACATTCTGTCGTGTGTGGGCAGGCGGGGGCACGCATGCATAAGTGTGTGCGTTTGTTTCACAATGCAATCCTTGTTGTTTATGCCTCCTGCAGCATGGTGTGTATTTCTGCGTGTTGTCCGCAGACAATGAAGGGGCTCATTGTTTTCCTCCGAACAAGCTGAACTTTTCTTTGGCCCCTGGGAAACCCTCTATAATTGTGTTTATTCACTTGTTGATCACACACAAAAACATACATTATTAAACAAGCCAAATGTGGCACGAGTGGTGTGAAAAGCAAAGATCGTGATCGTTTCGAACTCGATTTCAAAAGGTGAAAAATGCTTAACTTTGTCATTTTTTTCTTAATCTAAAACAAAATAGAAGTTGATCAAATTGTCCAATTGCTATTAGATTGAATCTGACATTTAATGTACCTTTTTTACTTTAAATGTGATCTTAAAAAAAATGCTCGATTTAGAATTGGATCACCCAAAAAGTACTTTTTTGGAAGATTATTTGTTTAAAATTTCTCTTTTTGGCATGTTATGAGTGGCCAGATTTGGAGGTCTTTTGAGATGTTAGATGTCAGACAGCCATTTTTTTAATGAAAAGAATAAGGAAATTAGATGTACTGTTGTACTTTATTTATTGACGTGTTTTTAAGGATTTTCAGCACCACATTTTCTAATGTTTATTGGAAGCAATATACTGTTACTTTTTAAAACCCAGTGCAGATGTAAATAAACATCAATGTTTCTTCCGTGCAGCAAGCGATCCCATTTGTTGCCATAAAACCTCCCGAGCGTCAATGTTGACTTTTTGACAATGAAAGCGTGTGTTAGCACGTTTGTGAGGACACACTGGAGGCCAACTTGCTAGGCCAGGTGCAGAAGCAAGGTGTGGAACAGCAAAACCCGCAGGAGAATTGTCCTGTCTGGTCTTGTCTGCTGCTGGAATCTTTGGAATGTTCTCCTTACTTTTCAAGCTTATTTGTTGTCGGCCTTTGTTAAAAAAAATAATGTGAACTTAATAGGAATAAATGGTGTTATTTTATGACATGCTCACCAGTTTGTGTGTTTTTTGCTCTGCTGCCTCAGGTTCAAGGGAGTGTGTGTGCACGAGGGCCAGCTTCACGCCTTGACCGAGGTAAGAGAACACATTTTTACAGAGATAGCCAAAGGGCTGCACACGTTATTCCCTTCCCTGGCAGGTAAACATTTGCAGCAAAAATAGACGCGTCACCAATAGCCCAAGCGTGTGTGTGCTTGTGTGTGTGTGTGTGTGTGTGTGTGTGGCCGGACTCGGGTAGCGGCCTCATGCTGTTTTGCTGTTTTGTCATCTGACCCTCAATAGGCCCGGGGGCCAGCGGGGTGTCCACTGGCTCACTCAAACGGAGAACTCAGCTTGTCGCTCATGCGCGGGCCTCATACGCACATACCGCAACTTTTTCCTCCATTCACTCATTGTTGTTGTCTTTTCCGGAAATTGACTTTCTTCAGACTTGTTATGAGCAGCAAAAAGAAATTGGCACCACCTGTTACTTTGCAAACTAGGGCTTGGCAATAAATCGAATTGTTTCAAATTGGTTTCTAGCATAATCGCGAAATTAATGTTAACAATAATTAAGGTCAGTTTAACACTTAAAAATACATAAATAAATACCAACGATTTAATGTTTAGAATCATTATAGATCTGTGAAAATACGTCTCTTTGGGATTGAATGAGTTAACTGTGACACTTGAGCAAGTTATACACAAGCAATGAATGTTAGGTAATTGTTAAAAGTTTTAAAAACATTTTAGGATGGTAATTTATTTATGTTTTTGTATTTTTATTCTGTCTGTTATCATTATAATTACCCCGAAAGCTATGAATGCTAGGTTATTGTTAAAACTTTTTAAAACATTTTAGAAGGGTAATTAATTTATATTTTTGTATTTGTATTCTGTCTGTTATCCTTATAATTAATCCCGAAAGAGTTTTGTTTAAAAAAAAAAAAAATCCAATTAACCAATGTATTTTAATAGCATTAAAAAGCAAATAAAAATACAAATATATAAAACAGGTGTACAATGCAAGTGCTTTTTTTTTTTTTTGTCCTAAACCTAAAAGTAAAGCTATTAATGCTAATAATCATCTGGACTAGCGGCTGGATTACAGTTTTGTTTTTTTAAACTGCTTCCAAACAATGCGTCTTTGTTTCATGCTGCACACACACAATGCAAACAAAAAAGAAAACTCCGCAGAGCTGAAATGTTTAAAATTCTTTCAAAATATGGAGTTTGTCGCAGCACACCTTACACACGCCGGCGCCTTAAATTGTAGCAGCGCTTAGCAAGTGTCCAATAAGATTGCACTGATGTCATCCCGGTCGAGTGTCATTTCTTACTCCGAGTTATTTAACAGCATCAGCCACTTGGCCTAAATCCGAGCCCTGATCCGCGTTAACCACTCGCGTTCCGTGACGCCTTTACGTTGGGATTAGCGCGTCTTTGTGGCGGGGTCAGCAAAGTTCTTTCGGATCAAAGAGCCATAGGCACAATTTCAGGGAGAGGCAACTCCACTTCCTGCCTGGCCGATGGCAGAGGCGACGGGCCTGGCGGCCATGCGGGAAAGTCGTCTAGTTACCCGGAACCTCTCGCGGTCCGTCAACCGGTCTCAGGCTTTTTTTTTCTGCTCAACGGGTTCCTCTGTTTTACCGTGTCAGTGGTCGTTTCTTTTTGATTATTATTATTATTCCGGCATTACGCATTATTTAAAAAAAACAAACAAAGTTAACAACCGGCCTGTATGTTTGTACAAAGGAAAAGTGCAACATTTATCTCATATCGTTATGTATTATAATATTTGTACATTTTTCATTGTTGTTGTACTTTTTTAAATACCAACAAAAAGAAATTTTTACAAAATTTGTAGTATCTTTTCCATCAAAAACTTAATCTCATTCTTTTCTCAGCAAACTACTTTTATCTATTTTTTAGTCAAGTGTATTCTAAAATGTGTGTACTTTCTTGACTCCCCCTTTTTTTTTTTAACTCATTTTGTTTACATCCAAAGTTTGTCAATCTCCAGATTTGTTTTTGTCTTTTTTTCTTTTTGGTAATATTTATGTATTGCATAATTTAGTTTTCTAATATTTTTGTATTTTCCCTTTGATATGTTTTTCCTCTCATCTTTTGAGCATTGTTGCTTTGCTTTCATTAGATTTTGAAATTAGATAGATTAGATTTTGTATCTTTTCTTTTGATTTTTGCCACTCGTATTGGCAAATCATTGCAAATCCTTTTTTTAAGCAACCTTGTCACAATACTGGCCATTTTGCTCCCAAACATAATATCCAGTTCCGTGTCAATACGCCCTTCATCATTCTTTCTATTTGTTTGTGTGCGCAGTACATCAACGGCGGCAACCTGGAGCAGCTCCTGGACAGCAACAAGCACCTGAGCTGGCCCACCAGAGTCAAGCTAGCCAGCGACCTCGCCGGTGGTCTGGCCTACCTGCATGTCAAAGGCATCTTCCACAGAGATCTCACCTCCAAGGTGCCTACTCTTTACGCTCCTCGTAGAACTTCCACTCTCAATTCGACGGTGTATTAGAAAGTTAGAGATAATCATGAAATTTCCTTGTGGTCTCCTGGCAGAACTGCTTGATCAAATGCGACGACAGCGGCGGCTACACGGCGGTGGTTGGAGACTTCGGATTGGCCGAGAAGATCCCCGCCAATCTGTACGTGCTTCTCTTTCACTTGGCACACTTCACTTACCTTTCGAGTGGCTCCAAATATTAGAAGTAGGACACAAAAGCACATTCTTACCCCCCGCCACTACAGTGCTCAGTGGGCAACATTAAGCCTGGAGCTGCAAAAATCCACTTTGTTATTCACTAATCCCTACTTGATTGGGAACTACTAAGAGCCTTGTTAGGCCCAAGCAGCGCTTTAATTGACACCGGCCGCAAAACGAGGATAAAGCAAAGCCAAATGTAAACATTTCCGTTTGGTCATGACAGTCATTTTAAGTCATTTAAAAAATACTATATATGTACTGATCGGTTTTATTATGATATACAGTAACTGTCTTTTTTTTTGTGCAGCACGGAAGGAGCAAAACTTTCAGTGGTGGGTTCTCCTTTCTGGATGGCTCCTGAGGTTCTGCGTGATGAACCTTATAATGAGAAGGTGTGTGTGTGTATGGACTGAAGAACGAAGCATCAAAGACTCACGGCGAGCGCTCGCGAATAATTTTCTTTCTCTCAGGCCGACGTCTTCTCCTACGGCATCATCCTGTGTGAGATCATCGCCAGGATCCAGGCTGACCCAGATTTTCTCCCACGCACAGAGGTGAATGCAAAACTTGTTCATTAGTACCTCCTAGAAATTTTTATGGGGGGGAAACAGCACTCCTCGTGGAGTGAACATGGTTAATGTTTTGCAATACATACATGTCACTTCTAAGAACTTGTCACCCACAGTTGGATTAGAAAACGGGGTTTTAAATGAAGCATTCCGAGTGCTTTTGACACAACTGCAGCTTGAGGCATCGCAAGTTTCGTTACCATATCCACCGCTAGGGCCAACGAAAGTGAAAGCATAATGGCTAAAAAGCAGGCTACGTTTTTTGACAATGTAAAAACGTATGAATGCGTCTTTTGTAAGTCTGCTATCCGATTACCTTGTAATCACTGTTATGATTGGTAAAAAGCGTCTAGAAGTCTCAGGAAAAACTTGTCAGTCTTTGCTCTTTGACATTTAAAATTCATTTTATCAGAAGTGGGAAGCCACCTGAATGATGAAGTAATAAACACAAAAATGGAGTCACTTTTCTGTTTGTGTAATTACAAATTGTTCCTTTGTGACGTTGAGCAGAACTTCGGCCTGGACTATCACACCTTCCAGCACATGGTTGGCGACTGTCCGCCAGACTTCCTTCAGCTGGCTTTTAACTGCTGCAACGTGAGTTCTTCTTCACACCCTCTGACAGTCTTAGCTTTAAGTTCGGAAAAAGGCAGGAGCAGGAATCAGATTGTATGTCTTATATGTCTGAAGACCCCCATCCTCATCTCCTGCGGTCTTCTGCCATAAATTGGATAAATCACCTGCTTTGCTTGATGGATAATATATCATCTTGAAAATACTAAATGTGATCATTTGCAAGGATCTAATAGCCACAATTTTCTGCCCATTACTTAGATTTTTTTCTTATTTCTTTCGGCCCCTTAGATGGATCCCACGCTTCGGCCTTCCTTCCCGGACATCGTGGGATACCTTGACGAGATTTTGGCACGGCTGAAATTAGGCGATGAGGCACAACAGTGCCCCCCACTGGCTGGAGAGAGCGACATGAAGACGGCGGTTCCCAAAGGTTTGTCATTTGTCGTGTTGATTCGCGCATAGACCTCCAGCAGTATGCAGCAAAGCATTGGGCGGGTTTCAGTATCTTAAACTGAAGCTGATATGTGACATTAAACACCTGACAATCACTTTTTTTGTGCCTTTTTGTGTTGAAAGTAATTTTTATGTCGCGCCAAATGCTGACATCATTTGTTTATCTGGGCTGATTTAGGTAATAGAAAATAGAATAGTTGAGAATAGAATGCCTTTGTTGTTATTGTACAGGCCTACAATGAAGTTGGAGATGGCTGGTAAAGAAAGAAAAAAGGTTGGCACAACTCATTTGCCGCTGACTTAAGTCAGAATTCAGACTTTATTCTCAGTGTTCTGACTTCTCAGAATTCACGATTTAGTTTGATATGTGAGAATAATGTTAGAATTCTGATTCAAAAGGCATGGTTGTGGAATAAAGTCAGAATTCTCACTAAAGTCACAATGTCTCATTAAATTCTCAAGTCTGACTTTAAATAGTTTTGACTTCATTCTCAAAATTATGACTATTCTCAGAATTCGGACTACTCTCAAAATTCATTAAAACCAAGAGTGAGAATTCTGACTTCAAAGTCAAATTCAATTTGGTTTGATGAATTCTGTGAATGAACTGAGAATTGTCACTTTATGAAGAAGTTTGACTAAAATGAGAATACTGACTTTATTCTGATTTCATTAAACCAAAAAAGTGGGAATTCCGACTAACGTCAAGCCACTTTGAAGCAAAAAAAATCCGACAATAAAGTGAGAAATCTGAGAATAAAATGAGTTCTCACTTTAAAGCGAATTTTGGATTGATTTTTTTTTTTTATGATTATTCACAGAATCCTTCAAACCAAATAGTTAGAATTCTGACTAGAGTTTGACACTTTAAAGTCAGATTTCTGAGAATAAAGTGCTAATTCTCACTTTAAAGAGGATTCTTTATGTAGAGAATTGTAAATCTTAAAGTGAGAAATCTGAGAATAAAGTGAGAAATTGAGAATACAATGAAAATTCTCCCTTTACATTGGCATGCTTAGAATGAACTAAAAATTCTCAATTTTAAGTGAAATTTCTCATTTTATTCTCAGTTTTTGCAGATACCCTTTAAAGTAAGAATTCTGAGAATGATGTCAAAGATGAATGAGAAGTCTGGCAACCTATTTTTTTTTCTTCACTTGACGTAATTCAATTTCGTGTGTAAAAGGGCTTGTTGATTTACTATGAAATAACTTTGAACTTCATGTGTTTCCATTCAAAGGGGAGAAAATTCAGGGCCTGAAGCGACTCAACCCGCTGATTTTCCCCGACGACAAAATCCCGCCCAAATCGCCCCGTCCGCGCCGAAACATCTGGCTGAGTCGCAGCCAGTCGGACATCTTCTCCTGCAAGGCGGCCCGGAAGGTGAACGTGCAGGACCCCTACTACGAGCCGCCGGCCTCGCGGCAGGCCGGCAAGGCCCGCAAGGTCAACCCCTTCACGGCGCGCGAGGACCTGTGCGGCGGGAACATCAAGTTCTACGACGTGCCTAGCAAGTCGGTCTTCTCGCTGGTCTTTGACCTGCGCTCGCCGCCGGGCAGCGCCTTCGCCGCCCGGACGCCGCCGCACGCCTCGGCCGCCGGCGCCACCGCGTGCTTCTACTGGCAGCAGCTGCCGGGACGGCAGTGTCACTCCCTGCCCGTGTCGCCCCAGCTGCCTCGCTCGGAGTTCTTGTACCAGCACCGCGGCGTGGCCGGAACCTCCTCGGCCGTCAACAACAACGTCCACCCGCTGGCCTCCACTATGCCCTGTGAGTAAACCAACAAATGGCTACGCCCGCCTCTCCGCCAGAGATGCGACGGTGAAACGATCAGATGGACAACACGTGGATTACCAAATGAATCGATAAATAATATTAATATTTTATATAATATTTTCATAATCTAGTAATCGGTAAGAGACATTTTTTTTAAGTTCTAGTTGAGCAAATCCAACTCGGTAAATATACTCAGATTTCTCTCGTTCTCCGGCAAATCAGCAGGGCTGTAACCAAACGTCGTTTTACTAATCGATTAATTGATGAGTCGAGATATGTTTCCATTTCTTTCTCCTTGATCAAAAATAGGAGTTAGCATTTTTATGATTCAGCTACGGTTTTGGTCCTTAAGGTCAGAAAATCATCAAAAATGTTGAATCTTTTTCACCAAAATAAAAGCGGATGTTTGTAATTAGTTCATTGTGATTCCACACAAAAATAATCATGTTTCATGAATGACTAAAGAAATCTGAATATTAACTGACAAAAGGCTAAGATTTTGAGCATTTTCTACAGTTTTAGGTCTTTAAAACATATCAAAAACAATTCATCATTAAGTTGATTGATTTGTTATCGATGAATCAATTAATTGTCGCAGATTTGTTATCAACTTTTTCGCCAATTTTTTTGCACCTTACAGTCCAAACCACATCAACAACTATTCCCAAAATATAAAGACATAAAATTATGAAAGAATGAAGTAGCTTCATCAAATTGGTCAAAAAGAATGTTTCGTAAAACCGATACGAAAAATACTCAATAGACCTTCATCGTAGGAATGTGGAAAAAAGTATAGGTTTTAACCTGGATTTTTACCAGGAGCTGACTTCGCTTATGTTGACGTCTTATTCCATTAGCGTACAGCATAGCATGTAAATGCCTCTTCGGCATGTTTGCTTTAAAACCTGGGTTTACGTTTCTCAGAGCCTTACCAGGTCAATATGAAATAGCCAATGACTTGCCTGCTTTCTTACAGCGGGCGCCTGCCGGTCCGAAGCGGCGCCGACGACTAGCGAAGCGCGACACAAAGCGCCGCTGAGCAGCTGGGCCCGCAAATACGCGGTGGTGGAGATCCCGCCCTACTGCGGGCCCGAGGCGCAAGACGGGACCGACGGCAGCGGCGAGGACGACAAGGACGACGTGTTTAGCGAGAGCTGGTCTTCCAACGCCCCCCTTGGCGAGGCCATGGACTGCTCAGGCATGTTGGAGGACCAACCCATGCACGTCATGCCACCCCGGGACTGAAGGGGGCCACACTGTCAAAACAAAGCCGAGAAAGCTCGTTAAGAGCTTTCCTAGCGCATCCATGACGCCAGTCGCATTCAAATCCTAAAATTGTTTATATTTATTGTTAATATTTTAGAATGACTTTGATTGTTTCCCCTCCCCCTTCCACTCAAACATCACGTTTGTTTTCGCGTCAAAACGGATCCCGACGGTTCCCCGCTTTTGTCCCTCCATCTTTCAAAAATAATTTCATCCATTATGATGGCTTTACTTGGTTTCCCTCGAGTGTCTCTGATGGACGTTCTCGATGCTCGTGTTGCATTCAAAGTCCGCTTGATGCAGTTCCACTCGTTCACCAGCAGCAGTCACGTTGTTTGTTTTTTAACTTCTAAAAGCAATTAAGAGATTATTTAGTTTGCCTCCGTAGGAACTAAAATGCACTATTTTCTCATCTTTTTCTATGCAAAAAAATAATAATTTCACACTGTTGCGCAGAATCGAGGATGTGATATTTAAATGTAAAAAAAAAAAAAAATACAAAAAACAAGTCTTACCTTTGTATATTTGTGTAAAAAAAATGTGCAGACTGATTTTTGCTTTGAAATCACAAAGCTTTGCCCGAGTTTCATTTCAGTTTCAATAAAAACTTCGACTCGGACCTGTTTGGAATTTACGCAAGTTTCTCGACGCAAATCCAGTTTGGAATGACTAAATTAAATGAGGTCTAAAAGATGAGCTTCAACCCCTTACCCAAGTTTGAAACGTTCTCCCTGTCTGGAAGCGCTTTTTTGTAGCCCAAACCCAAAACTTGAAACCATAACCCATGAAAAACCTCAGTACCTCAAATCCAATGACAACAAAATTTCTACTGATCAAAACTCCAAAACTGTTTTCCTTTGCAATAACAAAGATTCTCCTTGAGTTTCATTTCAATGTCAATACTGCTCTGGTTGGAAGTTGTGCAAGTATCTCGAAACAGCCGCGGAAGGGAAGCGGACGCCACGAAGAAGCGGCAGTGGCGGCAGAGTCTCTCGGCCAATCAGAAAAGCTTGTTGCAGAGGCGACGCTCAGGAAGTGAACAGAGGGGAAGTGTGGTGGTTTTCTTGCGTCACTTGCGCTTTGTGAGTGCAGATGCAGTGTGAAGGTAAGACAACAAATTTATGTCACTTTTCACCCAAAAAAACATAAGCGTGTGGATGTGCTTACGACCCGGGCTAAAGTGAACAGGTGTCGGGGAATTACACAGAGGAAGTGATGGGAAATTTGCGCTGACTGACTTCAGGTTTTGAATACTTCCGCTACTTTGGCAAAGAGGCCTGCTAGCATCTGTGAAATTGCACGAAGGGGCTCGGGGTTCGTTCAGGTCAAGAACCCGGTCCTGGGTTTTGTCTGGTTTAAGGGATTCCGGTCACAAAGACGCCGATTGGTTGGTTTTGTTTATTTGAGTCGGACTGGCATGGGTGTGGCCTTTTGAAAATAAATCAAGTGTATCAGTTTTAGGGGGGAAGTGGTGAACCGCACATGCACAATGGCAGGTTTTTATCAATCTTATTTTTTAGGCCTATGAACTCCTTTCCAGAGAGATTTTTTTTTTTCCTAGAAGACTTGGGTAATTCTAACCACTTAATCCAACACTTGAACTACTAATTGGTCTCTGAATTTCATATAATTAGAAAAAAATCATATGTATTACTCTTCTCCATATATGACATGAAATTATTTTCAAAAAGATGCAGTTGAGGATGTTTCAAGTGTCCTTGGAGTTCTAATGGTAAGCTGGCTCCCTCTAGTGGTACACCAAATCATCACACTGTTCAGTTAGTTTACATTATTTAAGGACAGTTCAGTTGTATTTAACTCAATCTCAAAAGATTTAGTTACTATTTTTGTTTTATTATGGTAGAAATCTATATTTTTTTTTAACAAAATATACTTTTCAACATAAAATCTGTCTTGTTTTTGATGAACAGTGAAGCAATCTTTAATTACAGGTTTTAATGGTGTTCATAAAGATAATATTTAGAGTCGATACTTGGTGTAAAAAAAGAAAAATACCACTGTCATGTAAAATAAATACACAGTTCTGGACAAAGTAAAAGACCGCTGTAAAGTTATATTTTTTGTTATCATTTATAGGATTATGTTTGGGGAAAAAATATAGTTCTGGTTTATTCCAAATTAGCAGAATAATACAATATCCACCAAATTCAAATATTACCATTTTTAAGCACATATTTGCAGAAAATGAAATGATGTTGTTCCGATACTGTT
Organism: Hippichthys cyanospilos; assembly: GCF_059441005.1. Lineage (NCBI taxonomy): Eukaryota > Metazoa > Chordata > Actinopteri > Syngnathiformes > Syngnathidae > Hippichthys > Hippichthys cyanospilos. Next base: position 8,220,731 of record NC_142380.1, read on the forward strand.
TTTTTGCCCCCGATACCAATTCTGCTAATGCCGATACCATACCAATACCACGACAGAACCGCACAGTTACTTGGATGTGGAGTTAGGCACTGCCTAAAAAACTGTTTACAACTGTTGTCGTAAAAAGCAGTTATTTTTATCGCCGTTTTATTGGGTGAGCTTTGAGTTTGTACTTTTTTTGACAGACCGCAATGTCCCCGCCCTGAGGACGAAGATCCCATTTTCTTGATTGCCCCGAGGTCATCGGGTCCAGGACGGGACTGGACTGGGGCGGTCGCAGCGCATCGGCTAAGCCATGAGGCGAGTCCGAAGAAAAGTAGCCAGCAAAGACAAGGTTTTTGGTTGTGATCTTCTAGAGCACCTGAGCGCCACCGGCCAGGATGGTACGTTGGCCCTGGACCAGGAGCGACTTTGCGTTCCGAGATTTGATGGCGCTTTTTCTCTTGCAGTCCCTCAAGTGTTGCAGTCCTGCAGCCAGTTTGTGGAGGAACACGGCGTGGTGGACGGAATCTACAGGTTGTCCGGCGTTTCATCCAACATCCAGAAGCTCAGGTAAGTTGTTCACCCAGAGGGCGTGAAGGCATCCTCCCCGTGCTATCGTCACCCTCATTGTCACCTCCAAAAACAGGGGCGAGTTTGAGAGCGAGGGCAGCCCGGATCTGGGCAAAGAAGTGTACCTGCAGGACATCCACTGCGTCAGCTCCTTGTGCAAAGCCTACTTCCGGGAGCTGCCCAACCCGCTGCTCACCTACCAACTTTACGACAAGTTTGCCGTTGAGTAGCATCCCGCACTCTACACTGCACCATTTTATTTCCTGGGACTTTTTCCAGAAGACACTGCTTGCATGAAGTTTTTGTCCTCCCATCCTTTGAAATTGACATCAAAGGGATTTCAGATTAAAGGTAAAGTAGGGAGCTGAAATTTCAGCCAGATGGTGACAAGGTCAAAGTTCAACATGGCACCACCACTTGGTTATCACACTACAAGGAGTGGGTGATGCCTTGGCTAAAATGCTGAAGAAAATGTCCCAAAAATGGGCAAAATCCTGCACCGGGGGCAAATCGCACTCTTCATCAATATTTTCTCTGATTGCTTTTGCCAGATCTGCTACATAGTTCCTCATCATTTTCTTCAACTTCCAGCTCAATTGGATTGAGAGCTGGACTTTTTGCAGGCCATTACATTGACCTTAGGTGTCTTCCCACAATGAATGTTTTCATGGTTTTTGCACCGTGGCAGAATGCATTATCATTGTCCCTTTTGATGAGTGGATCATCAAAGATGTTATGACAGCCATCTCCCCAGTGCCTTTAGCTGACACGCATCCCCAGTTGCTTACTGTAAATAATTTATTTTTATTCTTCAGTATATGCAAGCAACAGGCAGGATAATTAACTAATTCAGTGCCAGTCCTGTAAAAATCCATCTTTGCCTTCTATATTGGCATTAAATGAGTTTAAAAGAGTATGATTAAACCCGATAAAAACTTAAATGTGAGCTGGACGCAAGGTGGCCAAAAGCAAGACAATTTTGGCTGTCTTTCCAACATTTCTTTTACCTACTGCAGGAGGCTGTGGCCGTCCAGCTGGAGGAGGAACGGCTGGTGAAAATCCGAGATGTCCTCAAGGAACTTCCCCCGCCGCATTACAGGTGCTATTTCCACATGTTCCACTCGTATTGACTGGCCTGATTTAGGGGTATCACTGTCAAATCTTTTTCGCTTGCTGCCATTGCAATGCTGCGTTTGTCTGCAAGAAAGGTTTGTGTTGAAAACAATGGCACAAACATGGTTCCGGTGAAGCTTCATTTCAGATAGTTTAGTCGTTTTAATTTTAAAGTTATATACCCTACTAGGTCAACTTTTGTCCTCCCCAGCTGTAGCCTGATTGTCTGCTCGCCTCCCTTCAGAACTCTAGAGTTTTTGATGTGCCACCTGGTCAAAATGGCCTCGTACTCATCAGAGACCAACATGCACGCCAGGAACTTGGCCATCGTCTGGGCGCCCAATCTGCTCCGGTGTGGACGCCGTGCTTCTTCCCCATCCCAATGAGGACAATTGAGGATTCTAAAAATCTGTCACATCTGCTCTTTAAGGTCAAAGGACATTGAGGTGTCGGGTTTTAATGGCACCGCCGCATTCATGGAGGTCAGGGTCCAGTCCATCGTGGTGGAGTTCATCCTCACACATGTCCCTCAGCTGTTTCCTGAGCCCAGTAAGTGCAACACAAACACACAAGAAGTTCTCGTCCTCTGTGTGTTAACGCTTGCACTTCCTCCAGGCCTCACGCACAGCAGAAGAAAGTCTCTTCCTTCTCCTACGGCCATCTCCAGCCAGGAGGAACCCCTCTTCAAGGTTCCTTCTCCGGCAAACTTTGGACACATCAGTCCAGGGGATGGTCCCCTTCCGATAAGACCTTACCACGCCATCATAGAAGGCACTGATAAGTGAGTAGACTCTTTCATGGTGTCTCTTCACAGATGTTTGAGAATTTCTCAGAGATCCTGACAAAAGCTTGGCGTTTGGTCTTAATTTGGATTCACGTGAAGTTTTTTGTTTGCCTCAGGAGGAAGGGCTCTTTCAAAGGAAGGAAGTGGATGTCCATTTTCAATATCGGCAGCCGCTTCCACGACCCGAGAAGACGGCATAAACACTCGGCCAAAGGTATATTGGGTAGCCGTCGCAGGTTTACCGATTTTCATCACTTTCCCGGTCAATTTTACAAGTTGAACGGATGTAATTGCAGGCGTGCTCATTTTGTAAATCAGGTTTCAAATTTATTTGCTGCGTAACTGAGTTTTTGCATCTTTTTTTGCACACTCAAATCTTTGGTCAATCTTGTCCGATGAGACACAGCACTATTTTTCTAGTCCAGATGGATTATGAACCACATCTTCGTTTTGAAAACACTAAAGATCAGTCCTTCTCAAACTTCTTTCAAAAATGCACATCTTGTAAAATAAGATTTTTTTTCGGCCAAGTACTGCTGGAAATTTCAATATAAAATCACGCACGCGACAATTTAGCAATTAAATATTGTATTTGTATACGTATATTTGAGGGACTATTTGTAATTTACAATAAGGGGCTAAAATGGGCTGGGGTACATGAGTTGTCTGATGTTCCAATTCATTTGTTCTTGATTTGAAAAGAAAAACACACTGCTCCTGTCACAAGCTTACAAGATACAGTATGTAGTCAGAATTTGGAATTTAAGTTGCATTAAATAAGATTTGCTGGTGGCTGCGAAAACCTTTTAAAATCTTACATTTGCTGCGCCATTTGAGGACGGATGCTGTGCAAGTGATACTGTCTTTTGTGTGCATAGAGAAGGACAGACCGACCTTGCGTCCAGCTCGAAGCATGGACTCCCTCAGCATTCAGTCATATTCAAATGAAGGTGGATCTCTTCTCACCGTCATTAACATCTCGCCGGGAGCTAAAGAAACCGCAAAGTGTAGCTCTCTCTGTGTTTCCCTTGTTTCAGATCCCGTGCGCCCCCTGCAGACGTCTCGCTCGACCAAAATGTCCGGCTTGGAATTTCCAGCGTCTTCTAGCCCGTTGGGTGGCAGCGAGTACGCCGTGACCTACCGCAGGGGGACGGGACTTGTGAGCGGTGGCACTCAGGGCACCTACACGGCGCTTGACCCCGAAGGCGCGGGGGGCGTCGACGCCGACTCCGCCCAATCCAGATCGCCGGGACTGTCCGCCAAGGCCGGTCGGAGAGCGGCCATGCACATCACCGGGCCGACCATGGTCACGGTGCCGCTGCACATCACTTCCAACCTCGCTTTGGGCGTTCTGCAGGGAGGTGGGAGTGACCGGGTGGTCCATCGTGGCAGGGAAAAGATTGGAGGTGATGAGACAGGCGATAATGTGCAGAGGACGGACAGTGGGAGAATGGAAATGAAAGTTGTAGAAGTTAAAGAGGAGAGCAAAGAGGTGACACACGGGAAGGAAATCAATCTGGATGAAGATGCAAATGCATTAGTTGACAGAGAAGAAGAAAAGAAGAAGAAGAAAGCTTTTGGGGAAGATTGTCAATCAGAACCGGTGGCAAAAGAAACTCCGGCCAAAATTCTGAATTGCAACGTAGATGAAGATGCCTATGAAGGTAATGTCCAAATATGGTATGACGCACGCTGGATCGTCTTTAATTCGAACGTCTCAACGCAGAAATGCAAGGAGTATCTTCGGCCGACTGTGAGGACGACGATACGTTTGACTCTTCTGGCGTCCTCAACTCCACCAAGCTGGAGCAGGATGACCAAGAGCTCTCAGGCTATGTTGAAGACAACTTTGAATTCCTGGATCACATGGACTGCAGCGCCTCCTGTCAGGTATTTGTTCACATTGAAAGTCGAATGTTTTCTGGTTATTGTGTATATGGATAAGCAGAATGACTTGGGCCTTGTATGAAACGTCCTTGAAAATGTATGACCTACCTCTAATTGGTTTAGTTGGACTGAAGTTTTGCCTGGGTGTAAGTTTGACAAAAATAAAAGGAAATAAAAAATGGATTAAATTGGCTTTTTCATTCATTAAAGAGCTAGGTCTGCCTTTGGTCAAAATAATACATCCAGAAGACCAGTTTTAACAAATAATTCAAGCTAGCTTTATTAAACTCTGACCTACGCTGCCTTAATTAAGACAAAGATTTTGCTTAAAGTTTTAGAAAGTAAGACCTAGACTTTAGTTGAGAACTGGACTAACTGGCAATTACCGAGGTTTAAAGACCCAAGTTCTGCCTTCAGGCAAAAGAATATATCCAGAATACCCAAGATTTGCCAGAGACTTGGACCAAAAGACCATGGTTTTGCCAAATACTTGGCTCAAGGAACTTCGGTCTTGCTTGACATTTGAAGTGCCAAATCTCAGTACAAGACTTTGGCCAAATGAACTTGGCTTCTCTTAAAGAACTGTTTGTATTTGTCCAAAATAATAAGATTAAAACACCAACGTCTTTGATGTTTGGAACGCAAGACCAAGTCTTACTTCTAGGACCAAAAACAAAAAATGTCTTAACAAAAATTGGACAGGAAGACCTAGGCCACCACCTTTGAGACAAAGATGTTACTTAAAGCCTTAGATAGTAAGACCTAGAGTTTGTTTGAGACTTGGACTAAATGACACTTATCTATCTTTGGCAAAAATAATAGGACACAGAAGATCTTGCAGAAGATTTAGACCAAAAGACATGTAATTACCTGAAAATGAGCTTCGTTGAACCTCGGCTCTTAATAATGTAAACTTGCTTGAGTTTGAGAAGAACGGGGATGAGGCTCCAGTTATAAATGTTCGCCGACCTGCGACCGTCTGGCAAACAGTCCAGGTGTTGGTTCACAACATGTCAGGCGCTTGTGTTGTCAGATTCCTTTCCACTTCCTGCCGGACTCCGCCTCCCAAGTGAACGAATTCTCCGTTGAACCTCCCGGACATTCCGACGAGGAGTACGAAGTCATGGAACAACCGTGTCATGGCGCCGCGGGGGCCGACGGCAGCCCGAGCGAGACAAGCCTTCAAAACCAGTCGAAGGAGCTCCAACGGCCGCACGGCGTCGATTCCAATGATCGCCACGCAAAATCCCTCAGCCTGCCTCACATGACCTCGCCTGTGTGTGATCCAGAAGACTGTTGCTATGACGACGACACAGCAGACGACGACACAGTCGACTACTCCAGCAGCGACGAAGACGGCGGCTTGTTCGCCAAGAGCCTCCCGGCGGATTTCCTCCTATGCAATGCGTTTGATCTTCAAGCGGAGGACTTGGCAGCTGCTGATAATCCTCTGGTGGACCAGTCATGTGAATCAATAGATTTTAATACTGAAAATTCTACTGCTAAACAACGAAATGATGGTGATCAGAGCAGAGATGACGTGGATAGAGCAGAGGAGACGATACCAGAAAATGAAGACCACCAGAAGAAAAACTATGGAAGGTAAAAAGGATTTTGCTTGAAAAAATGCAAAACAAACTGTACTGAGTATGATTAAGCAAAAAGGAAGCTTTAACTTTTAACTGATTTCTTTGTGCAGGAATGAGGATGTAAAAATCAAGGAAGCTGATCTAGAACCTCTCCCCATAGAAGTGCCTTCACACCATTGTGTGGACTTGCAAGAGCACACGGATGAGTGGAGCGTTAAAGCTAATGACAATGTACAGGGAGATGGAGAAATCAATCAATTCTCCATCGTGGACCTTGCTGAGAAAGACACTTCCAAAGAAGAGGAGGTTCTAGACATTTCTCAGGAAACAACAGAGGAGTTCCATGAGGTCCATGATGGAAGTGAGCGTACAGTGACTGAGGATGTAATTCCTGAAACAAGCGTGGTGGCAGATATCCCAAGCGAAGATGGTAAGGTGCGAAGTTTGGGAAAGACACACGAGGAGGTCTCGGTGATAGACGACACCTTTGTGAAAATCTGCGATGAGCTAGAGGAGGTCGTGTGCGAGGTGATCGAGTATGACGAAAGACAGACGGCGGAGCTTAGAGAGAGCAGTGAGGCCAACGAGATGGAGACAACTGCGGGAAGGAACCCAGGAGGAGCGGACATTTCACCCGAGAGATGTAACCAGGAAGAAGCGATTTTGGGAAGCCTGTTGTCCAAAGATGACAGCACAATCCTTGAAGAAGTGACAGGGATGCCAAATCTTGGACATGAACCCCTGAAAAAGGTCAGGTCTGCTGTTCCAGACTTCAATGAAAGGTTGAATTTCAAGGTGCAAGAACCAGAAGGGTACAAAGAAGGAGAGGTTATGGAATTGTTGGTACGGAAAGAAGACAAACAAATTATTGAGGAAGTGACATCAAGTGTCACAGATGCACCTCTGGAGGGGATCAGGTCTGACGTTCTGGAATTTTCAGAAGGTTTGAGGTTGAAGGAGCAAGGACCAGAAAGGTGTGAACAAGAGGGTACCATTATGTTAGTGCCTGAAAACAAACCCATTTGTGATGAAAGAAGATTAACGCCAAGTCTTCCAGATGCACCCAAAGCGGTCAGGACTGACAGTCCAGAGTCCAGAGAATGGTTGAGGTTTGAGGACCAAAGAACAGAGCACGAAGGAGCAGCTAAGGAAAAGTTGGTGCCCCATGGAATCAAACCTATTTGTCAGGAAGTGACATTAATAGCAACACCTAGAGATACACCACAACAAGAGGTCATATCTGATGTTTCAGATTCCACAGATTTGAGGTTTGAGGAACAAGGACCAGAGAGCAGTGAACTTCAAGGCCTTGTTACAGAAAGATTGGTGACCAGAGAAGACAAACCCATTAGTGAAGATATGACAGTGACACCAGGTTTTAGAGAAATGCCCAGGGAGGAGATCAGGTCTGACGGTTCAGCATTCAGAGAAGGTGTGAGGTTTGGGGAGCAAGAACCAGAGAGTCGTGAACACGAAAGAGCAACTACAGGAAAGCTGGTGCCCGAAGAAGACAAATCCATTTGTGAGGATGTGACAGTGACTCCAGGTTTTAGAGAGATGCCCAGGGAGAAGATCAGGTCTGACAGTTCAGATTCCAGAGAAGGTGTGAGGTTTGGGGAGCAAGAACCAGAGAGTCGTGAACACGAAAGAGCAACTACAGAAAAGCTAGTGCCCGAAGAAGACAAACCCATTTGTGAAGATGTGACAGTGACACCGCGTTTTACAGATATGCCCAGAGAGAAGATCAGGTCTGACAGTTCAGATTCCAGAGAAGGTGTGAGATTTGGGGAGCAAGAACCAGAGAATCCTGAACACGAAAGAGCAACTACAGAAAAACTGGTGCCTGAAGAAGACAAATCCATTTGTGAGGATGTGATGGTGATAACAGGTTTTCGAAATGTGCCCAGGGAGGAGAGCCGGTCTGATAGTCCAGAGTCCAGAGAAAGTGTGAGCTTCTGGCAACAAGGACCAGAGTGTCGTGAACACAATGAAGCAGTTACCCATAAGCTGATCCCCCAAGAAGACAAACCGGAAATGACTCCAGGTTTAAAAGCCGAGCCCTTGAAGGAGGCCAGGTCCGACAGTCCGGAGTCCAGAGAAGGTTTGAGGTTGGCGGAGCAAGGACCAGAGTTGAGTGAACATCAAGGCACAGTTACAAAAAAAATAGTCCCCAAAGTCAACGACCCCGTTTGTGAGGAAGTGCCACTGACGCCAACTCGTAGAGCTTCATTCCAGAAAGAGCTCAGGTCAGATGTTCCGGACTCCAGAGAAGACGTGAGATTTGACCAACGAGGAGTAGGAAGGAAGCTGGTCATCTCCAAACCGCCCAAAGTTTACCAGGCCAAAGCGGTGCCGGTGGTGCCGCCCAAGCCCCAACACTGCAAGCTCGCTGCCCGGAGCCTGCGACAACAACAGCAGCAGCAGCAGCGAGAAAGGAGGGACGCCGACGCGGCGGATGAGGTCAGCGCCACCTGCGGAAACGACGTCTCCCGGAACAGCCCTCTCAGCATGTGTTTCGACGAAGCCGTTGCCATAGCCACCATGCGGCGCGAAAAGGAACGCGAGTGCGAGCGGGACCGCCAACGCGATTGGGTGGGTGAAGTCAAGTGATGGTCCAAAAGTTGACCTCAAAAGCTGCATGCGCACCTTTCCAACTCTTCACTGTTTCAGTCATTTTTGCACACGGCGTTTGGCTAACAAGTAACCGAATGGCAAAATTCACAAGCGGGTTTGATTAAGAAAAAAATCCTACCACTTCCTCATTTCGGGTGTATTCCAAAATTTGGTGATTTAGCCTTCTTGTGGGAATACAGGAAGCCTAAAGGACAAAATGTTTTACAAGCAAAAAAAAGAATGGGACAGTTTTTGGACTACTTTTTGGACGTTATCATCCTTTTGCAAAAGTATTTGGATATTTCATCATGCCAAGTATTTTTAGTCCTGACCAGACTTCATCATGTGCTTGCTTCTGCTATTCATGTATCATGTCATGTAAATGTATTTTTTTAAAGCAAATATATGAAACATATAAAGCAACCTTGCCATCCTTTTTGAAAAGCATTAACAGTTTTGTTGTCATATTTTTATGTTGTAGAGCAACAGGACATGATTAAATGGAATCATAACTGAAAAACTTTGTTACAGTAAAAGAATGATGTATCAAAATAGGCACATCATTTATTTGTTCAGTAAGAAAACCCACACCAGTTAAAAGTGCACAAAATCAGTAGTAACCTTGCCAAATATGGTATCCTTTAAAAATAAATAACAATGTAACTATCCCCAAAATTAGTTCACTATTCACAACGTTGGCTAAAGATCTGGACTGCATCAAAAATGTTGATTTGGCCTAAGATGTTGGCATAAAAGATCAGGGCTGATACCAAGGCCTTGCTTCAAATCTGGACCTAAAGACATCCAGAATGTCAAAACAATCCGAAAGAACAAGCTTCAGTTTATGGCTTGCTCCAGTCTACCACCAGACTATGACCAGGACATCAAAGTCTGGCTTGAAATTCAGACAGAATGAAGTAGGTAAAAGGAGGTCTTGCTCAGCTTCTTGACCAAAAGTGCCTACAAAAGCTCTTTTTAGAAGCTTAGACCAAAACACTTGGGCCTGGACTAAAAGACCTGCACCTAAAGAAGCCCACCCACCTTCAAACAGCTGACACCGACGTGTTGCTTGCAACTTTGACCCAAACAACTGGACCAAAAGTCAAAATTGCGTGACTGGTCCCAAAAAGACAGTAGATCCAGTACGAGAAACCTATGACACTGTAGCCTTGGTTAAGACTTTAAAAGAAGTCTTCTGGTTTTGAGCTTAAAGAAGTCTCACTTCGTCCCGGTAATTTTGCAGCTACTTGTCCTTAATCCTCTTACCAGTAAAGTTAATCAAATGTGTGACAAAATTCTGTTTTCTAATCACCAAGTGCTGCAAATCTAAATATAAAGTCCATCATCCAGTAGGACACTGGAATGACGAGAACTTCGATGACCGTGTTTTCGTTCGCTGTCGCTTCCTCTCCTCTCCCGGTCACTTCCCGTCTTGACTCGGTCACTTCCTCTTCTGTGACTCTCTCGATGCTCTTCGTCCTCCGATCGGCCGATTGGTTTTCGCTCGCCACGCGCGTGGTCTTCGGCTTCCTTCTCGGTCCTCCTGTGGTGACTCCTGTGGCTGGACGCCTTCCTCTCCTCCGCGTAGTCCCTCTGGCTTGATCCTCGACTCCGGTGTGAACTCCTCCGCTCGTCGCTTGTTTCATGAGTGTCTCGCGTCTTGTCCCAGTCCCGTCCGGTTTCTGTCGACCAGTCCTTGGCTCGAACGCCATCCGTTATTTTGCTTTCGTCTTTGGTGTATCTGCTGCTTCCTCTCTCCTGATTGGCCCCCTCACGGGTGTGAACTCTTCCTTCAGGAGTCCCAGTGACCCCTCTGTGACTTTGCTTATGTTCTGGCTTTTTGGTGGAGTCCTGCATTCTGCTGAGTGATTCTTTGCTCTCATCTTCTCTGCGGTTTTGCTCTTCGACTTGTTTCTTACGGGAGTCGTTCAGTCGTTCAACTTCTCGTTGGCTTTTTTGGGATTCCCCCGTTTTAACGAGTGGTTCTTCTCCACCGTTGTCCTTATTTTTGGGTTTCTCCTCTTTTTTACTTGACGCTGACGAATCTTTCTCCCGCTTCTCCTTCCGAGCTGCCATCCGGTTCTCCGTCTCCTTGTCCGATTTGTCCTTCGTCTCCCCTTCTTTCTCCTCCTTCGATTCGGCTTCTTTCCCGACCGTTTTGCCCTCCTCAATCCTTTTGTCCAGTTTGGCCTCCATGAGGTCCAGCTCCTGCTCCAGTTCCGCCAGCTTCTTGGGATCAGACTCCAGGTCGTCGTCCACCTCTACTTCCACCTCCTCGATCTCCTCATACTCCTCCACCTCGATGCCGTCCATGGTCTTCTGGAGCTGCGTCTTGACCTTGTTGAGCTCCAGGAGGCCGTCCTGGAGCTCCTTGCACACGTCCCTGATCTTGGAAGCGAACTTGGTCTTGGCGCCTTTGCGCAGCTCGTGGGAGTCCTTGGCGAGGAAGAAGACGTCGAGGGCCAGGAAGAGCGCCGACATGACCCCGGTGGTGACGCTGATGGCCTGGGCGGCCTTTGCCGCTCCGGCCCCCGCGCCCAGAACCTGCACGGTACTAATGAGCTTGTCGGTGTTGATCATGAGCGCCTTCCCCGCCCGGCCGCCTTCTTTCACCACATGTTTGATGTTGTGGTTCAAAGCCTTCTTGGCGGCGCTCTGCGTGTATTTCTCAAAGTCCCACTCCTGCAGGGTGTCTATGCCCTCCTGCACGAAATCCATACACTCGCGGATGTCCTTGATCTGCTCCTGGTAGTCCTGGATCATCTTCTCCACCTTCTTGCGGTCCATGTTGGAGTGAACGGCGTCGGTGATGTTGGCCGTGGCCGAGGTGATGCTGCCGGCCGTGGCCACGCCGATGCCGACCGCCGTGACGATAATGGAGGCGCCGAAGGTAAACGGCGCCAGGATGAGCCCCGTGATGGTGGTCAGGCTGCCGGCCACGCTGGCCACGCCTCCGCCGACGGCCGCCGATACCGTCTTTTTGTGGAATTGGTCGGCCGTGTCGGCGATGGCCAGCAGCTCCAGGATGCAGTGTTGCAAGGACGCCCCCCGCTGGTTGAAAAGCCGCACAAACAAGCGCGCCGCCATGTACACGCGGTCGGCCGCCTCCTCCATGGCACTGCACACAGGCGACAAGCAACGTTCACGTCAGGGACGCGCCCGCGTAAACCACTGGATCGCTTTCGCGTTTTGATCCATGTCTGCATTTGTTGTACTGTGATCTTCATGGACAGGTATTATGCATGTTTTTGATATTTCCATCCTCCAACGCATCTGATTCTAAAGATTGGGATCATTATCAGGCTTCTGCTGAGCTTGCCGATGAGCTGATCGTTTGAATCAGGTGTGTTGGAGAACGGAAATATCAAAATCATGCAAGACCGAGTGTGGGCAACTCTGACTTAAGGCAATAAAGTACACACGTAAGTGTACTTTGGGTAAGTAGTGAGGTAACATTACTTTGTTACCTAAAGTTCTAAAATAGTTAACCAGGTAATGAAGCACTAATGTAATGGAATACTTAAGGCAATTAAGTACTAAGGAAATCAATTACTTTAATAAAGTACTAAAATTATCGATTACTTTAGGTATGAAAGTATTCATTTAGTACCCTTGAGGAAAAAATACGACGGACTGGACTTAAAAACTACAATTTGGGAATCAGTGAGTTTATAATCAAAGTGTACTCATACATTCCCTCCTCGTCTTCTTCGAAATTGGCCGTCTCGTTCCAATCAGCCCAGCCTGTAGAGGCAGGAAGTCAAAATGTTAGGAAAAAAAACATTCTTTGTGTGTGTGCGTACTCACTTTCAACATTGTTCCACCAATCCATCAGGCCGTCGTTCTCCTACAGAAAAAACAACATTTCCTCAACTTTCGATGTAGGTGCTGGGCTCACACACATGCGGGGTAGTTCTATCATAGTGGGGACATCCCAGTGACATGCATTTCCTAGTCCCTGACTTCCACCATCATAAAAGATAGTCTAACATCAAGCAAAATCCATTACAAGTCTATCCTCTAAAAAAAAGCTTTTGGGATCCACCAAAATGGTCCCCTCAAAAAGGCAAGAGGTCCCCACAAGACAGAAAAGCCACACACACACACACACACACCTCCTCAGACTCCAGAGGGTTTCCCGGCATGGGGTACGCGGCCATCTCCACCGGCTGGACTTCCACTGTGCTCTGCTCAAAGACATAGCGAAAAAAAAAAAACATGGCAAGAGCTAAGGTTATCGGCGCCTCATACACACGCAACCAATCTCCATCTGTGGATTAAAGGAGGAGGAGGAGAAAGTGACCTGTGCTGGGATCATCTCCTGCATCTCCATGCTCTCCTCAATGGCAGGCATCCTTTCTTGCCCCTGACAACACAACAGAGAAAATCTATTTCTGTATACTTACAATAAAGTCCTATCAAGCTTTGAACCCTCCAGCGAAGGTGACCGGGATTCAAATCAAGCTCTTAATATTTTTTTTTTTTTTTTTAAATAAATGGCTACTGTATGTACAGTAAGGCATATAAAATAATCAGGTAAAGTGTAGCATTTTTTTTACCCAGTAAGTTTGAAGAAAAAAAAAAAAGACGACATAGTAAGACAAGGGAATGGGAGTATGTATAATGAGGCATTTAAAAAATATAATAAAACAACCAAGTAATGCATTTTATTTAAATGACCATGTATGGTAAGGCTTTTTTTTTCTCCAAAATAGATCATGACTTAAAAAAAATGACATCAAGTATAGTAATATGTTCTTATTTTATGCGAAAAAACGTAATTTTTTCCCTGAATAATAACACAAATGTATAGTAATTCTTAAAAAAAATTATTAAAAGACCATGTTTATTAAGGCATTATTTTTTGAAAAACAAAAGTAGAAAAAAATGACTATTTAGTAAGGAATCCCCCCCACCAGCCTCCAAAAAAAAGCAGCAAAGTAAGGCTTGAAAAAAAAGAGCAAGTTGAGTTTGGCATATTTTTTAATACCAAAATAGAAGAAAACGACCATGTATAGTAAGGCATTTTGGTGAAAAATAAAAACGACCATATATTGTAAGGGCACAACCTCATACAAAAAAAAGAACGTAAGGCTGAAAAATAAAGACTATGTAAAGTAAAGCTTTTAAAACAGATTATGTATAGTAAGGCAATTTTGAAAAACACAAAAGAAAAAAATTACCCTCAAAATAACAATCAAATGTAACACCTTAAAAAAAGGACCACAGAACGGCATTAGTTTTTGTAAAACAAAAAAGAATAAAAACATGCCTTGAAAAAAAAGCAAGAAGGCATATTTTTCTATTTTCATTTTGGATTGCCAAAATAAAAGGAGGGCTTACCTGTGACAAGGCGTTGAATTTGGGCATCTTGGGAGGAGTCATCTTGACTCTGAAAGATACCACCTGGATAACAGCAACATTACGCTAAGTCAGAGAAGAAAAAAAAAAAAAAAAACAGGCAAAAATAAATAAATGTTTTCATTTCTGACCCGTCTTTTCTTCTTGATGGTCCTCCTGCGTCTCAGGCCGCCGCCAGCAGGTGGCGCCGCATCCTCGTCGTCGTCCTGCTGGCATCCACACGTTAACATTTCAACGCAAGTTAAAACGTCTCGAAAAAGCGCCCAACCTGTTTGTCCGCAGTTTTGGGCGTTCTCTTGAACATGCCGGCGAAGCCTCCCTTTTTTTCCTGCGCTCATACGGGCAATCGCCTATGATCATACTGGATGGACAAAAGCGCACCAATTTTTCATCCTCACAAACTCACCTTGGCAATGGCAGATTCAACATGATTGCTTGATAGTTCATCTCCTGACAACTCATCCTTGTGGCGAGGAAAAAACAAACAAACAAACAATGAACATACGTGTTAAAAATAAATATATATATATACACACATGCATATACATTTCATATGACAGATTATTGTAACGCAAATGTATTTTTTTTCTCAAATGTTTTTGTTTCAAATGAGGGTTTCAAAGTGGATGGAGTTATGGTTTGAATTTCACAGTTCATAATGTTTGAAATACTGTACCTTGCCGCTTTCTTCGTCCTTGCCATCGCTGAGAGGATCCTGCAAGCAAAAAATAAGCCCAGTTGGATGGAAAAATGGAAAAGAAAGGAGATGTTCCCACTAGCTCACCCTGCTGGCCATAGAGCGCGGTGCAGCCTTGGGAGACCTTTTGAACATTCCTGCCAAAGCTCCCGTCTTCTCCTGCCGAGACAATCTCGTGTCACAAACCAGAAAATGCATCTAACAACAACGTGTTTTTTTTTTACCTTTGCCGCATTGTCTTCCGACAAGTTTTCGTTGCTGGCCCGCAACAACTTGTTGCCCTCGTCGTCGTTGCAATCCTGCGCCACACACAAGCACAACAATTACCAACTGTAATACAGTAATAACAAAAATCATCACCATCATCATTATAGTGTTGCCACCTCGTCGGCCGCTTTCGGAGCTTTCTTGAACATGCCACTGAAAATACTTTTTTCCTAAAAAAAAACGAAACAAAAAACATGAATCACATATTAAACAATTAAAGGTCCAATAAAGCAAAATATATAGAATATATATAGAGTTGTATTAAAGAAAAAACATTCTATCTATCTCCTCTCTAACTTAAAATAAAAAAAATTGAAATTAACTGATTTTAAAACGTAAGGTTAAGGTTTGATTTTAAGACGGAAAATAAAATTAAATGAAGATTAAACAACCTAAAGACTTAAATATGAAATTGAAAATGTAAACAAGTAAAATTAAGTTTGAAATAAACTAATAATTTTTTTAAATTACATCTAAACATTAAAATACACATACAATACATATTTTATAGAATATATAACTTATAAATGTATATAAAACAAAAATCAGAAGATAAAACCATTTGAAATTTAAAAAAAGAAAAAGAAACCTTGGCGTTGGTATTTTCCGTCAGATTGTCGTTGCTTGATGACTTCATTTTATCCTGGAACGACAGGTGTAGCTTCATTTTAAAAAAGCATTTAACCACCAACATTTGGTTAGACACACACACACAAACACAGGCCAGAAAGACAACAGCGCCCCCCGCAGGCCAAACACGTTAGCCTTGCCCCGCCACCCTCAAAATTGATGCTGACCTCATCTGCCAGGTTGTCGGTACTGGCCGATCTTTTGAAAATGGCAGCCAGGCCTCCTTTCTTCCCCTAAAGGCGCATTTTTTTTTCATCGTCATAAGTAAAACAATTATCGTTCAAAAAGTACAAGGCAGAATGTTTTTTTTTTTCTTTAAACCTTGGGGACGTTTTCGGACAGGTTCTCCGTACTCCCGGTTGTCACCTCTTCACTCTTGACATCCGCTTCCTACCACAACAATAAACTGTCAATATTAATTTATAAAAAAGGGGCGAATAATTTGATGTTTTTGGGGGCACCTTGTCACCCTCTGCAAGCTTCTGAGGCTTCTTGAACATGTTGCTGAAAAAGTTTTTATCCTGGAAAAAAAAAACGAAATATAGATCATTTATATTCCACGAATAGCAGGATTA
This sequence comes from Hippichthys cyanospilos, assembly GCF_059441005.1. Lineage (NCBI taxonomy): Eukaryota > Metazoa > Chordata > Actinopteri > Syngnathiformes > Syngnathidae > Hippichthys > Hippichthys cyanospilos. The sequence continues at coordinate 8,236,799 of NC_142380.1, forward strand.
AAATCAAATCAATAAATTCAACATCAAATTTGTGTTGCTTTTTTAAAATACAATACAAAATTTTGTTGGTCACCTTGGCAACGCTCCTCTCAGCCGCATTGTCGCCGCCCACTTCAGTGGAGCCGGCCTGCTCCTTCTCTTCCTCGCCGTCCTCAAATCAGAAAATATTGATTCAAATATGAATTAGGACAATTGAAAAAATAATAGTAATAAAACTCACTGGTGAGTCAGCTCTCTCCTCTTTGGGAGTTTTTTTAAGGAAGACGCCAAACAGTCCTCGATCTTTCTCCTGACCCCATACACAAAGAAAAGCATGTTGACACACAAAACTGATAATAGAGATATGAAATGTTCCATGACGTACCGCTTTGCCCTCAGACAAATCCTCACTGCTGGCAGACGTTTTCTCCACAGATTCATCCTGGGGAAGAAAAAAAAAAAAAATTACACACACACACACACACACACACACACACACACACACACACACACATACATATACTGTGTGTGTATATATATATATATATATATATATATATATATATATATATATATGTTTTTTTTTGTCTTGGCTAGCCGTTTATTTATTTATTTATTTGTGTACACTGTCAGGAAGAAGTCAAGCTAACCACTAACAGCTAATTATACTAATTCACGATTAAGCCTTCCTTATGTTGACATTGTATTATATGTACCCTGTTGTCAGCAATTAGCAGCACTAGATGCTAGCACCGTTAGCGGCTAGCAGTGGTAAGCAGCACTAGATGCTTGCATAGTTACGCAGTAGCATTATATGCTAGCAGTGTTAGCGGCTGGTAGGGCAAGCAACACTTTAAGCCAGCAGTGTAAGCAGCTGGCAGCGCACAAATTTGCGAACAGCATGAGATGCTAGCAGTGGGAGTAATTAGCAGTGTTAGCAGTGGTAAGCAGCATTAGATGTTAGCAACATCAGCAGAGTTGAGCAGCGTGAGATACTGACCTTTGGCCGCTTTCGGAGTAGTGTTAGCGGTCGGCAGTGCAAGAAACAGTTGATGCTAACAATTTTAGTGGCTAGCAGTGGTAAAAAGCACTAGATGCTAGCGAGCGAGCAGCTAACAGCGGTAAGGAGCACGAGTGGCGGCTAGCGGCACTCAAGCATCTTGGATTTACAGGCAAGAGCTGTCCAATGACTTTAAATGCAGTTTAAAAGACGTAAACAACTCAATAGACAGTTGCCGTTTCTACTGATCACTTTTGAACATTTACTCAAATGAGCTAGTTTAGCAAGCAAAAATCACTACTCCAAATGGGGAGGTTTTTATCTAAAAATCTTACTGACGTTTCTACAGGGTAAAACTGTCCTGTCTAGATTCTTTTCCAAGAGTGTTGGAAAATGTAAGTTACAAGAAATGAATCGACGTAAACACCATACTCCAAATCATCGTCATATTTCTATATTGGAAAAGTTTACCTGGTCGGGCTGCGGTGCTTTGGCGGCCTTCTTGAAGAATCCACCAAAAAGTCCTCCTTTTTCCTGTAACACATTTTTCAGCATTGCTTGTACTATAGGAAAGAAATGTACAAAAATCAATAAATAAACAGACCTTGTTATTTTCCTCGGTGGGGCCTTCGCTGCCCAGCGAGCGCTCGTCGTCTTGTGGCTGAATTGTGGGGATTTTTTTGTGTGCAAGGGGAAAAACAAACAAAAAAAAAACATCAGTTAAAAAAAAAAAAAAAAAAAAAAGCGCCAAAAGTGCAGACGAGATGCTTGTACCTGGTCGGCGTCGTCGGCCGCTCGGGTCGACTTCTTGAACAAAGCGCCAAAGGCGCTTCCTTTCTCCTAAAAGGCACACGTAAGCTTGGTCCAAGGAATAACTCCAACTCACACAAGCAACTCACTTTAGTCTTAGTGGCGTCGGGCAGACTGTCATTGCTCGCCGACAGTTCTCTCGAGGCGCTCGTCATTTCCTGACATCAAATCGGAAAATTCAGTCCGTGCACCAGGATTCTTAAAAAAATAATGGCGGTACCTCAGTGCCGGCTTTAGACGTCTTCTTGAGGAAACCGCTAAACAAACCTCCTTTTTCTCCTTTCTCCTGCACAAAAATAAAGTACCGTATTTTCCGCACTATAAGGCACACCTAAAAGCCTTAATTTTTTTTTTAAAAGCTGATGGTGCGCCTTATAATCAGATGCGCCTTATATATGGATCAATATTGAGATTAGGATTCGTAGATGGGGAATGAAGTGATAAAGTAAGCTTTACCTGTTTCTTTTGTGTGTTTACAGTTGAACAAGGTTGCTCATATTGGCAGAGTTATTATGCTATTGAGAGTTTAGTTATTATTTGAGTTATTGTTGTTACTTTGAGTATGACTATATTGTGATTGAAAACGTTTTAAAATATGTCATTAATTGAGAGTGCGCCTTATAATCTGGTGCGCCTTATATATGGAAAAAGATTAAAAATATGTCATTAATTGGGGGTGCGCCTTATAATCCGGTGCGCCTTTTATATGGAAAAGTTTTAAAATGTCATTAATTGAGGGTGCGCCTTATCTATGGAAAAGATTTTAAAATATGTCATTAATTGAGGGTGTGCCTTATAATCCGGTGCGCGTTATATATGGAAAAAGTTTTCAAATATGTCATTAATTGAGGGTGCGCCTTATAATCTGGTGCGCCTCATAGTGGGGAAAATACGGTAGATTCATTTGATGAACTTGCCCGCTGCCATCAAGCAGCAATACAAAGGTCCGATTTCACTCCTTCAACTGCCATTGACAGCTATAGGACATCGTAAATCGATTTTTTTTTTCTTCTTTGCGAATATTCTTAACTGTAAAAGCAGACCTTGTTGTCGGTGAGGCTGTCAGCGCTGCCCGACAGGTCGCCCGTGAGTTCCTCGGAATCCTACAAACCAAAACAAACAAGGTGCACGTAAGATGTGCCACAGGAACCGCGGAGGGCCAAAATAGTGCCCCGTGTTGTGAGTTTTGCAGAACTTTTTGCAAGGGTCACCTTGGCTGGCGTCTCTTTGGGAACCTTGGGAGTTTTTCGGAGGATCGCGCTGAAGAATCCTCCTTTTTCCTGCATGGCAAATTTGGATGACATCATCGGGGAGGGAGGAAGATGATGAAAGTAAGACGCCGGGAGTTTACCTCGGAGGAGGCCTTCTCGGACAGATTGTCATTGTCGTTGTCGGACAGGTCGCCACGGAGACCGGGCTCCTGCTATTGGAACAGAAAAAAAAACCTGTTTGTTTATTTATGGAACTAATTATTAAATTTGTCGTAAAAAAAACATGAAGCTGAGCAGCTCCATATACTGAACAGGAGGCCTAGCTCCTCACTCATGTTCAATATTATTGTTTTATTCATTTATTTATTATTATTATGATTTTGTCTTAGTTTTATTTTTCATGTTTACACTCGCAAGTCAAATGAAAAATGACCTGGTCCATTTGCGGCGCGTCTGCAGGTTTTTTCTTGAACATGCCGTTGAAAAGCCCAGCCTGCGATTGCTCCGACTTTTTCTCATCGTCTTCACTCTTCTCCTCGGAATCGCTGTCCATTAATCCGACCTGATGAGAAAAATCGAAATTAAGCGATGATGATGATGGAAAGACGTGCAAATGATGAGAAATAGAGCAGAAGACAAAACAAGGAGGTACTGTAAACGAAGGAGGCTTCCGGAACATTCCGGCCAGGCGACCGCCAAAGTCCTGAAAAAGAAAAAAAAAAAAGAAAAGAAGAAAGAACATTTAAAAACATGTTGGCCTCATTTCATGATTTCATGCACAGTTAAAGAGAAATGAATCAATAAATGCCTTGATTTACCACAAATGACATTTTGAAATTATAACTGAATAAAACATGTAACAAATATTTATCATTATAGGTCAGGCCAATACCTAGCCAAATCAAATCATTGGTACACTACATTCATTTTATGATTGCAAAATAAAAATGACACACTAGAATAACAAATTTTCAATAAAAATTGCCATCAACTTTTTTAATGCTCTTTTAAAATGATCCGTCATTGTTTTTTGAGGAGAAATTTTTTATCAAAAGTGCTAATAGTATCAGTACTTGGTATCGGTATCGAGTTAAATACTGTTAGTAGTATCGAACATTCCTAAGTAGGCTTATTTTATTGCTATGCAATTAAATTAAAAATGATATATTTAACATTATTTTTTCAAAAAATACTTGTAATTTTGTAAATCCTCTTAAGTATCTCATCATAGTCATTGTCATACCTTAATACCCAAAGTAGTTGATTACATTAGTACTTTGTTATAAGTACTTGATTACTTTAATACTTTATTAGGCAAGTAATAACAATTACAAGTTATTACCAGCCATTTTTAGCTCCTTTAGCAAAACACTTGAAAAAAAGTTGAGAACACATTAGTTCTTAGGATTAAATGTCTGCACTCTTTAAATAAAAAAATTGGTTTTTGGTTTGTCTTTTTTGAGTAGTAGCAGTCTTCATCATCATCATCATCATCATCGCATGTGTCTTACTTGTTTGGATTCTGCGCTTTTGTCCTGTTTGCTTTTGTCGCCGTGCGCCGATTCCTTTCCCCGCGCCGCTTCTTCCTTGTTGGAGTCGAGAAGCGCCTCGCCGCCGCCGCCGCCGACCTTGGGGCGAGACAATGCTCAAATGCACTTGCTGATGATGTCACGGGGCTGCGGCTGCTACCTTGGGTGCTGACTTGAGGTGCTTCATCACGCCCTTTAGGACGCCCTGCACACAGCGCACAAAGTAACACGCTCGGCTTCACAAAACACACACGAGAAGACAAAAACACACAGAGGTGGCCGGGCGGCGTCAAATACCGCTTTGGTGGCAGCGGCCCGTTTGTCCGCAGCCTCTTCACCTCTGTCCTGGTCCTCGGTCACGTGACTCTGAAGCAAACACCACGCAGTGAGTCACACAATGCCGAAACTGGTTCTGAGGCAGCTTGGAGTTTGCTTGAGGCCACGCCCACGAGTTCCCACAAACCCGTCTAGCTGGAGAGACCGTCCGACCTCTGTCCATCCACCCGTATTTTCTCAGCGTCTTGCATAAGTCGTGCACAGGGCAGGCCAATAAATCTAATTCGTTAATTAACTAAGTTGTGAAATTGTAAAAGTGTCAGAATGCTGGACGACTGGTTTACCAAAGCTACTAACCTAATTGTAACATTTAAAGAGATAGTCCACTTATTTAGCTGTTTTTAGTTCACAAAAGTTCAGATTTGTCTATAAATAACTTTTTTTGCCCTGCCATTTTTAGATATTCCTTTAACAATTGAAATATTTGGAAAAAAACAAACAAACAAACAAGTACATGGGATTGAATGTCTGGATTTTTAAAAATTAAAATTACATCTTTGGGATTGAATGAGTTAATTTGGTAACTACATTATTTATTGTGTATAATTAATACTTTAATAAAACCTTTTCTTACATGTGCTGTAAGCCCAAGTAATGACCAGTCAATCAGGGTTCAGCTTCCGAATGGCACATGACCAACAGAGGAGCCGTGATTGGTGGTTACCAGAGTCTTGAGCACAGGTGTAATCATTTTCAGTCAACAGCAAGTAAAAACATATATTTGTAAAGGTATTAATTGTACGTAAACAATACTTTAAGTAACAAATTTATGGACAAAATATTAAAATTTAAGGCTAAAAATGGCTAAAGAACTGGACAGTCCCTTGAATTGCTATGCAACAAGATATAGTCACAAAAAAGCCGCATTAAGCCTTTTTAAGCACTTCCAATAGTCACAGAAACTCGGGCTGCAGACTCAAATGTTGCATTCAAGGAACGTGGGAGGATGGAATAATCATCATATTATTATAATGTGATGTTGGGGTCATTTTTTTCCTGACTTCGCAACTTGGACCTCCCAGTTTAAAGAGGCGTTTGAGTACACTCAGGTAAGAAAAAAGTCAAATGTCCCACGTTCCCCGAATGGAGCATATGACGAGCAAACATTGAAGACCCATTTGAGGAATGGAGAAGGTTCACAACAGCTCTTGGCTTGAAAAAAGACCCGATGCTAGCTTCACTTTTACTTGTAAAACTTTTCACTTTTAAGCGAAGCAGATAAAATGATAAATCACATCAGAGGTTGCAATGACCCGTAAAGCCAGAAGAGGGCGGTGTTTGTCAAGAAGCTTCGTTAATGCACTTTTGAGTTGAACTGGTTAGTAAATTCGAAACTCCAATCACACTGAGGGGCGAACGTTTGCGAGTGTCCCCGAAGGCAGCATCTTGTCACGATGCGTTCAAGGTCACCATCCTTTGCCAAAATGTCACTTGCGCAAGACAAATGTCAATTGCCTGTAATGCTCTTTTGAACATGTTTAAAATGTTCTTTCGACGAGAGCAAGAAAATAAAAATGTAAAAATTGTAACCGAACATTTGGCGACATGTTGGCGAAGGTTGGAGACTTTGAATGAACCCTGACGAGATCAAAACAACAGCTACCTTTGACAATGTTCGGCCTTGAGTGGGATAAGGGCTTTAGTTATTAGCGTTATTAGCATTTTAGCATTATTAGCATAAGCTACTGTATTGCTTACGATGAACGTTGGTTTTTTGTCTTTCAGGCTTTGGCGTAACTTAACCGACTGGACAGACGGATGAGTCTGCATCTGAGGATAATCAATGGAATCAAAATAATAAATCAATACAATTGTAATCGGACATGCAAAAGACAAACCTGCTTGATATCGGCGGCCGTATCTGATCGGTCGCTTCCCGCTGAAATCTGGGAGAAAAAAAAATAGTGTTGATGTTGGCGGTCAATGGCAAGTTGAAGTCACAAAGCAACGTACCCGCTTGTGATCGCTGCTGCGCTGGCTGTGCCTCGTTGTCCGATTGCTCTCCTGCAAACAGAAAACAAAAGATATCCTCAATTCTGACATGAAAGAAAAAAAAGTATACTAATAATAATTACCTGCTCTGCCCGTCTAGGCCGTGGCACGGGAGTTTCTGGCTTTTTCTCCTTTGTCTCGCTTTGGGTCATGTTTCTGCTGGCCTGAAAAAAAAAATAGTTTTAATCAATTTTACGGAAAATAAATATTCTAGCCTTATAAGACTACATCAAATCATCTTACCTCAGCATCACCAGTAAAGTTTTTCAGTCGATACTGTGTTTGGCTCAGTTCCTGCACATAAACATATAAATGAATGAATCTTTGCTTTTTTGTTGCTGTCAGGTGCTCAAATACTGCCCCCTGTCTGCCTGGATGGCAAATTGGAGGACATCATCACCCTGATATCAACCAATCTATTATTTAGATTTTTACAACAAAAACAGGGTTTAATACGTTATAAAAAAAAATATATTTGGAAAGGACATTAAATGAGTAACAAAAAGGCACAATTCCAAACCTTTTTCATTATAAAATACAAATGTATACACACTTTGGGCTTTGGTCGCGGTGGCAGCACAGGGGCGGGCTTGTCCAACTTCTCGCCATCGTTTTTTTGAGACTATAAACAATGATTTACATTTTTTAATAATTAATACTAATGATCTGCAAAGAGTCAGTTACCGAGAGGATTACGTACCTCGGGAGGCCAGGGAGGCAGTTTGGACTGCAAAGATAAGACATAGTGTTTGAAATATGACTTAGGAATGTGATTTATTTATGTATTGTTTATGCTTGTGTGTGATCTCACAGGCTTGGTTTTCTTTTTGGCTTCGGGCTTCACCATGCACGGCTCCATCTCACTTCTCTAAAATGAGATTAAAATGTTGAGGACAGAAAAGTCATCGGCATTGTGACTACTTCCACATGTGAAAAGATGGACGAGCAAATTTGCATTTGCAGAAGAGCTTGTATGCCAATGAGGAACATTTTACAGTGCTAAAATTCAAATTCAAATGCATGTGAAGAATTTTTGCGTCATGTCAATAGACATGTTGCTTCTCCTCTTGGGGAGTGCCTGTTGGCCACCAGGGGGCAGCATAAACCATATAGTGCACATAGAAACGAGACGAGCATCTCAATTTAAACTGCAATATAATGTGTTGTCTTTCACACGACCAAAAAAAAAGTGACATTGATGCTAGGGTTTAATCTTTGCCGCGTTGTTGACGAATTATTCACTCATAAATCGTGGTAGCACAGTACAATTCCGGAAAACTAAACCAATAAAAATTCCACCGGGTATGCAGACCTGAGTGTGAGGCGTTCTCTTGATTGCCCACGTAGTAGTACTGTACAAAACTTATTGGATTGTTTTAGCTCCCGGAAGTGCTTCTATATGATAACTCAAGCGTGAAACACACATTTCCCGTCTATTTTACTACGAATGCACATTTCCTCAACCATCACGTGCTTTCAATTGAGGTAGCGGAGAAGTAAAAAAACAAACAAACAAAAAAACAATTACGCCCCCCCACATGAACAATTAATTCTTGATAAAGCGACGGGACACAATGAACGCAACAGTTGGGCACCAAGTCTAATAAGAAACATTTCCGAGCTCTTTAAACGCAACTGAAATGTTAATTGTGTGTCGCGACTATGGCGATTGGCTCACCTCGGTGCCGTTCCAATGTGACTGAGATCCAAAGGCTCACACATACAGCGTGAACACAAATCCGGTGCCTGTCGAGGAGTTTTCCAAACTTTTCACCACACCCCGCAATGCATCTGCTGACGGGGAGGCGTTCAAAGGTTCCCCAAGAAACTACGAAACTTCCAGCTTCATCAGACGTCGGTGTCGTGACGCATTCATGTTTTTTTTAGTTACGTTCCCAAATTGTGCCCAGTTTTACTATGTGTTATTCATAAATGCTCATTTTTTGTTGTTGTATAGCGTTGTTGCTTTGTTTTATTTTTGTTTTTGTTGTTGTTTTTTTCTTCATTAAAAGGAATTCGCTTGTACAGTATTTACATAATTATTCAAACGGCCCGGAAACATGCCAAGGGGTTAACGCCTAACACATGTTAAAAAATGCTTACTAAAAGTACAATTAATAGAACTGTAAGGCATTGCGCTTGTACAAAAATCGTGTTGGATCTGGGGTGTATATTAAAATATTTTCGTAATGTATTATTCTTTCAAACATCTAATGATTTATCATCAATAAAATTAGTTTACTTCCCAGTTGTTGTTGTTTATGAATATTTTTTTAGTGAATAAAAACACAAAACAACAATTAGGTCAAAAAACGTTTTTGTTCAAACAAATACTGCCTTTTATACAGAGGTGGGTAGACGTTTTATAATCACTGTAGGTACAAGAGTTTGAAGTGTAAAATCAAAAATCAAGTCAAGTACAGACAATTATTTTATACCAGCTTTATGGGCTGTCTCAAATGGTACTTCATTTTAGCATGTAATGCCCCACTCAAAAATGAATGGCTGTAAATGCAAATGGGGCAATAGATTGGACACCCCTGTTATTGTTGACCTTGAATGGTATTCATGTATTGTTTTCTTTTTGTCCCAAAAAAATTCCCAGTAGTATCACTGCTCCTCATTTGATTCCTCCTGCACCTTTACGTAATGGCATCTCCGGTATCATGCTGCCATTCCATGGCCTATGTTTGACTTTCTAAATATAATCTTTTGCCGACTGTTTTGTGAGTGTGCATGTTGTTGCTTGTCAGTTCTTCGGACACCTCCCCAAAGATCTTCGATTGTCCTGAGGAAACATCTGACTTGATGTTAACCCTTACGTCTTAACAGTTCATGATTTTACACAGGCCGATAAAAACCCTATCAAGGCATCCATTTTAAAAGTGCACGTCCCCTTTAGGCTCATAGGTGAGCTGCAGCTCATCCAATGCCAGATTCAAACCCTCAAACTTACAAGTGGAAGGAAGCTGTTAGCCACTAAGCTAGCATTCCCCTCAAAATAATAGTGACACTATAATGAAAAAGACGTATAACATTATAGCAATAATAGATATTCATTATGACAATTAAAGATTTGGCAGGCTATCTTTCTAAACAACACACATGCCCCACCTTGTCCTGCTCTACCGGTAGGAATCGTGTCGAGAACTTTGTCACCTTTGTCACACACACTAAACACACATGCCCCCAGATGAAAAAAGAAACAGGCCTTGCGAAACCGCATCATCATCCCTGTCATGTGGCTGGATGATATTGTAAGAATTTTACCTGTCGATGATGTTGTCGAAACCTTTTGTTTTGTTTCCTTTGTGTGTGACTCACCTGGGAGGAGGAGGAGGAGGAGGATGGGGCGGAGTCTAATGAGCCTAACCCACCTGTATCTGGGTCTCAGCAAGTTTGACTCATCAGTTTCAAGCTCAAACTCTGACACAGTAGGATCCAAAAAAAGCACCAAGAAAAAAAAAAGTTGGCAATGTTGGTTGATAAATCAAAGAGGCCTAGAACTGATGATGAATATTTAAACATATGCTTATTAAATGATAATTGTGGTCAAAGAAAAAATCAGATGAGTACTTAACTTTTTTGTCATTGTGTTGAATTTCAAAAGTATGAAAGTATCGGTACCTAATTTGGGTTAGTACTCAACAGTAAATTCTTGTAATGGTATCAATCTGAAAAAAAAAAAGAAAAAGTGATACCGAACATCCCTAATTTCATTTATTCATATTTCTATTCTTTCACCTAAATTAATTATTCAATGTATAATTTTTAAAAAAGCAACTCCTCAATTTTTGCCTTTATTATTGCACAATCCATACATCTCATGCGTCGACCAACATCATAACAACTTACAATAAATACAAAGTACATTAAATAAAAAAAAAAAAACAGCATTAAGGATTTAGCCAGTGAAAAAGTTAGCGCTAAAGTCATTAGCATTGTTGCTCGAGTCAAGCTCATCAGTAATCATTACAAAATATTGCTCCAAAAATATATATTATTTCTACATTACATCCAGTGAGTGTTGACTCCATTGGCTAGCTAGCGTTACGCTATAACAGCAATAAAAGGCACTTGTTCATAGTGATACAAAAATCCATGAAAAGATTTGCATATCAAAAATGTTCAGTTTTTCCACGATAAGCTCAGACCTCGCTTCCCTGAGGAGCAAAACCGCGAGGCAATTCTCCAAGGGAAGCTAACGATTAGTGTTAGCAATCCTGTAGCCTCGTGATGCTAGCCAAGAAACAAATGTTGTCATCTTAATCATGTCAAACCGTAGTAAAGCGTTTTAAGAATGAAGATGCTACAATCTTGCTAGCCAACCTGCTAAATGTTTTCAGATCTCAATAAAATTCAAATGGCGACATCATGTGTGATATTTGTAGCATTTTCAGATCAGAGCTCACCAGTTTTGGTGAGATAACTTACGTTTAGTTTATTTGTGGACTTCTTTCGTTGCGAGGCCAGATGTTGCCGCGGGTCACACGTACTCCCTGTTGTCGAGATCCTTCTTGATCTCCTTCTTAATGCGGTCGATCTCGTCTTCTTCCGAGCTGTCGTAGTCGTAGCCGCCATTCTTGTCGCGTTCCGAGGCGCCGTCCGCCGGCTGGTCTCGGTCCCGTGGCTCGGCGGTTCCTTGCAGCTCCTCGCGTATGGCGTTGAGCTCCACCAGGCCGTCGTGCAGCTGCGTGGCCACTTCTCGGATCTTGCCGGCAAACTCGGATTTGGCGCCCTTCTTCAGCTCCTTGGAGTCCTTGGCCACAAAGTAGATGTCCATGCCCACGAAGAGCCCCGTGAGGACGCCGGTGGCCATGCTGGCGATCTGCACGGCGCGGGCGGCCGTGCTGCCGGCCACGTTGGCGATCTGCACCACGCGCATGATCTCGTTAGCGTTGATGAGGATGGCCTTGCCCGCCATGGCGCCGTCCTCGTAGAAGCTGCTGCTAAGCACGGGGAAGTCGCGGTTGTAGGCGTTGTTCTTCATCTTGATCAGGTCGAAGCGCCGCAGGTTTTCGATTCCCTGCTTGATGAACTTCAGGCACTTGTTGAGGTCGGCCATCTTCTCCTGGTAGTCCTCCACGATCTTCTCCACTTTCTTGCGGTCCATGGAGTTGTTGACCTGGTTGGAGATGCCGGCGCCGGCCGAGGTGAGGCCGCCGGCCGTGGCCACGCCCAGCCCCACCGCCGTCACGATCAGGGAGGTGCCCATGGTGACGGGCGCCAAGGCCAGGCCGGCGATGGTGGCCACGCCGCCGATGGCGCTGGTGGAGCCGCCGGTGATCTGGGCTATCTTGGTGTTTTTGTTGAACTTGTCCAGGGCGTCGGCGATGCCGTTCAGGTCGATGACGTGCTGCCACAGGCTTTCGGCCCGCTCCGAGAACAGCTTGTTGAACACGCGGATGCCCTTCTGGACCTTGTCCGCCGTCACCGCAAACGCCCTGACCGCAGGAAATAGGACTTGTGATTATACGCCGAAAGCGCTGATTGACTAAGTAACCACCATTCTTCATGCAATGGTAACATTTGCACAATCCTGCTAACTAGCATGTACCTTGCGAAAACTAAATCATTTAACTAACCAACCAGACGACCAACCAACCAACAACTAACAATTCATCTCACTAAACAGGTCCGTGGTAACTCGCACATGCCTCCTAACTAACTAACTAACTAACTTTTCATCTCAATGAACAAAGTTTCATGGTGACTTTTGCATAATCTAACAAATCAAATTCAAAATCAAACATAACTAATTAGTTAGACTGAGCAACAAATGAATTAAATGGCAAAAAAAAACGACCCACAAATTTTACAAATGTGCAACACTGACTTGTTAACCTACAACTACCTAGCTAAACCGACCCACAAACAAATTTGCAGCAATTGACAAAATTGGCACATTTTAACCAATCCGAAAAGACGACTTTCAAGCCACCGTTCAAATAGAGCGGTAACTTTGACATAGTCCTGCTAACTATCTCACTCATTAACTCTTTGACCCATGACCAAATATGGGTAAAGTTGATTAATACTGTCTTGAACAAATCATCTACCTCCATTTTAGCCAATCCCTATGGTATCCTAGGCAATATTAGCCAATAATGGTGTATTGACATTATACTGATAGAAAACTAAAAATCATGGAGGAATGTCTTTTCTCACTCACTTGGCTTCTTCTTTCTCCGTCATGTCTTCATCCTGAGGTGTGTCCTCCCAAGCTGAGGAAGAGCACATTGGAAAAGATGAAGTCAAAATATATTCGGGGGGAATCAATAGACAAGAATGCAATCCCGTCCTTTTATTTGAACTTACACTCGACGTTGTTCCACCACTCCATGAGGCCTTCCATGTCCTGGAAGAAAATAGCAAAAAAAGCAACAGATTGCGTGATGAAGGCCGGTGAGGGAAAGGTTGCCGCGGCAACGGGACGCTCTCATACCCACCCCTCTGTCGTCGGGCCCCGACGGATCGATGCGGAACTCCTCCAGCCGCTCGAACAAACACTGGTTTCCGCCCTCCATCTGAAACGCAAGCGGAGACGAGCGCCCCGTTGTTACTGTTGGATTGCGTTGGGGTCAAACCGCGGCAGTCACATAGCAGCGTTCCGATTTGGGTACCGTCCAATCATTTTACAGGGGAGTGAGCAAATGACTTGACGTTGGTTTATTTTTCACACTATTTCCGATGAAATTCACAGTTTTGATGCAGGAAATACAGAACAAAATGCGGAAAATTTGTATGACTTTTTTAGTTAGTTAAGAAAAACAAAATCATTGAAAAAAATATGAATAAAGAATTCAACTTTTTCACCAAAATTTCACCAAGTTGTCACATTCTATTTGATTGTGTTTTTTTGATTTGCGTTTCTTTGAGCTATGGAGTTCCAAAAATTTGTAGAAAAAAATCAAAATAAGATCTGAACTGTTCAGCTTTAAAACATTTAAAATTGAAATCCAAAGTTTCACCAAGTGATCCCATTTTATTTCTTTTATATATTTAAAAAAAAAAGTTTCCAAAGCTAAGGCGTTCAAAAATTTGTGACAAATAAAAAAAGACATGAAATTTTGATCTTCTCGGTACCTTGTTTTTCTGCGTACAACGAAAATCAAAAATTTTACCAAGTGGTCCTGTTCTATTTCTGTTTTGTTTTTCTCAAAGTGGGTGTTCACAGAGCTATGGACTCCACAAGTTCGTAGGAAGAGAAAAAAAAAAAACAGGTTCTCAGAACGTTGATACTCTATGTACAACAAACAAAACAAAAGCACGCAAAAATGAAAATGTAAAATTTCCCCAAGTGGTCCCATGCTATTTGTTTGCTTCACATTTTTTTTTCTTAAAATGGACGTTCCAGGAGCGACGAAAAAAAAGAAAAAAACAAGATTTGGACCTAGGGTTTTCAGCACAGTGTTTCTCTCTTTACAACCACGTAAATCGAAAATTTCACCATGTTTTCATTTGTTTCAATAATTGAAAAGTGTCTGCAAACGCATTCTTCTTTGACCATAGTTTTGGAAAACAATTAGTCGGTGGATTGTTCTTATGTAGCATTATTAGCAAGATGCTAATTAGGAAGGGGCGCTTCTTTGGCTGCGTTCGTCTTTATGTTTTGGCAGAAGTGAAGGCCGACAAACAAGTCAGCACACATTGCGGACGCCTCGTCTCGCCTTGCGTGCGGCTTTTGGTCCCGGAATGCTCGGGGAGGGCGGGGGAGGCTTATGCGTGAAAAAAGCAAAAACACATGCGGGCCAAAGGTGTTCTATCTGAGGAGGCAAGAGAGTCGTATGGGCAGATGATCCAAAATGGCGAGCCGTTGCGCAATCGTGCCGAGAAAGACGACGCGGTGGCATTGTGTACGAAGAAAGCCCTGACGGGGTGGGACCGCAGCCAGCCACAATATCCCATTATGTGTCCGCAAAAGCATTGCGCCGTCTTTTTTGCAAACCTTTTAAAAACGTCACCAGTCAGATTTATGAATCATTATAAAGACAAATCCTCTCCTTCATGACTTATTCATGTGAATTTTTGTCTTTGCTTTTGCTAGATGAAAACATTAGACTATAAAAATATCTAAATAATAATATCTACACAAATGCATTTTTAAAAATAATCATTTGACAATGGCTCTAAAGATAAAAAGTGGAGAAAATGGAAATAAAATGTTAAAATTTTAAACAAATATATTACGCAAACATTCAATGAAAAAAATATAAAATGCATAAACATTTGATTTTGAAAATGTAAACAAAATGAAATGGAAATGAAAATTAAATCAAATAATTAAAAAAATGCACAAAAACATTCAGCTAGGAAAAAAATAAATGTGATGGAATTGAAAAAATTCTTATTAGAATGAAAAACAAACAAAAGAAAAACAGAAAAATGAACATAACATAGAAATAATAAATCATAAATTCAAATTCAGCATAAATTTTAAAAAATTAAATCAAAATAAATAAATGCAATGGAAATAAAATATGAAATAAATCAAATTAAAACATATATATATATATATATATATATATATATATATATATATATATATATATATATATATATAAAACAGGAAACGTAACCAAAAATAAAGGCAACAAAAATGAAAAACAAAAATTATCACCAGAATAAAAATTGACAAATAAATGATCAAATTAAGAGAACACAAACTAAGGGTTCAATTTGAATCAAAATAAATACAAATATGATGAAATATGAATAAAATGAAAAGAAATGTATTATTATATATTGTTATATATATTTGTTATATTTAAATATATCAAATATGAGCATGAACTATGAACAAATGAAAAATATTGAAGATTAAAAAATAGAAACACCTGAAAAAAAAAAACTGAATCAAGTGGATGTACCTCAGCTTCTGCCTCCCGTCTCTGTGCAACTTTATTCTGCAACACACCCAAAAAACAAACAAATTACAATAACAACAAAATGCGCTTATAAAATTGCAATTAGCTCAAATACAAACATTTCAAAAGGAGTTTAAAAAAAAAATCATCCAGACTACCTTGACGCGAGGCATGAAGGGATTGTGTCGCTTTGGCTTTTTGACTTTGACCTAAAAATAATGAAGTGACCAGTGTGAAGAAATTATCATAAAAATGAGCAAAAATAAAAAAAGACCTCTTGTGATTTGTCGGCGCCATTCTCCTCTTTTTTATCCTCCGTGGACTTGTCCTCAAGCTTTTCTTCTCCTCCTTGTTCTTGTAGGTCTTGGTGGTCCGATGGCGGCTGTTGTCACGTGACGCCATGGAGCGTTAAACCTTGGCGCCACCCCGAGTGAAAACATGTGAGCTTCACATACCTTGGCAGCAGCAGCACGTGGCATAAACGGATTGTAGCGCTTTTGTTTCTTCTTGCGCTGTAAAGTCACATGTACATCGCATTTCAAAATCAAACATACACTCCACCAGTGGAAAAAGCCCTTTTGTTCCTGAACCACTAATGACAATGACAATCTGTTTAAGACTTAACAAAAAGCCATGCAATGTTTTGCTAAAGTCACTTCAACGTAACTAAGCAAGAATGTGTTTCATGTTCCAATTAGTTTGCTCTTAATTTGAAAAGAGAGCCTCTGTAATAACCTGCTATAACAATTTAGCTATGTCACATTGTGTTCCAAAGAATTTGCTCTTATTTTGAAAAGTGAAATTCTTTAATGATCTGCTGTAGCAATTGAGCAATGTGTCTTCATGGTATATATATATATATATATATATATATATATATACACATACATACACATACATACACACACTGTATATATTTGTTATTTTATTATTCTTTTTTTCAATAATGTGCTCAAAACGTGAAATAGACCTCACCGCTTTGTCCTCCGCCAGGGTAGCCTCATGGTCTTCATTCAGAAGCTCGTCATCTGATTGGCTCTGCCAGAAAATGATCTCATTAATAGACTCCACTCGCATTCCGGTTCCATGTCACGTGACCCACGATAACAACCTGATGCGCGTTGTCTTGCTTCGCCGTGTTGGCTACTCGGTTCCTCATTTCCTGAAATCCAATAGGAGCACGTAAGAAGGTCAAGCACCCACAAAATTCTAAAATTGTTCCCAAAATTAAGTCAATGATTTGCAAAACTACTCCACAAAAAAAAGGCTACCAAAAACTTTAAAAGTGCTCCACATATTAATTCAATGATTTGCAAAACTGCTCAATAAAAAAGCTCCAGAAAGGTATGAAAGTACTCCCAAATTAAGTTATTTTTTTTGCAAAACTGCTCTGCAAAAAAAAAAAAAAAAAAGTTTTTCATTAATCTATGATAAAACATGAGGCAATTGTTCCAAACATTTGGGTTACATGAATTCATTTTACGCCATTTTAAGCTTTTAATAACCCAAACAAACAAAAACTAGCAACGGTGGTGGCTCCTCCTACCTCCTGCGAAGGCTTGCGTGGGGGAACTTTAGGAGCTTCCTTGCCTGCCCGGGAACTCATGTCCGTGTTGTCCTGCGCAAGACAAGTACATTCTATTTGTTGGCCCAAAGCACAGCTAACGAAAAGCTAACCGGGTAAGTCAATCATAATTCTGTACATACCTCAGAAGCCTTGGCCTTCTCCTGCGAAAACATGAAAGAGACACAGTCAAAACAGGTGCGTCGCCTCGAGAAGTGGAACCAAAGCGGTGTCAAACCTCGTGAGCGGGTGGACGTGGAAGTGGAGTTTCACTTCTCTGCTTTCTCTCTCTCTCGTTGTTTTTGAGCTGGTCGGGACGACGCACAGGAAGGATTTAAAGAGGCAGGATGTGTGTGTGTTGCCACTGATTACTCACGATAATGAAAATACATTACTTTCTGTTTCCCCTCTGCTTCTTTCAACGGCTCAGCATCTTCGCCGTCCTTCTAGACAGAGGAGGAAAGTCGAGCACGTTAGAGTTCTTTACTGTTATATGAAAATATTAATAACCCATTCACTACCAATGACGGCTAGATACGTTTTTATCAACATCGACAGCAATATCCCTCTGAGAGCCAGCCTATTTATTTGTGTCCACTCTGGTGTTCATTTGTTTTCACTAACAATTGTAAATGGACTGGCAATGAATGACTTAAAAAGTGGGAAAAAAATCATCACTTGGCCATCTTTTTGGGAGGATTCAAAGTTATACAAATTCAGCAATGGACAAGTGTTTAATTTGAGATCAGTCTTGGGGTCTAGAAATACAAAGCCCTGTTAAAGAACAACAGAATTGTGAAACACAAAGATTTGTCTGAAACGGCCTTAAAAGACAGTCGGCGCGGTACAAGAGTGATCTCGTTTGAAAATAATTTAAAAAACACCACCAATGTTGCGTTCAAGACCAGAGAAATTTTGAAGTTGTTTGAAAGCACCCAGAAAAAAAATTCAAAAACAAAATGGTCCTAAACCAACCATCCAGCATTCAACACTTGACAAATGACAAATCACTCAAATTCATTCGATTTATTGCCCAGCCCTACTGCCAATGAGTTAACATACCGGTGTCAACGCAGTAGAAATGGATCTTTGCCGTCTTTTTCCGTCAATGGCAGTGAATGAGTTAAGACACGGCGTACGAGTGAAATAAGCAGCGAACAGCTCCAAATTTCCATCACCAGCAAACGGCCCCCTTGCCTAGCGCCCTCACCATGAAGCTCAGCTGACACAAATCACGTAAAAAGAATTACTTTGTTGGCAGGCCTGAACGGATTCAATTTGGACATGGCTCCCATTACGCCGTTCTGAGGGAGGCGGGGACACATTAAGACAGACCGCAACTATCAAACGGGCCAAATGGGAGCTTTCTATACCTGTTTGTGAGCGGACGACTTGTCGCCGGCGGCCGGCGCCTCGTCGTCACTGGAGTCGCTCTCCTTGTCCTTTCCGGAACGGAATGGGTTCAGCTTGTTCATGGCGCCGGCCAGCTTGCTCTGAAATCAAATGTTACGAATATTAATCGCTTCACAAAGAGCAGGTTGAGGATTTTCACCAAAACAACTTGCAGAACCTGTTTATGGCCAACGTCTGACGTCTCCTCGGTAACATCGGCGTCTGAGTTCTCTTTCTCCTAAACAACCCCACAAAGATGTTTTAATATTCAAATTTTTCTGGATTTTCACGGAAAAATGGAGATAGAGATACGCACTGGTTTGTCAGAATAGAAGGCGTTCTTCATCATGGCGCTAAAACCGTTCTGGAGGCACACAGACACACTGATGATGACGTTCAATCTCAAAGACTTTTTTTTACGTTTTTTTTAAATTATGTTTTACATTCAATCATAGGTTTAGATTTTTTGTTTTTTTAAAGTGCGGGTTCAAACATGGCTAGCACTAAATGAGTTCATGGTCAAATTCTTCACAAACAGAAATTTGGCTAGAGGCCAATAAAATAGGAACACTTCAACATTTTCAATTTGGTAGTTTTTTTGTACATAGAGAATGTGTTGAGAGTTTGAAATCTTGTTTTGACATTTTTCTACGAAGTTTCGAACCGCACTGCTCGGAGAAACACAATTTTAAGAAAAACGCAAAACAAACAAATAGAATTTGGACCACTTGGTAGAATTGTCAGTTTTTATGCTTTTTTTGTTCATTGTACATCGAGAAACAATCAACAGAAAAGCGAAGACGGAAATCTCGTTTCGCCTTTCTACTACACATTTTTTTTAACTCCAAAGCACGAAACAAACTTTGAAATGTAAACAGTAATATTCTGTAACAATCAAGCTTCAATAGTTCACAGAAAATATTGTGAAAATTAACAGACACAGCGCCACTATTTTCAGCATGGTTTTTCACCTTTCTCTCACCCCCCAAAAAATTTGGCTTTTCACAGAGAAGTCCCCTTCTTTTGGCCCGTACTCATATATTGTACCCATATATTGATGAGTTTTATAAAGTTACCTGCTTGGCTTTGGGCTTCTCTGTCAGATTTTCTTTGGAGCCAAGTGACTTTTCCTTGGACGTGTTTTCTGCAAGACTGTCACTGCTGGCTGTTAGCTCATCGGCCGCAGTCAAGTCCTCCTAAAACAGCATTCAGGAGCAAAAAAAGTGTTCAAATGGTCCTACTCTATAACAGTCAGTGTTATGTTAAAATCAAAACAAGTCCTAAATGTTAAAAATCAAGTCAAGTGGAAGTCAATCCTCCAAAATTATTGACAATACGTTCTACGTGTAGCTCGCTAGTTTAAACTGATTTCCTATTTTATTTGTGAGATATGAGCAACAAACAGTTTTAATCTAGTTTAAGAGGCTTCCATTTTGAAAAATATTGTTTGAAAATTACATCACTAAAGCTCAGGTAACAGCCAATAACGGCTCGGCTAGATGATCTAACTCAAGAAAATAGG